>NW_005842203.1:1193518-1217117 GCF_000455745.1 Alligator sinensis | reverse complement strand
GTAATCTCTCCCCATTTCCACTTTTTATATGCTCCACTTTTAGTCCTCAGGCTGCCCTGGATTTCTCTGGCCAGCCAAGGAAGCCTCCTGGCCCCTTTCCCTCTTTTTCCTCGCATCGGGATCGTCTCCCTCTGTGCCCGAAGGATCATTTCCTTAAGGTACAGCCACCCTTCCTGGGCTCCCATCTCTTCAAAACTCCTACGCTGCAGTGCATCCTTGACTAATCGCCTGAGTTCATTGAAATCAGCTTTCCTAAAGTCTAGCACTTTTACCCTACTAGTTACCTTACCCACTCGACGTCTTATGATGAATTCTATTATTTGGTGATCACTGTCCCCCAGGTGACTACCAATCTGTAGGTCCCCTACCATATCATCCCCCGTTGCCAATACCAGGTCCACTAAGGCATTCCCCCTAGTGGGACTGTGTACCTCCTGCGTTAGGTGGAGGTCCTGTTAATTGATCTTCATATCTTCCCTTCTTTAAGACTTGAAACCTTTGTTTAAAATGACAGACATAGACCATGAAATGCCCCCCTCCCCCCAAGCAATGCAAAGAATACTTTGATTTTTCATGGCAAGTGAAATAGATTAAAAAATATTTCATTTTAACTTGATAACATAAATGCAAATAAAGATGATGGGGCACATTCTCCATAGGTGCAAATCAGCAAAAGTTTACTGACTTGAATGAACTGGAAGTCAGTGGGATAGGTCAGTTTGCATCAGCTGAAAACCTGGCCCAAATATAGAATCAGTCTTCCAGAGCATCCTAGTAGAGTTCTGTTTACAAGGGACTTATTTTCCAACAAAGTATTTTCAGCCTCAGCTGTCCATTCTTTTTGTGCAGTAATCTACTGAAAGTGAACTATGGGTTTTTTTTTCTTTTCAATAAAAAATAGTCACACGTGTGTGTGTGTGTGTGTGTGTGTGTGTGTGTGTATATAGTTTATTTGGTTATCCAGATCAACATTATGACAAAGCATTTAACCAACATTTATATTTACACTCCCAGAGTCACATTTCCTTTAACTCATTTCCTTCAGAGAAGTTACTTTGGAACCTCCATTGAATACAGCCTGGGATTTGGAATTGGTTCTGTTGATTTTCAGAACTGTTTCCAAAGTTTGTGGTCGGGAACTGTGCTTATTTTGTCTAAAGAAGGGAAAAACTAGACTTCAAATACAAGAAGGGTTTTTATATAGAAGATAATGATCAGTTTTTCTTAATGTCACCAAGGGTAGGACAAGAAGTAATGTGGTTAAATTGTAACATCAGAGATTTAGGTTAGATATTAGGAGGGTCTTTTGAGCTACGAGGTTAAGTAGAAAGGCTCTGGAATCTCCATCATTTGAAGTTGAAGTGCAGGTAGGACAAACATTTATTTGGTATAGTTTAGACAGATGATTCTTCCTTGAGCAGAGTATTGGTCTGGATGATCACCTACGATCCCACCCAGCCCTGCTTTTTCTATGATTTTACAAAAAAATTAATATGTTCTTCACCTTGTTTTTATCATATATTCTGCTGAAGTTAGAACTTATCATCAGGAAAGGATTTTTATATCCTTTATCTGACTAAATGGCACACTGTCATAAGTCTAGGTGAGTGGAGGAGGTCCTCAAGTTGGTGACCCGGGTCATAGGCCCAGCCTCCACCAGACAAGGCTTGAATTTGTGTTTATCTGACTTCCAAGCATTGTAAGCTAACTATCATACCACAGAGGAGCCATTAATATGTCCTGCTCCATCTTTCTTCTTGAAGCTGAGTCACAGCAACCGTGATTTGCTCCTTTCCAGAGCAGAAGCCATCTCATTGAGCCATATACCCTGCAGCTTGTCCTGGCCTCACGTATCTCCTCTTGGCTGACCAGGGAGCCATCTTCAAAAAGAAGCTGGAGCAGAGACTAGATAATAGCTTGCCTCAGCTTTGTGTTTAGAGTACAGTGTGAGAAAGTCAGAGAAACACAAATTCAAACACTCCTGCACAAGGGGGGGGGCTAAGACCTAGATCTCCTGCTTCCTAGGTAAGTACCCAAACCATGCAGCTATTGAGACTAAAACATGGGACTGTTGCCTTCCTCCTCCTACCTACTAGTCATAGGTTTTCATCCAGCTGTATGTACATATGTAACTGTGTGCCTGTCCAGCCAGTGCATAGCCTGTTGAGCACATGCTGTAGCTGTGTAGTTGTTCCACACTGAACAAGAAGTAGAAGGTAATAGACTGACAAACTTGTGTCAGAGCCAAAAAGGACATTTATACAGCTGAAAACTGGTTTCCATCCCAGGTCTCCTTTGTGAATGCCTACAACAATAGTCTTCATAAGATCTGTACTGTTCACTATCTTCCCCAATACTTTGGTGATAATATATGCTGCTAGCATCATGTTCAAAATACAAATCCTGTGGAAAAGCCATGAATTTTCATGCTGTACATTGAGGGCCATTACCAGAAAGCTAGCCTTCAGGAACTTCACATTTTGCAAACAATAATTTTCATTTATTTACAGCTTGCATAAATGAGGCCTGTCTATGCAGTGCCAAATAGCATACCTGAAAAAGTAATCAGCCACAATAGATATATATATATATTTCCAGTTTAGGAAAAATAATGTTACTAGTTGTCAGTGTTTGACAGGAAATAGTGGGGAGCAGGGCTGTCCAACTGGAAGTCTGAAGAATGCAAGTGACCTGTGAATGATTAACATGTGGCACCTGCAGCCACCTCTCCCACTGCCACATCGGGGGTGGGGGGGGCTTGGGGGCAGGATTGTGCACTGCTGGTACAGCCCTGACCCTACCGAAGATGAATAGCCTTGCTGTAGTGTAGTTTTTCTTCATACGGGCTACACCAGAGTTCTATAGTAGTCTAAATTTGCCTGATACATCCATGGCACCTACCTGTTAAGGTATTACTCCATATGTGGCACCACTTAGGATTTTTGGAGAATGTCTCTTTGTGAAATATTTTAGTGGTAAAAACGCTCTGTGCTTCTATGAACAGGTAATCAACTGTATATAGATAATTGCAGTCTTACCAATATACTAGCAGGCCTGCTACAAATTTATTTCTTTGATTCAAACCCCCGTGTGACAAAGATTGACAGGTTTCTGTCTACCTTTATGCTTTAATTGTGTATATTTGTTGCTGGCACCATCTGGCTAATGTTGAAATTGTAGCTTTTACAAGGTCATTGTTGATTTTGACTTTCAGGGTCCTTTTATCTTCCATTAGCTTTGCCTGTTGCTTTGAGTGCTTTCCTTGTGATATGCTTTATTTTGGAAGAAAATTGTGAAAACTGCAGTCACGGAGTTTGTAAATTGAGTAGAAAATAACTTAGTGGTTATGAATCCAGTAGGGTGATGTGAGTGCTTGTAGTTTGTATTTCCATAAAATTCCAGTCCAATAAATGTAGAGGAAGGGTTAAATCCACTAAATGTTTTAGTTGGGTAACTGAAACCTGATTGCCACTTTAATGCAATCTTTAGATCCTCAAAACTCCTACTCATCCGCTGCCTAATTCTGTAGGTGCCAAGAATCCCATTGCCTTTATGTTTCTGCCAGTAAAATTCTCTGTGTCCTAAATGTCTGTTTCTTGGTATCCTTAAGACTATCTAGGCTTGACGGTAATGAACAGCAAGGCACCTAGCTTACCCCAAAGCTCCATCAGGATTTATAACGTAGGTATTCTGCTTAGCTTGCCTCAGAGCCAGATCCAATACATGTTCTCAGAGCCTGCCTAAAAGACTGAATCAATAATATTTTTCATCCCAGAATTAGGTGCCCAAGTCCCAGAGAGGGACAGGGCCCTGCTTCTCAGGGTTCCCAGTTGGTAACCACAGGTGCCTCCAGCATTCTGGCTCTTGTGAATCCCAGTCTGAGATACCTAATTCTATCTAGACATGTGCTATTAATGCACAGTAAGCTTATTCCACCTTAAAAAAGGTGAAGTTAATTGCTCCTGCGAAAGGGTCTACATGTGGGCCAGCTTGGGACCAAATTTACTCCCAGATGGAGCAGTTAAGACCAGGGATGTTCCTGCCCCCCTGCCCTGCTCTGCCCTTTTGCAGCATCCAGGGGGAGCTCCAGGCTGCCCCAGGTGCCAGCCTGGTGCTGGCAGGGGGGAGGGGCTGGTCCCAATCCCCAGGTTGTGGGAGAGAGCTGTCCCGACAGCCAGGACTGCTGTGTCCCAGCTATGTGGGGATCATACCCAATCCCCATGTGGCTGGGAGAGGTGTCCCACCCATCAGGGATGCTGCCCAGCAGTCACATGGGGATTGGGAGTGTCCCAATCCCCTACCTGAACAAGAGAGTCTTCTCCATCTGGTGGGGACAGCCATGTGGGGATCAGAACCCTTCTGATCAGGGGCAATGCATAGGGGGTGCACGTGGGTGCATGTGCATCCTCTGAGCGTGGCAGTGCATCCCCTACAAAAAGACACCACCGATTAGTGTTATGTAGGTGTTGCCTGCAGGTGGTTGCTGCTTGCTACCCTGCTGCTGACACCACCAGTGGCGTTTGCAGGTGGTCCGTGATCCCTGCTGACCGCTGCCAATGCTGCCAGCGGCGTCTGTGGGTGGTTGCTGACCTGTGGTCAGCGTTCACCCCTGCCCCCCCGCCCCGTTGCTTCCGCTGCTGGCAGCATCTGTGGGAGCTCCCCTGCTTACTGTCGCTGCACTCCTGCCACTGCTGTGCCCTCCCAGCCACCAGAGGCATGCATCGTTCATGCTTCTGATCCCCATTTGGTAGATCCCGACCTGATCCCCATCTCAGTGGGATGTAGCAGTCCTGGCTGCTGGGACAACTGTCCTAGCCAGGTGAGGATCAGGATGATCCCAATCCCCGTCTGGCAGGTAGACAGCTGTCCCTGAAGCCAACATGGCTCCCTGCCACATGGGGCTTAGCCACGCAGCAGTGTGCCCCCTGCTGCCTGGGCTGATTGGAAGCAAATTGCTCCTGGCCATCATTTACACAAGCGCTACTGTGCAGTAACTAATGTCCAGTTAATTTACAACCTGCATTTTCAGGTAGTGGATAATTGTGCAATAGCGTATTTTACTGTGCAGTAGCCAAGCACACAGCTAAATAGTGATGCTTTACTGTTCTACTAATGTATTGCACAGTAAAGCATCTCGTATAGACACACCCTCTGTAGATTATACAGGAAGCTTGGGTGCCTAATTCAAGGAGGATTCCAGTTGGGGAGCCAGGCACCAAAAGGCTAGGCAGCATGACATTTGGCATTGCAATGGCTAGTTTTCTTTCTGTCACCCTTCTTCTTTTGCATTTAGCCCTACATCTTCACTGACCCAACCAATTGCTAATGTCATCTTTCCCACACAAATACAATGCTGTTTTGTACTCATGAAGCTTCACAAAGAAAAGAAACAGTCCTTTACTACTTCTGGATGCTTCAGTGTGAGCACTGCTCCGAAACCACCTAAAGAGGACTTTGTTGCTACTCAATAGTATGCCAGAGCAAATGGAGATGTCAGTTGTTCAACTGTTGTTTTATGGATTCCTCAAAATCCACATATTACTGCCATCAATATCTTTTCTCTATTAGGTAAACTTTCTGTAAAGTGATTTGCTATTCTCACGAGTCTTTTTAAACTGCAAATATTTTAGGTTTGAGATGAGGTGAATAATGGATCTGGTTGAGTCTGACTTATTATGTGCATTACCAATTTTACCTGCTGTTTTCATAGTCACAATCCTATAGTAATCTATTTTTGTGCAATCTTTTCCCTTCCATGTACCTCCATATCTTCATGGTAAAAGATTCCAAACAGTCATGTAGTGATTTGAGAGATTCTGTTTTGACAAAGTTCCAGTGCTGAACTTATGCCAAATGGGAACCAATTAAAACAGTATCTTCCAAATGTGGTGATTAATGCTTCAAGAGGGATTTGGCAGAAGCCTGCAGAGGCATTTAGCCTTAAGAATAAGGCTCTGATAATATAGCTACTGTCTGGTCAACTGCAGGAAGTATTCATCTTCACACATGCTATTATTTAGTTCAGAGAAATATATGCTAAAGATTTCCATTTCTGGATTTTTCTGGCTTGTAAATAACACTAAAGTTTTCATTCTCTTCAATTCTTTGAATTTGCTAACAGGTACATCAGGATGTATCAATGACGTGAAAGAACAATACGGGCTGCTGCTGGCATGAGTCTTATTTTGTACTCCCTGGCACCAGCTTTCCTTGTCATGTGAATACTTTTTTATACGCATCTACTCTATAGTCTGCTTCTTTCATCAGTGCAATCAGATTTCTCTACAATGAGCAGAACTTGCACCAGTTACTGGCCTAATTGGAGGCTCTGGGTGGGAACAAACATTTGCCACAACCGGTCTATGTGCAGCTTGCTTTAAGCAGAGTGATTATAGATCAGGAGCAGTGTATACAGACATTTGCTAGTTCTGAAAGCTGCACCAGGAACCCAGTATAAGTAACCTGTGCTTGGTGGGGAATGGACTAGCGGGTCTGTGGGGGGAGGGTATGGCAAGGTCAGGGAACTAGTGGGTCTGTGGAGGATCGGTGGGTTTGGGCAGCTAAAAATAGGTTGATTAGGGTGGGTCACATAGAAAAATGCAGGCTCAGTGATGGGGCGAGTAACCGGGCTTTCCCAGCCCCAGGCCTGTGGTCCAAATGTGTTCAGATGTTCACTGAATCAGATTAAACCATTCCTGATCAAAGTTAGGTCATATACCCAGGTGACCTAACTTAGATGGGGCCCATCATTTTTGGCCTGATTTCAACCACTTAAACCCACACGTCTGAACAGATCAGCATTTAAATCAACCTAACCCTAGTTAGGTCAATCTAAATGTAACTTCTGCATGCACCCTTTCAGTCCTTGTATTTATAATACCGCCAACATAGATAGTTAAACCAATGTATAAGGCTGTGGTCAAGAAAGTAGTAGGTCTGAGGCAGGAGGCAGCAGTTTGGAATAATCCAGAGGTCTGAAGAGAGAAGTGACAAGTTAGGAGCAAGGAAATATAGCAACCACACTCACAAGTGTAGGAAAGAGTTGAATCAGCCATCACCACTGTGGTTAAATAGGACATCTTCTGCTCTTCCTAGACAATCAAGCATTGGGCAGACACAGCCAGCCTGATGTACTGCAGCTGATTAATCAGGCCAGGTGGAATTTAGCTCTTCAAGGACTAGCCATTCTATTCGTTAAAAAAACTTTCTGTTCTCTAGTTTCCATAGGAACTAGACATGAAATCCAATATGATGTATCTGAGACCACACAATATTTTATGAAGTCCTTGAAATATTTTTTTATTTTGTTTTGAAGTTACAACAACAGGTGGTCCAATTTCAGTTTAAAATTTAAGTTTTTGTCCATTCAGATTAATTCTGTGTAACATTGGCTGGGCTCTTTTCTACTGAGCATATTTCCCAAAGGAAGGTACAGTTATTTAATGATAGCAGTTCTTCCTAAATTATTTCCATTTTTTCTGCACAAATTTCTTTCTGTTACAAAATGACCTATTTTATGACATCTCCTACTCTCTGCCTTTTCTGTTGTACACAGTTTTCAGTTGTTGCTTAGTGTATTGATACCTCTTCCACTTTTTCTGATCTTTTTTCTTGTAAAGATATATTAGTCTCCCACTCTCTGCTAGTATACTATTTTTATATTGTGAACTTGCTCCTGTTGCCCCTTTAGATTTATTTGGTTCATCATCAGATGTATCAGTGCCATCTGATATGGTACCTCTGCTTCTAGCATGAAAATAACATTGCTATTTCTGTGTAGCTGCTTGCACTCTGATATGAGTTGTAGCTTTTGTTCTGACAAATCAGTATATAATTATTCTTTCTCTTATTTGGTCTTTTAAGTCCTTGTATTAGCAACAGTCCGCAAGATGGTTTTATAAAAACTTCATACTTTACCCTTTGGGGGGCATCATGGCATCTTATGTTTTTCTATTTGATACTTTTTAATGAACTAATTTGAAGAAATAATAAGATAGGCCAGATTTTGGGGGCTTCCTCTCCTGTCTCTATACATTTAGATAAAATAGTTAAGGACAGGAAGTCCACAACTGCACCTTAAAAATGCTTCAGTCATAGGCTGTTTTTTAATTAAATTACAAGATCTCAATCACATCTTGCTACTATGCCAGTCATTCTACTTGAATTAGTTTGCCTGGTCTGATAATGAGATCCATCCCTCTAGAAAGCTTTGCCTACCTTATTACCTTTCTGTAATTAGTCCAATATAATAAGCTAATATATGCAATTGTGTGTGAGCTTTATTGTATATAACTGTTATCTATGAATAATATATATGGGAAACCCAAAGAGAAGCTAATTTGATCTGACACACATGCAGCAGTGGGTCATATATATATCCCTGATATATATATATATCCCTGACATACAGAGATACTGTATATCTCTGATGGTATGTAATAATATTATCTCATTCAAATCTCTACCATTAATATTCTCTACATTTAAGTCAATTCTTCTTATAGGATAGATTGTTCTATCCTTAGGAAGACTCATCTGTGTACCAGAAAACAATATTGGTTAACATCTATTATCTGTAATTTTCTCAAACTGGTACTAACTATAATCTAATATCCATATGCTGAAAAAGTGCTTTCAATGAAAGTGGTATATTTTTCATTGAGAAATAATTCCAAATAAAACTTGTGCGTATACAAAAGACATTTTATTTTAAAAAAATAAGTAACATTTGATTTGTTTTTTGATGGAAAACTGGAAACTGTAGGAGTCACATTAATGCATTTTCTTTGGGGAGAAGACAGCTGCTGAAAGACATCTCTTCTGAGCAGCTGGATGGGAAAATGTAAAGCAGGAGCGGAGATTATGTGGCTCTAATTTGCTGATTGCCATGGTGGAACTAGTGTAAAGCTGGAAATAATCTATACTAGCCCCCTGGAGAAAGAGCAAGAATGTGATTCCATACATTTCCCCCCTTATTAGGCTGGCTTGTATGGTTGCAGTCTAGTTCACAAGGATCTGCAAGTAGCACCATGTGTAAAGGATCTTCAAGGGCCCATCACTTAGAAAGACACTTATTCAGGAGAGAGTTTCAAGGTGTGATTGAACATGAAGATAGTATCTTAGATAACTGCTCCACTCTATACTTCAGGTCGGGGAAGAACTACAAACAAACAACAACAAATGGAAACAGGTCAAATTCAATCAGTTGTTCTTATGGATACTACTGAAGGACTTGAGCTATTCCCTTTGCATCGGTGGTAAATTTCACCTAACTTGAATATGACCTGAATATCACAAAGAGGAAATAAAGGTCCTGATCTTTTATTCCTTACACACAAAACTCCAAATGAAATCAATAGCTGTTTATGAAGTGCAAGAAACACAGGACTGCACTCCAACATATATGTTTGTCAAAGCTGACACACAATAGTTTGAGGAGTTTAGTTTCAGAATGCTATGAAAGTCTGCTGCTGATTGATACAAGACTGAGACTGCCTTTATGCACATAAAGGATTTATTCATGGTTTAATATATTTTTTTCAGTGGCAAATACATACATGGCATTACAGTTATATTGTGAAATAACATGGAAAATCAGTTATGACAGAAAGGATAAAAATCCACACACTTAGGGTGTCTTATTTAATTTGTCAAAAGCACTTGAACTGTTGAGTGAATCTAATGAAGTTCAATGAATTTACAAGTACATCTTCAGTCTGTTAAAATGACTGTCAATTCAAGGTTACTTCATGAAACTGAAATAAGAACAAAGATTATTTGGGGAAGATTAAGCATAAGGAAGGTGGTCTACCTATGTCTGGAAACTAAATAGGTCCCTGACCGCCTTGTTGCTTGAATAAGGTGTGTGGCCCTCCTTGATAGGAAAGCCACTTACATTACTTCTGAGTAACTGATTCTTGTAGACATGGAGGAAATGGTGAACGTCAGAGGGAGATGTAGCATACGGTGACAGGGGACACTGGAAGACAGTGATAGGCAAATTAGAATATACTATTCTAACAAACATAACCAAATATTTTTTTCCAGGAGGCATAGACATAGTTGCCTATGTTTGAAGTCAGATAGAAGGTATGGCAGGGTGGGACACTGGAGTGGGAACAGGCATGCAAACAACCTGACTCAGGGTTTTATTGCATGGTAATTTTGGGTGGCTGCTGGAGCTCTTAACACCTGGCTTGTACGTACAGCAACACCTGAAACTAGTTAAGAAGCACAAAGTTATACAGCTCAAAGTTATACCACTCCATAGCAGGATTAGCTTTGATCCCTGTTACCCATCTTGTGTTACAATAAGGTGTAGCCAATCTAGGCTGCATTTTAGTGTAAACACCTGACCTGCTCCCCTCCCCTGCTGGCCTGGATCAGGCCCACTGCACTCCCCTGCCTTCCCTAGCACCCCAGATCCCAACTCATGCCCCTGCCCGCTGCTTACTTGTGACTGCCCATGCTGTCTGTGCTGAGGAAGCAGGCAGGGCAGGGTTAAACTGCCTGCCTGGCCACTGCTGCTGCTCTCAAGGTGGGCTCAGCCTGGAAAAGAGCAGTAGCCCTGCAGTGGTGGCAGCGGCAGCTGGGCAGGCAGGTTAACCCTTGTATGACTGATCTGGTTGTGAAGATACTGATAAGCCCTGGTAATAAAAAGTTGTTGCCATTTGTCCCATTTCCTTACTTATTTGAATGAACTGTATAGTCAGGAAAGAGAAACCACAAAACTGATAAATTGAATTTGATATTCTATATCAAACATATCCATTTCTTTAAGAAACTTAGGTCTCAGAACACAAGATTTATAAAGTAGTTACTTCTCTGAATTTTAAAGTAATTGAAATCACTTACATAGCTGGATCACAAATAAAACCAACTCTAAGACATCCATAATGTAAATCATATCCATTCATCTTGGCACCGCAGAAGGGGAAACAATAACATTTACCCTCTCTGATCTGAACTCACTGCCTTTAAGTCAGAGAATTCAAGTCCAAGTTTTAGGGTTGTTTATAGTACCCTTAATAATTTAAGCCCAAGGCAGTTGAGCAATATCCTTCCCATTTATGTCCTTCCTGGACAATCAAGGCTGATGGGCTATCATTGCTCTCCACTTTAAGCTTCCATCCAAACTGTGAACAAGGCCTTCTTAGTTCAAGACCTTTATTTCTGGAACTCTTTGCATTGTCCAACTGTAACTATTTTGAAGGAAGAGTAAAAAGCTGCATAGTCCTCCTTTCAACATTTCCACGCCACTTTTTATTTTTGCTTTTGCATACAGTCTCTCTATGGAATTCATTACAGTCTAATTTTTTTATTACCGATTTTACAGCAGATAACATTATGATAGATGCAAGAGCATTATAAATAAACAAAACAAGATGGATAATTTTATTTTTTTCAATTGACTTTATCTTTGTTTTCTTCTGTGACATTTAGGATCACAACAGTTTTAACCAAATATATTCGGGAAATATGTTTGATAGAAAAAATGCAATTCTTGACTTTATTTACGTTGGGTATTTTTTAGACAGAATGAGAGAAATGGACTAGGTAGGAATCTCTGTATTTATTTTTAATTTCACTGGTATTTGACATCTCCTATTGGCAATCTTCTTTGTATTTTGTTTTCAATTTATATTCATTGTAAAAGTGGCTTGGAGAGAGAATCAATCCTCAGGTTTGGAATGCTGCTGCATTTCTGAGGCGGCTATTCAGGTTTTATACCTTGTTTACTTTATGAAGTACCATTTCTAGTACAACACCACTTGTAATGAGCACATACAGTGCATAGGTATGTGTCTGTACTCTTTTCTAATGAAAACAGGACCTCCACAACACTGGTTAATAAAAGACTTATAGAGAACTGCAAGAGTTTCAAACTGCAACATCATATTTTCAAACATAGTTTGATAGGGATCTAATTAACCAAGGGGCTAAAATAGACAACTGACTGCTTTGAATAAGAAATACTTCTCTGTTTATTCCTTTGTTAACATTCTTATTGGTTGACAGTACACACAGTTAATCATAGAAATGTATCATCTCAGAACCTGTTGAAGCAAGAAATGACAGTAATCATCTTTTTATTCTTCTACTCAGACCGAGCAGCTGCCTGCAGCTCATTCACATTAGTGGAACCTTTTCCTGAGGTCTAGATGTCTTTTACTGTATTTTCAGCTTTTCCAAGTGTAAAGTAATTATCTTATTTACACTTTTCAAAGAAGTGGTTTGTCAGAGGCTTCCAGTTTTAACAGAAATACATGCTCCCACACATTTTTGTTCAATGTTATTCTGTTGAGCAAATGGCTAAATGATAATGTTTATAATAGTAATTCATCCGAAGTAAGTATGTCACTCCTGGATACATAGATGCCAAGGCACTGTTTGTTCTTCCAAGTGAGATTAGCTATCGATTGGGGGTGGATTTGTCCTTTGGTCTACTACTTTTTGTTGCAATAGCAAGAAAATGCAAGAAACATAGATATTGATTGGTTGATAATAGGCTTATATGTCACATTCTTATTTTAAATTATGAGGTTTTCTAGAAATATTAGTACTTTTTTGTAGGTAGAGACTTTTAGAAATGAGAAATGTCTATGCATTGGAAAGTTGTGGAGTTGAGACAAATGCA
Source organism: Alligator sinensis (assembly GCF_000455745.1). Classification (NCBI taxonomy): domain Eukaryota; kingdom Metazoa; phylum Chordata; order Crocodylia; family Alligatoridae; genus Alligator; species Alligator sinensis. Next base: position 1,204,480 of record NW_005842203.1, on the reverse strand, counting down.
ATATGATTTATGAAGCAAAAATGTTTATTTGCAAAAGGAATTAAATATAACAACTGCATATTTTTTCCCAGATCATGTTCAAATCAGAGTTAATTGTTATGAAGTCTTAACTACTTGCAAGTTATTGAATTTTAAATAAATATTATTCATGGCAACAACCAGTGTAGAGACAATCTTTCTGAACATTATCAGAACAAAAGAAGGACACATTTGTGAAAGGTTTAAGCAATAGTATGTTTGAGGGAAATTTTAAAATAATAAAATAGGGATTACCTCTTTCAGACCCCAAAAAGAACAGTGATATTATTTTAAATGAATTTAGTTCGTATGACAAATGCTGGATTTTCTTCCATAAAATGTAAACTCTTGTATTTAATATCCGCAGATTGTGTACAGAAAAGAAGTGGCATTGTAAGATTTCTCCTACTACCTGACCCATATACCTTATCTGCAACATGGAAAAACATAGTCTATTTGGCTGACACAGGACAGACATGAGAACTTAAAAGGGTATGGAAAATAAACTATCACCTAGGCTTACGAATTCTTGATGTGGGCATTTCTTGGGACAAGTGCTAGGAAAAGAGAAAAATAGTAGTGACCAATAGTGACCAATCTATTTGTACCATTATTTTGTTCCTAAAGATGAAAAAAATCTTCACTTTCTTGCTGGCTTCCTAAATCATACAGTCTTCCTAAACAGAAAAATACATGTACATATTCTGACCCAGAAACATGTAACTTCTTAGCTTCACACTCATGAGGTGGCAAGAACTGCTTTAGTATTCTGTTTGGGACCATACAATAACATGTACTGTCACCAGAAACATTACATCTGGTGCATCTACTTTCATTTTTTCAGTTACTAACAGTTTTGGTGCATGGGGTAAGGCATTATATTGTGTGTTAAGATTTATTTTTCAATAGGAAATTTACATACACAAAGCTGGAGCAAATCTGCTCTCATCCCTTTCCATATTAAAGGTAAACAAACAAACAAACAATGTGTTTTAGCCCTTAATCTCTTTAAGGGCCAAAACTATGGAGCAGTTCTACCTTCCCTTCCAGAAAAATGCAGGCCTGTTGCCAGCATAGTGATTTTTATCATAAATTGTCTGATGACATTTTTGGCAACTTCTGAAGGTCTGCCTAGCAACATCTAGTGCCTTTTTTGTATTTGCCTGGCAAATTTTTGCTTTCAAGTAATGCTGTTTTCTGATGCAAACATTTGACAGTATGTCAGTGTAGTAGTTCTTTTACAACAAGAAGTGAAATTTAACATGGAAAAGTGAACTATATCAAAATAATTTTTAAAAGTGAGACCCTGATTCAGCAAATCTTGTAAGTACATGCTAAGTCCCATTGACTTTGATGAGCACGCACTTAAGTTCTTTGCCAAAACTTAAGTGGTAAAAAGATTAGTTAGATAGAGAAGACTCTTACTTCTCACGTCTCCCTGGAACTAATCAAAGCATATCATAGTATCGTATTCAGGTTGCGTGCTGAAAAGGAGATTAGGACCCAAGTACATGAGATACTTAAAGCTCTTGTACCTCAGTGTAACTTTTAATGTGCACATATGAGGCACTTGTACATGTGACAAAATTGGCCTTTGAAGTGGCTTACTTGCCCTTTTGTACTGCTTTAATGGCATCACTGTTTACACCTGCAGCAGCATATTTTGTTTTAATTTGTCACACTGTACACGTGCAGCAGTGTATTTCACTTTAAATGACTTTGTTACATAGCAAAGTAAAACGCATTTGATGTATTTTAGTTTGCTAAGTAACAAATTGCAACAGTGCATGGGGCACTGGAAGCTCCGGTGTGCTCAGGGAAGCTTGGGCTTGGTAGGCTTCGAGCACCCCATGCACTGTTCCCACCTCCTTCTCCAGCCACCAGCATACCCCCTGCCCTTCTGCCACCTTCCCGCACTGCCCCAGGGGAAAGCCAGCCCATTTCTAGGTTGTTCCAGGTGACAGGAAGACGGCGGGCACAGTGCACAGGGTGCTGGAAGCCTTCCAGTGCCCCATGCACTGTGCCCCATGCACAGGCTTCCAGTGCCCCATGCACTGTTGGATCCAGTGGGTGTTGCCTGCAACCTGGTGGCAGCTCATGTGGGCAGGCTCTGCCAAGAAATAATAATAATTAAAAAATTAGAGGCCTAGGTTTGTGGGTTTCCCTCCCCCCCCCCCGAAGAGCCTGCCTGCCTCTCCTGTGGCTGGGGGATAGGCTGCCAGTGGGCCAAGTGGTCCCTGAGCTGTTGGGGGCCCTGGACCTTCCCTCCATGGTGGCGATATCCCCCAGAAAGAACCTGCCTGCTAGCTGCCCACCCAGGAAGTTCCAGGGACTGCTGCCGTGGAAGAAAGTACCAGGGCCCCCTGAAGCTCAGGGGCCACTTGGCTCACCAGCAGCTCACCCCCCAGCCACAAGAGAGATGGGAAGGCTCCAGGAGGGAGGGGTACAGGGGAAAGGGATCAGGATCCTTGCTGCTTTTTTTCTTTTTTTTCTCAGTGGAGCCTGCCCATGAGAGCTGTGGCCAGGTCATGCAGTCCCTGAGCTGCAAGGGGTGAGGCTGGTCCTTCCCTCTACAGTGGCAGTGCCCCATGGGACTGTCCAGGTGGAGTGCTAGTGGGAGGGTGCTGCTTGGGGGCCACCGCTGCTATAAAGGGAAGATCCAGGGCCCCCCACAGCTCAGGGCCCATGGGTAGCTCACCCTCCAGCTGTGGGAGAGGTAAGCAGACTCCAAGAAATAAGAAAAAGGATCAGGCCCCTCACCACTTTTTTTGTTTTTTTTCTGGCAGAGCCTGCCCACAGTGACAGGGGTGGGAAGGTGAGCTGGCAGGGGGCCATCACTGTTCTGTCACAATTAAAAACCCACACAGTTAATCAACACAGTTAAAAACCCACTGTTTCAATGTAGGGAGAACTAGACCACCGTCACGTTTACAAGTGGCCATGATTTTGTTCCAAGATTTCAAAATATTTTCGCATCTACAAAATGCCTACTTATGGAATAAATATGCTTGTTCCTACCTGTGGGTGCTTTATTCATACTACCTTTTTCTCAGTTTATGTATGTGGTGGCTCCAGATGCATAGAAAATATATGGAGTGTGAAAAAAGAGAATGATGAATGTATGTAACTTAAATTTAAAAAAAAATTCACAATTTTTTTATTTTTGTAAATGGGGAATTTTTAGAAATAATAGGCTTCTTTCATTTCCCTTTCCCCCTTCTTTCCCTCAAAAGAGTAAAAATGTGACCAGCAGAACTGCAAGCTTTCCAATACCTCTCCATCAATCTATATCTAATCCATTCTGGAGGAACTATAACTAAATAAGGAGCTTTTATAATTCCCATTAATCTCTTTAGTCCTTGGTTTTTTCTCTAAGAATGACATTTTTTTGTGATGTGTTTACGCATCTGCTAGGACCTGCAAGTGCTGTTCAACACCACTGAGATCACAAGATTTATGACTCTTGCCTGACCATAAAATCATAGAAAATTAGGGTTGGAAGGGACCTCAGGAGGTCATCTAGTCCAACCCCTGCTCCAAGTAGGAGCACCCCCAACTATATCCCTGCCCAAGGCTTTGTCTAGCCAGGTCTTAAAAATGTCCAAGGATGGAGATTCTACAACCTCTCTGCATAGCCTCTTCCAGTGCTTTACTACTCCCCTTGTGAGGAAAAAAGGGTTTTTTCCCCTAATATCTAACCTAAACTTCCCTTGCTGAAACTGGAGACCGTTGCTCCTTGTTTTCTCATCAGCCACCTCTGAGAACAGCCTAACTCCATCCCCTTTGGAACCCCCCTTCAGGTAGTTGAAGGCTGCCATGAAATCCCATCTCAGGTTTCACTTCTCCAGACTAAATAAGCCCAGTTCCCTCAGTCTCTCCTCAGAAGTCATGTACCCTATCCTGTAACCATTTTTGTTGCCTTCTTCTGGACTCTCTCCAATTTGTCTACATCCTTTCTGTAGTGGGGGAGATGGTGGCAGGGAAAACTGCACACAGTACTCCAGGTGTAGCCTCGCCAGTGCTGAATAAAGGGGAAGAATAATTTCCCTCCATCTGCTGGCAGCACTTCTACTAATGCAGCCTAGTATTCTGTTAGTCTTCTTGGCAACAAGGGCACACTGTTGATTCATATGCAGCTTATTGTCCACTGTAACCCCCAGGTCCTCTTCTACAGAACTGCTGCTTAATAAGTTGGTCCACAGCCTGAACCAGTGCATGGGATTGTTCTATCCTAAGTGCAGGACTTTGTCCTTGATGTGAATCAGCATACTAAAAGTGGAGAAACTCATTTTTGGGTCACCAATCCTTTCTATTTATGAAAACACACACACATACTTTCACAGAGTATGTGTATAATGATATGAAAGTGTCACCCATTAAATGCCTGCATTATTCACTTAACTAGCAAGAGATAAAAAAGGCAGCTAAAATTTCAATATAGCATACATTATTGACTATCATGATAGACAGCTGTCCAAGTACCTAAACTGAATTATTTTCATTAACAGGGTTTAAAAGGTCTGTGCTTTCAGAAGAATTAAATACACTTAATCTGCATCATCAGCATTAAGCCTTAATCTATTGTAAGAGATAAAAATTCTGGTACTTGATTCTTAGATAAACCAGAACACTTTCAGGATGATGGGATAAGGGTAGAAAAAGAAGACATGCCCTTCAAGCATAAAATTAAGGCCCTGAACTATTGTTGCATCTGAGCCCATGATGACTCCTCTTTATGGTAAGCAGTTGAAATGTCAGAAGAAAATCATAGGTTGGCTTTAGTGCAGAATCTTAAATTAAGTGAGATAAACCCTTTTGAAGTATAAACTTATAATTTTAATTTGTGACTCTCTTTATTTCATATCACAGCCTCAGGAAACCTTCTTTTACATTGTGAACATTACCTGCTATCTGATCTGCCTTTAAATGAGCTTTCATTTGTTCCAGAGGGACCAGCACAGGATCTTCTTGATTTTGTTAGCCAACAATTGTAAAGTATTATTAAAGTAATTATTATTTTTTAAATTTAATTGTTTATCAACAGTACCCAGAAGACCACATAAACTACCTTCTGCAATTCAATGTAATCAGATACAAGGAAATATCTCTTGAAGACATGATAAAACAATATTTTAGTACTAGAATTGCTCTTATGTTTATTTCTGTATTATAATGACAGACAAAAATGGGTTTTGAGCAAAATTGTAATAAAACAGCATCCAAAATAAAAGAATGTAGTTGATGTGATATAATATTTACTGTATCAATGCAATTATACTGATATGAGCAGTGCTTTTATTTATTTCAAGTTCGCTGGAAAATTGTAACAACACAGGGTATTAGATTAGTACGTGCATTACTGTGCATCAGGAAGTATATTGTAGTATATCATATTAGTATATGTGTTCTATTTGTTAATCACATTAGAATAGCGTATTTTATCACATGCATATTTATCAACCTAGTAAAATACACTAGGCTACTTGGTATAGCGCAGTTATTGCTCTGTGGGGTCAGGCCAACTCTCAGGATCTCAATATTGTGCTGTTAGGAGGGCGTGGTGTACAATTGCACATGCACACACTCAAAAATCAATTAGGTGTGCGCACACACACACACACACTAGGTGCATACACACACTCTAGGTATATGCATCCCCACCAAGTGTGCACACACACATTACCAATTCAGGCACATACACATCCAAACTTACCAGCCTAGGCACATGCACACCTATCACTAATTCAAACACCTACACATACTATACAGACCAAAAGAAATTAGACCAGAATCAATTACCAATACCTGCACACCCAATACATATACACAGCTCACTAATTTGTATATCATGTACACAGTGGCATACGTGTATATCAGTTCACATATATACCACTCACCTACACATACACACAGGTGAGTTCCTAACTTGGGTGTTGTGGTGTGTATGTATGTGCTTGGTGTACTTTGGATACCTGGAGGAAGATTAAGGTAAGAGAGAGAGAGTGAAAGCATAGGGGGTGAAAGTCACTGGGACTGGGATTAGAACCGGTTAACTAGAAAGATAGCTCAGCTGAAGAGCTGAGGCTCGGGGTTACTTTAGGTTACTGCTGGTGGAGACTGAGATGAAAGTTGCCGGTACCCGGATTAGAATTGGCTGACTGGAGGGAAGTTGGGGTAACTTAAGGTTAATTGGTGTTAATTGAAAGCAGAAAGCCAGCAGTGCAAAGGAGCAATACCAGGGAGAAGCCCAGAGGCTGGAGCCGGAGCAAGGAGGCTACAGGGGAGCCGAGAGGTACGTAGGAAGAGGAAAACTGGGAACGGGGCTGCGGGGATTGGGGAGGCTGGAGAACACAGAGAGAGAGAGAATTAAAGAGAAGGCAGAGAGAGAGAGGGTAGAGGTGGCAAAAGGCAAAAAGTGGCAGGAACAGGGCTGAGAGCCTGCAAAAAGCAACAGGGCTAAGAGCCTGCAGAAAAGGGACAGAGAGGAGGCAAAAAGTTCGGGAACAGATCTGAGAGCCGAGAGGGAGAGAGAGAGAGAGAGAGACAGAGACCTGAATGTAAGATACGGAAGGGACTGGAGCTTAGTAAAACACATCCCAACTCGGGATTACAAATGATAGTGGTTTTACTGAACAGGGGAGATGGTGACATATTTTATTGGTTCCTTTGTACCCTCACACACACACACACACACACACACACACACACACACACACAGAGACAATGGCAGCAGGGGCTAAAGAGGCTTGGTGCAGGGGCTGAAGTCCAGGAGGAGAGAGAGAGAGTCCAAATTGGAGGAGGAATTATGCAGGTGATATCTACCTATCCCAGGCTGAAAGTGGGTCTTCAATGGCCAGTCGGGGTCTCCTTCAGCTCGGTGTTGTTGCCAGGAGGGCCTCTGGAATGGATAGGCGGTGTGACGTGGAGCTGTTCTGGTCCAGATGGAAATGGCATTCCCAAGGAGTCAGTCTTCACTACCCCTTTTTATAGGGCAGACTACCTATGATCTCCTATGGGGAGGTTCTGTCCAGGCAAGGTCAGTCCTGTTCCAGAACATTCCAGGTGTTCATACTGAGCATGTGCAGCCTTGGCACAGTGGTGGGTTGTCTCATCTTTTGGTTCTTGAATACTGATGGTGGTTCCAAGGGCTGGGTCGTTGGTCCAGGTATTGGTGTTGATGGTTTGGTCATTCAGAGGGAGCTATTTTTAGACCTACTGCCATTGTCTCTCAAGCACCCTCATTCATCCCTATTCATTCAGGAACCAAGTTACATAGGAGGGGTAGTATGAGTCATGGGTTACACAATCAGGCATGGGGATAAGATGGAGGCTTGACATTACAAGATGGAAACTTGACATGACTTATGCTAACTTACATATATAGGCCTAAAATAGTAATCACACTAATAATAGTAATCACAGTAATAAAAGCACTAAAAAAATCAATACAAACATAATAATTATCACTTATAAAACAGTGGATATCTATATCAAAATAGCAGGGCACTTATTTGCAGAGGGGAAAGACATAAAACTTACTACCTAAAATAAAATGTTAACGCTTATCCTACCTTTTAGCTTACTTATACTTAACTATAGGGAATAGAGAGGGAGAGACAAAGTCAGAAATGGTTGGGGAAGGAGAGGGAATGTATTTTAAAATAAAAAAAAGAAAAACTGGGGGGTATTGCTATGCAGTTATTTGTGCCACAATGGTTAAGGGCCTTGTCAGGATTTTCATTATATTTCTCTATTTTCAGGGGTGTATACCTTAGTAATAAAGCTTTGCTCCAAGTTGAAACTTGGCAAAAACACTCAACACTGAGGAGCATATTTTTTTCCAACAAAATTTTAAAGGGGAAACTCAGGTCAGCTATCATTGTGCTGTATGATTATTTTATATTTATTGTTAATCATAACAATAGAGAGTTCCATTGGTATATGTGCCAGGATTTTATTCTCCAGGCAATTACACCAGTGCAGTTCTGGTGAAGGCAATAGAGTTGCACTGACATAAAACTGGTATAACAGAGCCACATCTAGCCCATATTTTGTTCTTTTTTGCAGTTTTTATGGCTTGTATATAGTCAGTTTCTAATGCATGAAAATCAAGAGGAGAAAGATTTATCCAGGACAAGTAATTTGTCAAGATTCAAGATGGAATTAATTCACAATTGTTTGTTTTTTCTGGGTATTAAACACAGTTACATATCAAGTGTGGATACATGCTCTTATGGAAAGTGTCATTGGGAAATGATGTGGGGAAAGAGAGATAATTAGGGTACAAGTAGGCAGTCTTTGGTGTAAGTGTGTCTAAGGGTAGAAATTAGCAGCCTTGCACATGTTTCTTTAGAGCCAGTGTGAGGCAGAGAGGAGGAGAGAATATGTAAGTGGTCATGGTGACCCAGTCATTGTAATCCTCAGAACCTCTTAGGTACCTTTCCAACAGTTGCATGTGTCTGGAAGGAATATGTCATGTATATAAACTCAGATGAGGCTATAAGGCATCTGATTTATTTTGCTAGATTCTATACCAGGTTCTATGCACGTGTGAAGCCAGCCAGATGCTTCCTGACAGTGAGTCAAGTCACCAGCTAACATCAGAAAACATTCTTAGTAGCCCTAGGACTCCAGCCCCTGTTCTGCAATGCCTAAATGAGTATTTTCCCAAATAAAAGTTTTTAGTTCCTCATCTAAAGCATGTCTTTCCCTCTGAGCTAGGATTTCCTGAAAGACTTCATTTATACTTTGTGGGGCTTACTCCTCAGACCTTTTTTCCTGGTGATAAGCCTCCATTTTATGTTGAGGCTTCCTTCAAAAGACTGGCTTTTAAGTTACAGTCTCCTGGATTACATTCAGAAATAACCTGCTTGGGAATTGAGAAAGGCTGCTCTGTTTTCTTCTCTTTCTCTCCCTGAACCCAGGCTGCCTTCTGTATCCCAGAAGGATTTGGCCTGAATTGGCAAGCTTGAGACATGTCACCCCAGGACCCCGTGAGGAGGTAAATCAGCTGATCCTAGAACAAGGTACAGCCAAAGCACAGCTCCTTTAAAAAGCTCAGTCTAAACAACACACATTGTCTACTTATCTGTCTATGGTTGTGGCAGGATCTGTGTCAGGGTCATACTCCCCATGCTTGTGACCAAGTTATCCTTCTAATATTTATCAGTCACAAGCATGGAGAGTATAACCCTGCCATAGATCCTGCCACAACCATAGACAGACAATGGGGAAAACCATAATTTGGGCAACACTGAACTTGAATTAGGAGAAGTAGACAATGGGTATGGCTAACATTTAGAACAGGTGCTCAGGTAGGAGAACCTCCCATAGATATATATGACTAACTCATGAATGGATATCCATCTAATTGCCACATCCTTTTTTCATCTTTAGCAGATGCAGATAGCAGTGATGAATTTATACATGTTCCATGGGATAAAAGCATCAGAGTCAAGTTTATGTGTTATTACCATGTATGTGGTTGATCAGACCATTTGTACTAATGTCTGAATCTCCACCATATTCTTAGGACCATAGTCTTCATGTAAACTGCTTATAAGGCTGCTGTTCATTACTGAAGTTTGTAGCGTGGGTTTAGATTCAGCATAGTTCAGCTGCTGGGGAGGGCCACATGGGGGTAATTAATTACACCCACCTGGTCTCCTACTCAAACAAACACATAAGGAGCCATGCGAAAAGGGACCACCCTACAATATGGTAATGGACACATTCTGCACCCCTAAGCTTCCTGATCTGGATGGACCACCCCAACTTGGTACCTCAGAGGTCTTTACCCAGATGGAGTCTATGGTCCCGGCCTCCACACAGATGGAGTCCTTGACTCCAGGCTGTGTAGGCTGCCTTGCACATCTTCTGGAAGTGCCTGCTGGATGCTGGCACTCCCACCTGTGGGATGTGCTTGCTGGTGGAGACTCTGGAGGGCTGGGTGAGGGAGCTCCAGGAGGAGGTGAGCAGACTGCGAAACACCAGGGAACATGAGGCAGATATTGATGCTTACTGCCAAGCCCTACATCTGGAGAAAGATGCCACAGAGACCAGGCAGAAGAGCGGGCTTGAGCAAGATCCCCCAACTGACAGTGGATAGAAGTTGGTCACATCAGGCCCAAAGCCATGATGTGCATCAGTTGCTGCACCAATAGCCCTGCACAACAACTATGCAGTCCTCACACCATCGACAGACAAGGCATCTGCATCCTCTGAACTAAAGACAGGACAGGAACAGCTGCCCCCACCAAGCAAGCAATGAAAGGTGATTGTTGTGGGAGACTCCCAACTGTGGGGAACAGAAGGTACCATTTGTCGTCCAGACCCCTTTGCTTGAGAGGCTGCTGCCTTTCAGGAGCCAGGAGCCAAGATGTAGTGGTGAGGATCCCAAAGCTAGTCCACCCTATGGACCATTACCACATGCTCCTTGTCTACCTGGGCACCAATGACATGGTGAGAAATAAGCCAGGGAGAATCATGAGTAACTACAAGACCATGGGGGTGAAGCTGAAGGAACTAGAAGCACAAGTGGTATTCTCCTCAATCCTCTCAGTTAGAGGCTGTGGTCAACAGAGGGAGGAGTGCATTGAGAAAGTCAGCTGAAGGCTTCGGAGATGATGTCACTGTTTTGATTTGGATTTCTTGACCTTGTCATGCAGTTCAATGGCACTGGTCTACATGCAAGAGATAGCATTCACCTCACAGGCAGAGGGAAAAAGCTCTTTTCTATGAGAATTGCTGACTTGCTGAGGAGGGCTTTATTTAGGCATGTCCGGGGAGAGAGGGTAGATTCCACTGCTGTACACAAATCCTCTGGTCAAGATGACTTAGGGGAGGGCATTCATGTAAGGCACATCCACATGAATAGTTTCATAGTTGGTAGGGTCAGAAGGGACCTGAGCAGATCATCAAGTCTGCCCCCCTGCCATGGGCAGG
>NW_005842203.1:1191476-1192136 GCF_000455745.1 Alligator sinensis | reverse complement strand
TAAGCCCTGGGCTTTATAAGGGCCAGGCCCTGCCTCCTACAGGCAGCTGGCTCTCCTTAGTTGCCCCGGCAACCCGCAGCTGTGCTCAATATGTTCTGCCAGGGCTCTCCCTGGCAGTTTCTACTCCCTAGGAGCAGGCACTGAGGTGCCCTGCGACACTCCCATTGACTGCTGGTCTCCCTTGGCCAGTTTATAGATGGCCACCAGATCCTCTCAGCTTTCTCTTGTGGAGGCTGAACAGGTTCAGGTCTCGTAGCCTCTCCTCTTAGGGCCTGCCCTGCTGCCCCCTGATCATGCGAGTGGCCCTCCTCTGGACCCACTCGATGTTGTCCACATCCCTCCTGAAGTGTGGTGCCCAGAACTGGATGCAGTATTCCAACGATGGCCTGACCAATGTCACATAGAGGGGGAGGATCACCTCCTTGGACCTGCTCATGATGCATCTGTGGATGCATGACAAGGTGCAGTTAGCATTCCTGACTGCGTCCCCACATTGGTGGCACATGTTCATCTTGGAGTCTATAATGACTCCAAGATCCTTTTCTGCCTCTGTGCTTACGAGAAGGGAGTTCCCCAGCCTGTAGGTATGCTGCTGGTTCTTTCTCCCTAGGTGCAGTACCCTGCACTTGTCAGTATTGAATCCCATCTTGTTCTCCTCCG
>NW_005842203.1:1175737-1191011 GCF_000455745.1 Alligator sinensis | reverse complement strand
CCCAAGCTCTTTATACGGCTAGCAAGCCAATCGCTAGCCGCCACATGTGCCTATATTAAGAGCGGCCAATAATGTGGCGCAAACCTAAATACAAATGGCGGGAACACCTTTGCACCATGCATCACTATGATGCAAAAGAAATGCACCATGCAAAGAAGGCTACAGACGGCGGGAAATACTCTTTTGCACGCGGGTTCTCCTATTGCAACAGAAAACTCTACCGTGCAAAGAAGCTGCAATTTGGCGGGGACATAATTTAGTGGTGCCGAAGCACACAAAAACAAAAAACCACAACTTTGGGTTGTGACATTAGTGTCATCTGCGAATTTGAACACGGTGCTTTTCACCCCCTCATCCAAGTCACTGATGAAGATGTTGAACAGTGTGAGCCCAAGGACCAAGCCCTGGTGGACCCCACTGCCCACATCCCTCCAGGTTGAAAATGACCCGTCCAACACCACTCTCTGGGTGCTGCACTGCTGCCAATTGGCAACCCATCTGACCGTGGAGGCATCGACGCCTCAATCTCCTAATTGTTTAACGAGAATGGGGTGAGAGAGAGTATTGAAGGACTTCCTAAAGTCCAGAAACACTATGTCCACTGCAACACCTCCATCTAAGGATTTTGTGACCTGGTCATGGAAGGCCACCAGGTTGGTCTGACAGGACCTGTCTCTAATGAACCCATATTGGTTGTCCCTAAGCATACAGTCCCCTGCTTGCCCCTCACAGATGTGACCCTGGATAATTTTCTCAAAGAGCTTCCCTAGGACTGAGGTGAGACTAACAGGCCTGTAATTTCCTGGGTCCTCCTTCCTCTCTTTTTTAAAAATGGGAACAACATTGGCCCTTTTCCAGTCCTCTGGCACGTCACCAGAGCACCACAAGTGCTCATAAAGCTGTGCCAGGGGTCCTGCAATTACCTCTGCTAATTCCTTCAGCACTCTGGGGTGGAGATCATCAGTATCAATGCCCCAAGGTACTTGCAGAGTGACAGAAAACCTGAGGCGACTAGGGATGAACTTAGGTGTCTTTATGGGAACACCAAAAGCATGAGCCGTAAACAGGATAAACAGGATGAACTGGCACTCCTTCTGGCAGACGATGAATTTGGGTTGGGCAATACATATGATTGGGCAGTGGACATTGAGGGCTATAGGCCTTATAGGAAGAATTGGGTTGGGAAGAAGGGAGGAGTTGTGGCCTTCTAGGTGAAAGAGCAGTACCTCTCCCTGCAGGTCACGTTTGATTGCAGGAAGAGGTCCCTTGAGACCCTCTGGGTCAAGATACAGGGGGGCTCAGGAGAGGGGGACCTGATGGTGGGAGTCTACTATAGACCTCCATACCAAGATTAGGAGAGTGATCAGGCATTCTCCAGGGAACTGACTGAGGCAGCCAGCACTAAAGACCTGATTGTCATGGGTTACTTTAACTACCCTGACATCTGTTGGGGAGACCATTCAGCCAGCTCCAGCAGGTCAACCAACTTTCTGGCAGCTACTGACAACCTGTTCTTGACACAGGCTGTGGAAGGACTTACTAGGGGCAAAGACACTCTGGACTTAGTGCTGACCAAACGGGAAGACATGGTAGGTGACCTGAAGATTGGAGGTATTCTGGGTGACAGTGACCACAACCTGATTAGGTTCACCATCCACTGAAAGGCTGGGAATTAAGTCAGTAGAACAGAAGTCCTGGACTTCAGAAGGACAGACTTTGGTAAACTCAGGAGCCTAGGTAGACAGGCTCTCTGCGACCAGTGACAAGACGATTTGGGAGTTCAGGAATGGTGGTGCTTCTTTAAGGGGGCAATTCTTACTGCTCAAAAAGAGGCCATCTCTACCCTATAAAAAAGTGGGAAAAGGGACAAGAGACCTTTTTGGCTCAACAAGGATATTAGGGAACTTTTGAAAAAGCAAAAAGAAGCATATAAGCAATGGAAAAATTGTTCAGCATCCAGAGAGAAGTACAATCATATGGCCAGGGTCTGCAGCTATGAGACACACAAAGTCAAGGCAGGCATGGAGATCAAGCTGGCAACTGAAATAAAGGACAACAAAAAATCCTTCTATAGGTACATAGGAAGCAAGAAAAAATCTACCTCCACTGTGAGACCCCTACTGAATATGGAGGGGGGGGGGCAGCCCACAGTTCATCCCCGCAAAAAGGCAGAACTCCTAAATACTTACTTCACATCGGTATTCCTGAATTAAATGGCAAGTGTTCACCTGTCCAGAGGCCCAGGGAAATGGGGAAGACAACAGTCCACTTGAAATCAGTCCCAAACAGGTGAGGGTCCTCTTAGAACATTCGGATGTGCTCAAATCTGGTGGGCCAGATGATCTGCTTCTGAAAGAACTGGCTGAGCTCATAGAAGGGCCTCTGGCAAAGCTGTTTAAAGAGTTATGGAACTTGGGAGTGGTTCCAAATGACTGGAAGAAGGCTTATGTGGTACCCATCTTTAAGAAAGGGAAAAAAGATGACTTTGCAAACTATAGGCCAGTCAATCTGACTTCGGTCCTGGGAAAAATCTTTGAAAAAATTGCCAAGGAGGCCGTCAGCCACAGGCTTGTAACTGGTGGGGTATTAAGAATCAACCAGCATGGTTTTGTCGAGGGTAGGTCATGCCTAATAAACCTAGTGTGCTTTTCTGACCAGGTAACTGGACAAGGGACATGAGGTTGGTATCATTTACCTCAACTTCAGCAAGGCCTTTGATACTGATTCCCATGAGGTTCTTTCAGTTAAGCTGGAGGGTGCTAACCTAGACCAGTCTATAGTGAGGTGGGTTGGCAGCTGGCTCAGAGGCCAATCCCAGAGAGTTGTATGGCCTCATACAGGATGGCCCCATTCTGGAGGCTGTCTCCAGTGGTGTTCCCCAGGAATCAGTGCTTGGGCCCATGCTCTTTAACATCCTTATCAATGATTTGGATGAGGGAGTGGAAAGTGCAATGATTAAGTTTGTGGATGATACCAAGCTGTGGGGAAATGCGGGCACATCTGAGGATAGAATAAGGATCCAGGATGACCTTGACAGACTGGTCCTATGAGCTGAATGCAATCAGATGAGGTTCAATAGGGACAAGTGCAGGGTCCTTCATCTGGGTAGGAAGAATTTTCACCACAACTATATGATGGGTGGTGGTCCACTGGCTGACACTGCACCTGAAAGGGACAGTATGTGTCAGCCAATGTGTTGCGAATAGATCCAGACAGGTGCTCCTCCCCCTCTATGTGGTGTTGGTGAGGCCACAGCTGGAGTACTGTGTTCAGTTCTGGGCACTGCACTTCAGGAATGATGTGGATAAGCTCAAAAGGGTACAGAGAAGGGACACCCACATGTTTAGGGGCCTGGAGAATAGGCCCTATGAGGAGAGACTCCGGGCACAGGGTTTGTTCCTTCTGATTGAGACAAGACTGAGGGGTGACTTGATAGCTGCCTACAAGTATGTTAGGGGTGAACACCAAGATCTAGGGGAGCAACTCTTGAGAAAGACACCCGTTGGGAGGACTAGGACCAATGGGCACAAGCAAATTGAGGAAAAATTTAGGCTGGACATAAGGAAAATCTTCTTTTCTGTAAGGGTATCTAGAATCTGGAACACACTCCCAGCAGAGGTGATGCAGTCATCATCCTTGGAGGTATTCAAAAGGAGACTGGATAAGCACCTTGTTGAGTTTGTTTGAGCCCAACAACCTCCTGCCCATGGCAGGGGATCTGAGGTGATAATCTTACAGGTCCCTTCCATTTCTGTGATTCTATGATTCTATAGTAACACTAAAGAGGTAAATAGATACTTAAAATGCATGCTGTATAAGGTATGCAAATCAAAACATTTGCCTGAGATTTCTCTATTGGTATGGCAATATAAATTAATTTCTGTGCAATTATTTTTAATAGAAAATAAACCCACACATGAAATGATGTCAGCTATTAGCAAGGAAATCAACAATACCTGTGTGCTAAAGACATGATTGTGTTGAGAACAAGCTTCTTTAACTGCAGCAAAAAATATTTATCTATACAGCCACGTGGATAAATGCCATTGCTTTATTTTACATCAGTATTGGTTGTCCACTTTATTTGAAATATCAGTGCAACTAAACATTTATTTCACTAAAGTAAAGGCAACTCATATCAGTTGGAGAGCGCATACACTCATTTTTTTTTTTATAGTTCCCAAAATTGATGTTGTTCTTTATGTTGGAAATATAAAGAACATCTGTTTTAAATAATATCAGCTAGCATTTGAATGGCTTAAACTGAAACAATTGAAGGAGTGGATTTTTTCATGTGCCTCAGAGCAGAAAAGTTAGTGCTACAGCTAAATATACCCATAAAACATACCTGCATGCAATGAACACAAACATACATACAGCTGTAAATTCTTGTTGTGAAGAAAATCATTGCAGTGAAAACAACCCCCCTCCCCTCTACACACAAACATACAGGACAAATATATGTTATTAAAAACACATCAATAGATCATGAACAATACTCCAATAGTTTTTGTTAAATAGAGCAGCATGGAGCTAACTCTATCTTACCATCATCGAAACAGACATAATAACAACTGTTCCATATGGTTTAAGAATGGGGGCTGTAAATGGCTATGCTCATCACCATATCATAAAAATCTTTAGTGATACTTCTCAGGAACCCCCAAAACACAGATTGACCATAACAGAACAATCAGCTTCAGTCTTAGAGACCTCTTATAACATGCTAATCCCTGGAGTAGCAAAAGACGCTGGCTATGCTGTGTAAATGGTTTTAATAAGGAACTGGTATATTGGTTTTACTAGGTTTCCTTAGTAAGCAGTATACTGGTTTTCCACTATAACTAGTGCTTGGGTATCACCAGCCTCCCAAGATAACTGTGCATATAAAGCTGCAAGTAGTAGTAATATGAAAGGATACTTAAATATATATACAGAGAACAGGACTGGAGTCTTGAATCCCAGAAGAAAAACCAACATATTAAAAGTCCATAAAGTATAGGAAGATATAATCACCTGACTTAAGGGCAAATTCTGCAGATCTTCTTCTTATTTTAGTAAGTAATTATTCTTCTGCTTTGAAGTAAAGTGAGAGATTTCAGCCTGAGGACCAGTAGCATAACTGGATGGGAGGGTGCTCTGGGCAGTAGCACTGGGTACCAACTTGCAGGGGATGGGGTGCAAAAATAGTAGCCACTGAAGATGCCAGCCACAACTTCTGGCAGGCCAGCTAATGTTGCTACCCAGGGTACAGAACTGCCCTGTTATGCCTCTACTGGATAATTTGTTACTAGTAAACAAGTCTCAGTAAATTATGACCCTCATCTTCCAAATTAAGCATAATTTCCCTTTGGCAGGAGCAATGGTAACATGTGGGCTAGATGCACAAGAGAAGTGAAGTCTAGCATTTGTACTACCCATAAATTTGTCACTGTGCTGCCAATGGAACCCACTGCCCTCAAGCCCCTAGGTTTGGTATCCGATGCCTGAAGAAAAGTCTGGAGCAGTCACATTTCTCAGGCCAGCAGGGACCCGGAGGACTGAAAGGTAAGAATCCTTCCTGCCTCCCATTCTGGGCTTTTCCCTTTGTCCCCTGCTCCCTGGGGCTCCCCTGGTTCCCCCTGCCCCCCCTCTTGAGGTTCCTCCCTGCCTTCCTCCCTCTACTCCCCTTCTTCACCCCTTCCCCCCCCCCCCCCCCCCCCCCCCACTTACTTGTGGCTCCCTGCACTGCTGTCCTGGGGGAGCAGGCAGGGAAGGGTTAACCTGACTGCCCAGCCACCTGCCCAGTGTGACCATGATTTACACACATTTATGCATCTAGAATGTGTGTGCATAGTACTTATCTGGCCAGCATGTAGTCTGCTGCACACATTCCATCTACTTGTCCACCCTTACATGTCCATGCTGCAGGGCTAATAGAATTGTAATCTGTACATAAGTGTGAAAAATGCCATTTACCCAGCTAAAAAACTGCTATTGTAGGCACTCAAAGTGAAGTAGAATTCTGACCTAGGTATGGTCTGAAAATGCTTACTAGCTTGTGTCTCCTAGATAAGAGAATTGGAGAAATATACAGCAGCTTAACACTACCAAGATTTAGAAAATTCTTGTTATGCCCAGAAGCAGATCTTTTGATTGCTTAGATTTCTTAGATTTCTATAGAATTTAAGTACCTCCAGGGTGGCAAAAACCGCTGCCTCAGCTGAACAGGGGTTTTGAGGATCTAAGTTTGGGACTTAGGTACCAATGGGAACAGCATGATAGGACACAGGTGTAACCCTTTTGCTGGGCACCAATCAACAGCAACAAGGACTGGGTTCACATTTCAGGGTACCCTGTAAATTACACCAGTGGCTCAAGTCCCCCTCCAGAAATCCGGGAATACTAAATTTGCTGGGGCATCCCGTATAAACAAAACCCCCTCCTTGCAAGCAGTACACACACAAAACCCAAAATATATTACAGATAATAAAAATGAAAACAAAAGAAAACAATATAATTTTAAAACACCATTAACTACAAAGCAAAGTCTATAGGTGGCACCCTTTTGGGGGAGGATTCACCCATACTCAGGCAGTCTGGGACTTGGGGCTTCCCAATGGTAGTTCTAGGGGCCTGCACCCCTATACCTTTTCTTCAGCAATGGGCTAGAGAGGGGGGCCCACACCAGAGAGTCCTATGAACTACTCCTTTGGTTCACTGTGCCGTGGGGAACTGCTCAAGGGCATGGGTCCTTCATTGCAAGGGGCTCTGTTGCTCCTGGAGAAGTGGTAGAGTGCCAATCTTTCTTTCCACGGAGAAGCCGTGTGTATATGTGGGGGGTGACTGTGGCTTCAGCCAGTATGCATGCACCTCAATATTCCTGGACTGGATTATATGGCCTGCTGAAATGAAAACTTCAGGACAAAGTCAAAAGGGAATCAGGTTGATTACCGACTACAGCTGGCCCAACCTTGGCACAGCTTGACTGGAGTAAAGGACCATTAAAAGAAAGAAAAGGGAAAACTCAGGCCTACCTGCTAGGCCTGGGCTACAGGTAATTTTGGTCCACGTCTCCACTGGGAGTAGAAAGTTGCAAACCTCAAACATGGCTCAAAGCTGGAACGATTAGAAACTCCCTGGTTGCATCCCTGCTTAAAACTGTCAGGCCTAAATCCTAGCTAGCTGTCCCAAGGAATCAATACCCTCCTCCCTGGTATTAATCCCTTAAAAACCTCAGAAAAGGGGGAAGAAAAGGAGGAGAGAGAAGTTCCTAGATACTGGGACAATTCTCCCTCTTTCCTCTACCTGAGTTTCTCCTTTTGCTATCTGCAAATTCTGTCTCCCTTGGAGGAGACTTCACTCTTCAGCAGCCCTTAGTACAGGGGTCAGCAATGTTTTTGGGCAAAGTGCCAACCCCCCACCCCCCCCCCGCCTCAACTTGTAAGATGCTGGCATATTATGGGGCAGACAGTGGGAGAGCTGTGAGGGGTCTGATCCCTGGTGTGGCAATATAGTCCTTTCTCGCTGTCTGCCTCCAGGTATGTGCCAA
Source organism: Alligator sinensis (assembly GCF_000455745.1). Lineage (NCBI taxonomy): Eukaryota > Metazoa > Chordata > Crocodylia > Alligatoridae > Alligator > Alligator sinensis. Next base: position 1,183,480 of record NW_005842203.1, on the reverse strand, counting down.
GCCATGTTACTTGGGGAATAGTTACAGGATGTGCGTAGCCAAAGGGGAAGGGGTCATAAAAAGGACAAGGTCAGCAGCCAACTGAGCCCAGCTGATGAGGATCAGCACATCAGGTGGAGATAAGGGAAATGAAAGCAGTTGCCACGTTTAAAAGGCAGGAGGCAAGGGACAGAGCCATGCCATGCCCTCTAGGCACTTGGAGACAAAGAGGAATACATTGTGGATGACAAACAGAGCAGGAGCATGTAAGCCTGAGGGACTACATGTTAATGGCTGATTGGTGAGCAGCAGGGCATTTACCTGAGGGGTTGCAGGCAATGAGGGTGGCTGAAGACAGGTCTGGGGACCCTGGAGAACAAATGTTGGAAAAAGGAAATGGGGAAGAAAATACAAGAAGCTTGGCAGGGTGGTGAAGAAACCACTCCCCTGCTAACAAGCAATAAGCATAGCCAATAAAGACTGGGTAACCAGCACTCAATAAATGTAACACCTTGTTAAACTACTATTTGGGTAGTCAATGGTATCTCACCTCATTTGGAGAATAACTCTTATCATTTCTCCCATCTCAGGTTGTGGCAGGAGAGCTCCGAGTGAGGTCAGGGAGTCACGTTTACCCTCCCACACCATTCATTTTTTTTCCCTTGTCCTAGCTGATGTGTTCCAAAGGTAGAATAATTCTACTCAAGCACACATGAATCAGTATTGCATGACTCTCATGATATGAATAGATACAATTATTCACATTATTTTGAAACATTAGGGGCAGAATCTTATTTCAATTTATAGAAACATAATATCATAGAAAGTTAGGTTTGGAAGGGACCTCAGGAAGTCACCTAGTCTAACCCCCTGCTCAAAGCAGGACCATCCCCAACTAGATCATCCTAGCCAAAACTTTGTCTAGCTGGGTCTTAAAAACCTCCAAGGATGGAGCTTCCACCACTTCTCTGGGTAACCTATTCCAGTGTTTTACTACCCTGCTCGTGAGAAAACATTTCCTAATATCTAACCTAAATTTCCCTTGCTGCAACTTGAGACCGTTGCTCCTTGTTCTGTCATCTGCCACCATTGAGAACATTCATCCTCTTTTGAACCCCCCTTCAAGTAGTTGAAGGCTGTTATTAAGCCCCATCTCAGTCTCCTCTTCTCTAGACTAAATAAGCCCAGTTTCCTCAGCTGCTCCTCAGAAGTCTTGACCCCTAGCCCCCTCACCATTTTTGCTGCCCTCCACGGGACTCTCCAATTTTTCCATATACTTTCTGTAGTGTGGGGGGGAGGCAAAATGGAACCCAGTACTCCAGATGTGGCCTTTATGTCACTTACCCAGATATGTAACTGCCATTTTGGGCACTTATGCCCAATTTGTAGCCCTACTACACATGCTGTTTGGGTGTGTATGTGTCTATGTAGCTACTAAGCATGCACAGTAGGCTTCACTCTGGCCAGGCAGGTAAGCAGCTCTGTACAAATCCACCTGAGGGAAAGTCCTGAATTCTAGCCCAGAAAAATGAGGAGGGTCTTCTCCTGTTTTAGCCCAATTGTCTAGTTGGTACTATGTTACTCGCAAGAAATGTGTACTATATGGGCCTAGGAGAATGAGAACAAGCCAGAAGGGACATGGGTCAATGAGACAGATGCTACTCTAGAAGGGAGAAAGCTATGAGTTCTGTCCTGGACACTTTCTTCCACTGTGGCAGAAGCTTCCCCATTGCTCTCTATTCAATGAATATTAATGTGAGGTGCAATAAACTACCTACCCTATGGGTTGATGGTTGAGCACTGTTCTAGGCAAGTCAGAAAGATGAAAATTCAAGCCCCTTCTGGGTGAGGGAGGCCTAGAATGCAGATCTTCCTGGGTAAATAGGATAAAAGATGGAAGAGCCCTCCTCATTTGCCCAGTCTTTCTCCAGCTACAATTTTGTGACTTATGTTTGCCCAGGATAGGGAGCTGTGAACCTGCTCAACCAGAATGCAGCTTACTGTGCATGGCCAGTAACACTGTGGATACTTCTGCATAAGTGTAACGGCCATTACAGGGCTCATGCACATGAGCATGGATATTTGTTTCCCTGGAGACAAGTAGCAGTGGCACACCTTGTGCCACTGTTACTTGTCCCTGGGGAATGCCCATGCCATGCAGGCTTTGGTGTGTGGCAGGTTACCCCAGATGGGGTAGAGGAAGCTGGGGCCAGCAACTATGCTGGCCCCAGCAGCCTTACCTGGAGTCCTGGGGGCCTCAGGGGGCTGCAGCCATGGTAGGAAGCCTGGCTGGCAGCTGGAGTGTAGCTGGTTGGTGTGTGCTGACACTATGTGCACCGCTCTGCTTTTTTGGCATGAGTTTTTTGACCCCAGAATCTCCTGAGGTAAAACCCCCTGCCCCCGCCCCCCTCCATGCTACAAAGCAGCAACAGGGGGAATGCCTGCATGTGTAGTGTGTGGCACTACAGACAGCTCTGTGCTGCCATATACCATACCACACGTCTGTGCTCATCTGGACATGCCCTGAGCGTGTAAAATGAAATAGGTATCTGCCTCTGCTTATCCCTTTCCTCATCTTGGTCTTGTGCTTCTGATGTGTCCTTTAACTCTAATATTTCAGTCAATGTTACCGGCTATGGTCAGAAGATGAATCAATTTGCAACATTTTTGCTCAGCTGTTTAATGCCAAGCTCAGGTCTGAACCATTTAATGGGGAAGCAAATTAAAAGAAAAAAACCCCAAAAAATAATGCTTGAAAGAGTTGTACTTTCTAATCGCAAATTTGAAACAATGAACACTTGAATTCTTACACAGTCATAGAGAAGCAGGGCTGGAAGGGACCTGCAGAGATCATCTAGTCAACCCCTCTGCCTGAGGCAGGATTGTCCCTAAGCAAACCATTCCATACGACCATAATATGAACTCTTTATAAGACTACCATCAACTCTGACATAACATAGCCCTAACACCCTAACCTTCCACAGGTAAAGCAGGGGAACCATGGCAGCCAACATCCTGCTTCAATGAAATATTGTCAATATAAGCTCAAGAGGTCCTGAGTAGAGGGCCATGCCCCCTGCTACAGAGGAAGGCAGAAATCCCTATGCCAATTTGGCCACGGGTTAAAATTCCTTCCTGAACCCAAACATAGTGATTGGTCTGACCCTGAGCAGAGAGGTAAGACCTCCTAGCCAGGAACCTCTGGCTTTGGCTCCAGCAGGAGCATTGCCACACCCCAGTCAAAATCTTCAGCTTTAGCTGTAGCCAACACCCAATGCCTCTGAGGAAGGCTTTAAACCCCCGTTACACATGTAGCAGAAAAGTGTGGGGAGGCAACCAACAAAGATCAGAAGCATGGGAAATACCCATGGTAGAACATAGGCATAGATATGCTTAGATCTTCCTTGACTAGTGTCCAATCTCTTCTTGAAAACCTCCAGTGATGGAGAGTTCACAGTGAGTCTGTTCCACTGCCTCACTATTCTCACAGTGAAGATTTTTTTTTCGAACATTCAATCTAAAGTTATTTTGCTGCAAGTTCAAGTCATTTGTCTGTGCCCTCCTCTCTGCAGCAAGAAAGAAAAGGTGCTTTCCCTCTTCTTTATGGCAGCCCTTCAAGTATTTGAAGACTGCTATCATGTCTCTTCTTTAATGCCTTTTCTGCAAGCTGAACATGCCTACCTCCTTCAGTCTCTCCTCACATTACTTGTCTTCCAAGTCCTTGATCATCTTTGTTGCCTGCCTCTGGACCCTCTCTAACTTTTTGTCCTTTTAAAAATGTGGATCTCAGAATTGCACACACTACTCCAGATGAGGCCTAACCAGTGCTAAGTAGAGAGGCACTATTCTGTCCTATGTCTTGCACCTAATCCTTCTATTGATGCAGCCCAAAACCTGCATTTGCCTTTTGTGAGGCTACATCACAAGGCAGACTCGCATTGAGTCTGTGATCTACCAAGACTCCAAAGTCCTTTTCCAAACTGCTGCCATCCAGCCAGATGCCCCTAATCAATGGTGGCCTTAGTGTTGTTGGAACTTTGGGCAAGAGTTATGTGGGGCCCCTTAAAGGCTTAATTTTGATGACCTATAAGCAAGTCGGACAATTTCAATTTCACTTTGCCTTATCCATGAAACTGCAATGAAAGTGTCTTAATACAATATTGACAATACAAATGTTCAATGTAATTAATTTTTATTTTTATAAAGTTTGGGGACTTGGGCAGTCACCCAGTTTGTCCTCCCCTAAGGCCGCTACTGCCCTCATTTTTTATTTGTGTCTTTTATTATTCCTCCTGAGGTGTAGCACCTTACATTTGTCTGCATTAAACTTCATCCTGGTAGCTCTATTCCGACTTTCCAATCTGTCAAGATCCTTCTGAACTTTGTTTGCATCCTTTAACATGCTCACAATCCTTCCCAGTTTTGTGTTATCAATAAACTTGCTCAAGAAGCTTTCTATGCCAACATCCAAATCATTAATAAACATGTTGAACAACACTGGGACAAGGACAGACCCCTGTGGGACCCTACTTGAAACCTCCTGCCATTCTGACATAGACCCATTTATAATTACCCTTTACTTGTGGCTATTGAGCCAGTTGTCTATCCACCTGGTTAGTAGTTTTATCCAGCCCACATTTCTCCAATTTGTTTATGAGAAGGCCATGCAGAACCTTGTCAAAAGCCTTGCTGAAATCCATATATACTATATCCATAGTATTCCCTTTCTCCACACAAGTAGTTATTTTGTCAGAGAAGGAGATCAGGTTAATCTGACAGGATTTGTTTTGCATCCATTCATGTTGTTTTCTTGTGCTCAGCCTTTCCTCCTCCAGATGTTTGGAAATGGCCTTCCTTCAGATATTCTCCAATAACTTCCCAAGTATTGAGGTGAGGCTAACTAGTCTGTAGTTCCCCAGGTCCTTCTCCTTGCCTTTTTAAAAGAGGGGCACTACAGTGTCCCTTTTCCAGTTCTCTGGTACCTGTCACATCTCCTCTGACTTCATGAAGATGATTGTCAAGGTTTGGAGATCTCCTCTGCTAGTTCCTTCAGGACCCTGAGATGAAGCTCATCTGGCTCTGCTGATTTTAATTCATTTAGACCCAACAAAAGCTCTGACTATATCTTTTGTTATCTCCTCCCTCAACTTTCCCCCTTCCTTATCCAGATAATCCCTATTAAGTGTCTGGCAGCTTAATTTTTTTGTGAAGATGGAGACAAAGTAGTTATTGAGTAGCTCAGCCTTCTTTGTATATTTGGTTAAAAGTTCCCCCCGGTTTGTTAACACAGCATCCACAGCTTCCTTCATCCTTCTTGGATAAGCTCTTCATAAAACCATGGCTGTCCATACTTTAATATTTTCCAATGAAATTTTCCCTTACATTTCCTGTTTCTTACTGAAAAATACAGCTTGCACTAATGGAAGGTGTTTTTGTTAGTGTTGTGGGGAAGTCAGTGATTTTAATTTGAATTTGTTAATAAAAGCACCCCTTCAGCTTCAGGGTATGTAGGTTCAGAAATCTCAGACACTTCATTTTTTTTAAGGGAATTTGAGTTCATAGATGCCATTGGTGATGCATAGGGGGTGCATATGGGTGCATATCCACCCTGTGAGATCAGCCATGCACCCCCTGGAAGCGCCAGCTGCAAAACTGGAAGTACACGTCTGGTTTTGCTGCTGGCTCAGCGATTGGCTGCTGGGGAGCCCTTCCCCCCCGGTTGGCGATCGGCCACTGGGGGACCTCCCCTCCATCGGTGATCTGGTACCCCTCTACACTCGGGATGCACCAGTTGCCCATGACAGATGCAATAAAACTCAAAGAGAAACCTGCCAAAAACATAAGCACCTTTGTCTGATTTGGAGTGGTGCCTGAAATCATAACAAAATACCAAATTTCACATGAGTTCTCTGGATGTCTAAGGGGAGCTCCCTCCTACACTCCTGTTTTCCTTTTGAAGATATCCTAGTGAGTTGCAATTCTCCTTATTTCTCTATCACTGGAATATACTTGTGGACTCGTGGAAGGAGATAGTTTATGATAGAGGAACAGACTGTTGAAAAGATGCTGTGGAACACATTGTAGAAAGTACTTCTACTTTGGAGCCTTGAAACATTTTTCAAGGTTGTCTCCCTTTCTATCAACTCACTTTTCTCCTGAAGAATGGAACTTTCTTTCTAAATGTTGTAGTTCAGAAGACTATTGACTTTTGAAGACTACTGAGAAGTGGTCACATTGGGATGGACAGAGTGCACTATTAAAGGAAAAGATCATGAGAACAGCTGGTATCTGAAATAAGCTACTAAGAGAGGCTATGGAATCACCATTATTGGAAACATTCAAGGCTAGACCTAATTTCAATTTGTTTGTAAAGATTAATCATAAGTGTGGTAGACTGATAAATTCTGACCCTCTTACTGGCCATCTTCAGGAGCAGATCCAGAGAGAGTGCAGTAGCATGGTTGCACCCTTCCCTTTCAGATTGATTTGGGTGCTGAGGGGAGGCATGTCCCCTCCCCTCCTGTGGTAGCCAGAACCAGAGGGGTTAAATAAAAAAAAAAATATATGGTCTTGGAAGCATCTGGTAATTGTCTTAAGCAGTTAAAAATAGCTAATGCAAAGATTGTAAGTTTGCAGTTTGCAACCTGCAAGTGGAATTTGTCTGTCACAATTTAACCAAAGTGTTGAATCTGTTTGCACTGATCATGGGACCACTGAGCCCCAAAAATAAGCAGAGCTACAAGATTAGCTGATATAACAGGTTTTTTAAAGGTCAAGCCATAACCAGATTTTACCACCTAATATAATCAGCACATTCCAAGGAATCCAGGAATAAAAAACTAAGGAGTTATGCTTAGGCAGTTAATGGTAATTTCAAACCTCAAAGTAATGTGGTGTAATTTGTTTATTGGGTGAACCTGAGTTCGGGCGGTAACCTTTCATGATAATTTCTAACACCTTTTGATCCCATAGGGTAACAGTGATAGGGCAAGATTGTGAGTGGCTCTAAAGCCAACAGATTAGCATAAGATAAGGTATAAACAAGCACGTATGTCAGGTGACCAGCATGAAGGATGGGACAGGACTGTCGCTGTACCAAGCCTGGACCCCAGACTCCCAGTGTGAGTGAGGACCGGATCCTGACCAAGGGACCTTCCTGGTGACCCCTTGGACAGTGTTGATTGGGGACGTCTGACTTCACTGGAACAACTTGGCACACACCTGGCATAGAGGGACTGCCGATAAGTTGCCAACCCCATTTGGGAACTCTGTCATTCTATCTGTTGTTATCATTCACTATTAGCTCTTTATTAATGTACTATCTGTTTGTCACATTAAACTTTCTGTTAAATGTTGTATGCTAAGCTATAAGTAAATTTGCCTTTACTTCACTCCTGACTCACCTCCTTGATCCCGAACCCAGCAGCCTCACGGCTGATGCACTCACAGCACCTAGCCAGCCTGTGACGTCATCCCCACTTCCCCTGCCTGCTGCTGGTGCTTTCTCCACTGTCACAGACGTGGGGAAAGATTCGGAGTCACTCTTGCCCATTACAGCCTCACTTTATAGGATCTTGGCTCATCTGGGACAATGACACCTGGGGGATCAGGCAGGGTTTTGGGAATCCTTCTACCCTCCACTATCACCAATGTCATTGTCGATGTACCAGCTGAGACCACCCCCAAGCAGATCAACTGGAGCAGGCAGCAGCAGCTATGAAGTTTCCCCTGCCCCCAGGACAGCAAGGAAAGCAGCAGTGGTAA
>NW_005842203.1:1159840-1175727 GCF_000455745.1 Alligator sinensis | reverse complement strand
GAGGCTGTGGGGGGTGGGAGCTGGGGTATAGCCCACCCTGAAGAATGGGTTGCACCTTCTGCACCCCCTTTACCAAATCCTGGATCTGCCCTTGGCCACCTTCATAAGATAAAGACATTTATTGGCTAAGACAAGGCAATTTTATGAGTTTCTTTATGATTCTAAAAGCAATAAGAAACTCAGATTATTGTTGTGCACATACTATTACCTACTACTCATTTTTAAAAAATTCATTGGATACTATTGATATTTCATAACTTGAAGAGAATTAAATGCACAGCCTTTAGAACTCTAACCTCTCTGTTCCAATATAAGCACAAGTTTGCCTCTGTATGTATTTTTAAGGAATATAAGAAGTATTCATACCTTGAGACTATGGATTTTTATGTTTTTTGGCATAAAGAGAGTTGGGGGAAGGAGAAACAGTTAAATAAATCACTGGGAAAGGGATCGTGCATCAAAATTCCCACACCAGAATATAAGTCCATCTAAACCAATATCTTCTCTTTGACTTGGGTTACCTCTGAGTAATACAATTAAAGAACCCATAATACTCCTAATTGTGTTATAGTAAAGCAGTAGGCATTCTGCATCTGTTTCCATAGCAACAACAACATTGCAGAAACAAGTTGTTCAGAGTACAGGTTATGTCATAATAGTACAGGGAACTCTTACCGACAGGATAATAAAACAATGAAAACTTTCTAGGTTTTAAAATACATTATTTATAATTGTACTACTGAAACAATGACAATACTCTACTGAGAAACTCATTGTTCAAAAAAGGTATAGGTGTAGATGAAAGCATTCCAACCTATCTGGTGACACCTTTTATTAGACAAATGATATAATTTTGCAGGCTTTGACAGGCAGAAGTTTTAGAATTCCTCTTAATTTTGATCCCCAGGAATTATCTGGAAATGTGTAGTAAATCAAAAAGAGAGAGGAAATTTTTAATTTGGATTTCAAATGATAATATCACTTGTATGTTATTAGAAACTGTTCAGTACATCAGGTGGTGTTCAGCTAAGAACGCCATGGACTGAATCTTTATTGATGATTTGCTTTTGAAAATTTGAGGTTCTTATTATATAACCATTTCCCCCCATTAGATTCATTACATAAATTGAGAATTGGCTGAAAATGCAGCTTTTTTCATCATAAATAACCAGTTTTGTATTGGTTTGCAGTGGCTAGTTTCAAGTTCAACATAACAGAAATGAATGGGAAATGAATAGGCTTATATATTATTCTCTATTTTACTGAGAATAATAGATAAGCCTTCAAATGAAGGAAATGTGAAAATGCAAGGGGCTTTCTTTCTTTGAAGCATTTAGTTGAACTACTTTAATGGTTAAAGAAAAAGGTACCAAATTAGAACACATTATCTTACTGCATTTGTTACACAGGAACCAATACAATAGTTAAGGATGCAAAATGGCCTTTTATAAAACCCCTAATTTTCACACCTTCATAATGGTCTTAAATGGCCCCTTTCAGAGGAAACCTTCCACATTGGCCATTGTCCAAATGTGGGGGGTTTTTTGAGTCTGAGGGTGACTCAGTCAGCTGCTTTTGAGTTAAAAGGAGTTTCTACAAAAAACTGCTGAAGAAAATTGAGAATTAAATCTGCAAAGAGGACTTGGGCTCAGCCTTGTAACACCTAAAATGTGTTCCTAGCTTTCTATACATTGTGTAAAGAGAACTAAGGGCACCTATACATGTGCCTGTCATCTGCTCCAACTAATCGAGTCTGCTGGGGCATGTTAATTAACGTGCTCCAGCAGCCTACACATGATTCCTATTCAGCACCCCCATGCTTCATAATGGCAGCGGGGAAGCTTGAATTACAGCTCACCACCATTTTTAAAAACAGGATGCTTACTACATGTGAGCAGTTCTTGGAGCCGCTCTAATTAAAGTGTCCCCACCTCTGACCCAGAACACATGTATAGGTGTCCTAGATGTCACAGAATAAAGCCACAATAGCCAGAACACTGAGCAGGGAGCTACCTCAATTAGCCAATAGGGAAAAGCAGAGGGCAGGTGTCTCTCAAATTTTGCCCTTCTGTAGAATTAAGATATCTTACTTCCCACTATTGAGAGAAGCCTCCTCTCACTTATAATTAATAGTGGTGAACTTCTTCCTGAAGACAGGTGTTTATACACTTCTTCTATAAACTGATCAGGGGTCAATTAAAACACTGGTGGAGGTGCTCTTTTACATTGTAGTAGTTAAATGATTAGATTAGAGCTCTGGCCCTGGAGCTCTAATCCTATCCTGACTTCAATCCTATCCTCTGCTTGAGGAGGTAGTGTCTGTGTGCCTGCTGACACCTCAACCCACATTTCCTAAAAGAGTTCCCTAATCATGAAGCTATAGACTATTCTTGGTGGAGGGGGGGAAGGAAGGAGGGGACATTTTCACTCCTACTTTTGTGGCTATTCTGCTTTACAGAGTAATGAAAGATTCATTAGATTATAGAAAAACAGGCATAAAGAGAGCATGATTCTCTAACTAGTAGTCTGAACACTCACTAGGGAGAAGGGAGATATTGGTTCTAGCTCCTGCTGTAAGGAATATTTGTATATTTTATATGAAACATCCACCGGATGAGACAGTTAAGGGAACAGAGCCTACTGCCAGTTGAGTGTCCTGGTGAGTGGTCCAGAAAGCCATTGTCACACTTGCTATCTCTGCCTGGCTTAATGAATCTCATATCCTTTTCTACACAGTGAAACAGCTTCAACAGAAAGGATGGAGTTTTTCCATCCCTCTCTTACTAACAAAAAATAGAATAAGATATAACCCACTACTCCAATGGCTAGGCCATGCCTCCTAGAAGATAGTGGAATTTTTGTCATATCCCCACTATCTTATTTGGCAAAATAATGTTTACCCATATCTCTTGTTTTCTAAGAGTGTACCCTAAACACCATGGTGTTGGGTTTTAATATTAATTAAGGCCAATTTGTCTTAGTGAGGCTGTTGCACTTTATATACTAATAAATATTGTTAGCAGTAATCTTTTGAGTGGGATCCTTCCTAGTAGATGTGTTTTGTGACCAATTAGGTCATGTCCTGAAGAGAAGATGGTAAATTTGAGAATACTGTTAGGACTTAGGTGCCAAAGACCTTAATGATGTTAGGACCTTGAGGTCATGTGCATACTCACTAACAGAAAGAGGTTAAGTGGCTGCTGTGTGGGATTTGTGATCTCAATGGTGCCTACATTTTGGGTCACAGGCATCTAAAGTGACACTTAGGCACCAACAGCCCTTTGTAGATTTAGTCGTTAGACTGAAAGTCCACATATTTCTCAATAGGAATGTATACCTTGTTCAGTTTGAAAACAAAAGAATGCATTTGGATATAACAGTAATTATGACTATTCAGATATTGAATACTCATCACACACAGTGGACTCCATTTAATTACATTTACAGGGGAATACTTTTATACAAATAAAGGGCTTCTCATGAATGCTGCGTGCCACCAGAGGCTGCGGAGGCATGGCGAGCTCCTGCAAGTGACGGAGGTGCTGTCAGCAGCAGGGTTCATGGTGGGTGGCAAGCACTGACCAAAGGTCGATAGCCACCCACAGATGCCACTGGCAGCAGCAGTGGGAGCCAGTGGCAATTGCAGACTGCCCACAGACACTGCCAGTGGTGTCGGCACGCCCAAAGGTCCAATCCCCCCCCACAGATGCCACGGGCAGCAGCAGGGGCAGCCAGTGGCAATTGCAGACTGCCCACAGACACTGCCAGTGGTGTCGGCGGTGCCTTTTCGTAGGGAGTGAACTGCCACACTCGGGGTGCACGTGCAGCTGCATGCACCCCCTATGCGTCACCAATGGGGCTCCTGCAGATTCAGAAATAATTAAAGCTATATCCTCTAACTCTCTAACCAGTCCTTGCTTTCTTTATTTTTGCACAAAATAATGCTGATATAGAATTTTACTATTCAATCCTGTCCTCAATTCAAAGTTTTCGAGCTCTCTGAACTTACGCATTAGAATACACTGACTCAAAATCAGCAGATGGTTATATTAGTGTGGGGGAGGTGAACATGTGGAAAATGAAAATAGACAGTTGCACTGGTGGGAAGGATGGAGGAAGAACATTGTGATGTCTGATGTTTGGGTACTTAACTGCAGAGCAGAATCCACAATGCTGTGTTAAATGCCAAATCTCCTTATACAGATGTATAGGGACAGATATGCATGTGAGACCAGGGTCCACAAAAGCACTGACAAGGAAGCCACTGCAGCTAGTCAGAAGGAAATACAGAGGAGAAGGATAAGTATTAAGCTATGTCCCTCTTAGGTGTCTTACTCTGGCTGAAATAAAGCATTTCCTTCTACTCAGAATTCACAGCTCTGAATCCTTGCTTGGTGCTCATGCCAATCCCTTCTCAAACCATGACTATAATTCTACCACTCTCCTTTCCCACATGTCCATTTATCCAATAGCTGATTGCACTGGCAACATGTTGTGGGGGCATGGAGGTGCACAGGCCCCCTGGATTTCTTCACTAACAGAGGGGTGCAAGGCAAAGGGCTGCAGCCTGACCAGACTCAATGCCTCAAAGTAGTGGGGATGGCAGTGCTGGCATAGAGTTGTGTCTCTCCACTGTGGCAACGGCACAGAGGAACACAATAGAGGGACACGGTAGTTCTGTGTTAATTCAGGCTGCAAAGGCAACCCATGTACAGGCAGGTCAATTCCTGCCAACAGTGAAATCAGTGACACTCCACCCCCACCCCTATAAGCACTTATGCATCACCTCTGGTTTTTCATTCCTAGTGCTCACCCAGAAACTACAAGATAAGGGTTCAATTCCCTCCTCTGCCTGAAGGTATTCGAACTCATGTGTTCCACCTCTCAAAACCTGACTACGTGGAGATAAGATGGTGGGGAGTTCTTGTTCTTCCTGTTGAAGAGGTGCCATTTTCCCTGAAGTAATTAAGTGTTCATTTTGCCAGCAAGAATGAGCACAAAACCACATGTGGCTGCAGAGTCAAGTGGCCAAAGTTTCTTTTTATGAGGTTCAAATACCCTTAAGAAGAGGAAGAAGCAAATCAAACCCATGTCACCCTCATCTTGTGTGAGCTTCTGGAGAAACACCATCTACTTTAGCCATGATCTGTGTGGTATCCATTAGGTATTCTCATAGTTTCATAGTTGGTAGGGTAGGAAGGGACCTGAGCAGATCATCAAGTCCGACCCCCTGCCATGGCAGGAAAAAGTACTGAGGTCAAACGACCCCAGCAAGGTGTTCATCTAGCCTCCTCTTAAAGACCCCCAGGGTAGGAGCCAGCACCACTTCGCTTGGAAGTTGGTTCCAGATCCTAGCTGCCCTGACTGTGAAGTAGCACCTCCTGATGTCTAGTCTGAATCTACCCTCTGCCAGCTTGTGACCATTATTTCTAGTCACTCCTGGTAGTGCTCAGGGGAACAGGGACTCCCCCAATGCCTGCTGGTCCCCTCTGACTAGTTTGTAACAGGCCATTAGATCCCCCCTCAGCCTTCTCTTGTGGAGGCTGAACAGGTTCAGGTCCTGTAGCCTCTCCTCGTAGGGCCTGCCCTGCTGCCCCCTGATCATGCAGGTGGCCCTCCTCGGGACCCTCTCAATGCTGTCCACATCCCTCCTGACGTGCGGCGCCCAGAACTGGATGCAGTACTCCAACTGCAGCCTGACCAGTGCTGCATAGAGGGGGAGGATCACCTCCTTGGACCTGCTTGAGATGCATCTGTGGATGCATGACAAGGTGTGGTTGCCCTTCCTGACCACGTCCCCACACTGTCGGCCCATGTTCATTTTGGCATCAATAATGACTCCAAGTTCCTTTTCTGCCTCTGCACTGACAAGATCTCCCCACATCTTAGTGTCGTCTGCAAATTTGAACAGGGTGCTTTTTACCCCCTCGTCCAAGTCACTGCTGAAGATGTTGAACAGTGCAGGTCCGAGGACCGAGCCCTGGGGGACCCCACTGCCCACATCCCTCCAGGTCAAAAATGACCCATCCACCACCGCTCTCTGGGTGTGGCCCTCCAGCCAGTTAGCGACCCATTTGACTGTGTTGGTTTCAATGCCACAGTCCCCAAGTTTTTTAATGAGAATGGGGTGAGAGACAATGTCGAAGGCCTTCCTGAAGTCCAGAAAGACTACGTCCACTGCTACCCCTGCATCTAAGGATTTTGTGACCTGGTCATAGAAGGCCACCAGGTTGGTCTGACAGGACCTGCCTCTAATGAACCCGTGTTGGTTGCCCCTAAGCATAATCTCCCCTACTGGCCCCTCGTGGACGTGCACCAGGATAATTCTCTCAAAAAGCTTACCCAGGATCGAGGTAAGAATAACTGGCCTATAGTTTCCTGGGTCCTCCTTCCTCCTTTTTTTGAAAATGGGAACCATATCGGCCCTTTTCCAGTCCCCTGGCACCACACCAGAGCACCACGTGTGCTTGTAAAGCCGTGCCAGGGGTCTCACAATGACATCTGCTAATTCTCTCAGCACTCTGGGGTGGAGGTCTTCAGGACTTGGTGATTTAAATACATCCAGTCCCTCCAGAAGTTCCCTGACTGGATCCTCACTGACCCAATGTTACCCAGTACCTTCTTTTTGCCCCCTATGTATTTAAAAAAGGACTTCTTGTTGTCCTTAATCTAGGTAGCTAGTCCCAGTTCCATCTGTGGCTTGGCCTTCCTGACTGCCCCCCCTGCAGCCCCAAGCAACAGAGGTATAGTCCTCCCTGGTGATGGCCCCTCCCTTCCATTGGGTGTACACTTCCCTTTTAGCTAGGAGACATTCCTGTATGCTTTTGGTAAGCCATAAGGGCTTTTGCACCCTCTTGCCCGCTTTGAGTCTTGTTGGGATTACCTCCCTTTGGGCATGGAGCATCATCTTAAGGAACGACCACTCTTCTTGGACACCCGACTCCCCTCCCCTCCAGGACCTCATTACTTCCCCAACTATTCTTCTTACCTCATTGAAATCCACCCTCCTGAAGTCCAGGGCTGCTGCCTTGCTGCTGGCTTTTGCCACCTTGCACTGAATGGTGAATTCTAGCAGACAATAATCTCTGTCGCCTAGGTGGTCAAGCACCCGCAGCCCCCTCATGAGGTCGTCGTCTGTGGCCAGCACCAGATCCAACAAGGCATCTCCCCTGGTGGGGCTGTGCACCTCCTGAGTTAGATGGAGGTCCTGTATCTTGGCTAGGAACCTACGTGAGCGGTCAGACCTGGCTGACTGCTCTTCCCAGCAGATGTCTGGAAAGTTCAGGTCACCCACGATGACCACGTCTTTTGACCTAACTACCTCCGTGAGCTGACTTAAGAATTCTCGGTCTAGCTCTTCCCCTTGGTTGGGTGGTCTGTAGTAGACCCCCACCGTTAAGTCCCTTTCCCCTCGGCTCCCTTGTATTCTAACCCAGAGCACTTCAGTGTGCCCCTCATCTGACCTTGTGCTACTAGATGAGGATGTTTATTCCTCCTTGATGTAGAGCACCACACCCCGAACTTTCCTCTCTGTCCTGTCCCTCCTGTACAGCCTATAGCCCTTGATATTCACCGCCCAGTCATGCGTTGGGTCCCACCATGTTTCTGTCATTCCCACTATGCCTGGCTTGGTGTCAGCTAGGAGGAGGGTAAGTTCCTCCTGCTTGTTCCCCATACTACGAGCAGTTGTGTAGAGGCATTTGAGGCCTCCTGAAGATGTGTGCACTGGCCCCCTAATCTCAGTACTGCCCGGGCCCCAGTTGCTTACCTGGGTATTCATTCTGCTCGTTGTTGGTCCAGGCTGGACTGTTCTTGTGGGTGTCTCTTGGTTTATTGGTCCAAGGCTTCCTCCGCCCTCATCTTCCCCGTCCCCCAATAAGCCTAGTTTAAAGCTCACTGAAGGAGATCTGCCAACCTAGAAGAGAACACACGCTTACCTTTGGGGGAAAGGTGAAGCCCATCCCACCCAAGCATGTCTCTCGTCGTGATGTGCGGGTTGTTGTCTAGGAAGCCAAAGCCTGCCTTGAGACACCATTCCCAAAGCCACCAGTTGGTCTCTCTGACGCAGGTCTCATGTCGTCTTCCATGTCTGCTCGCTGGTAGGACAGACGAGAATACCACCTGTGCTCCTAACTCCCTCAGCACGACCCCCAGAGCATGGTAGTCCGTTATCAGGTGATCAGGGCTTCTCCTGGCCACTTCATTAGTACCCACATGGATTAGGACCATGGGGTAGTAATTGGTGGGCTGGATCATGGCCTGGATCATCCCCGTCATGTCCCGAATCTTTGCTCTGGGGAGGCAGTAGACCTCGCATGTTGAGGGGTCCTGGCGACAGATAGGGCCCTCCGTACCTCTCAGGATGGAGTCACCTATGATGATCACTTGACGCTTCCTCCTCTGGGTCTGCTTGGCTCCTTCGTCCTGTTCGGAGCATGAAGAGAGTGGAGTTGCCTCCTCACTGGAGGTTTCCTCCTCTTCTTCTCCTGCAGTGTTGCCTGGGCCTCGTACCTGTTATCCAGCTGGACTGGAGGAACTGGTACTGCTTTTCTGCGAGCAGCCCTGGTTCTGGATGTAACCGTCTGCCATTCAGCAGTGGAGGGCACCTCCTGGGGTGCTTCTTCTTTGTGTGCATGGTCCTGCATGGAAAGGAAATAACCATCAATTTTATCCTCTGCCTCCCTGATTCCCCTCAGCCTGCTAACCTCCTCCTGGAGCTTCCTCACCTGTACCTCCAGGGCCCTAAGACGGGCACCTGCAGGACAGGTGTGGGGCCTCCCATTCCTTGCCCTCCCTGGCCCTGCTGGGCATCCCCCTGTGGAATCAGAAAAAATAAATGCCTTAAACTTTGATCATTTGAGTTATAAGATGACATAACCGCTTTGTGGAGAATTGCTGGCTCTGTACAGTAGAACAGATAAGGGAAAGTGTTTGTTCTTTGTAACTCCTCTGCAACTGCTTCAATCACCAAAGCCTTGAAGATAGCAAAAAAGTATGTACAACTCTGATTTCCAGGTGCAAGAAGAAGGTTTGTGAACTAACCTCGCCTCCCCCATAAGTTCCCATCCTGATTAAAGCAAAGAAGTAATGAAGTAATGTTATAGACGCTTTTCATGCTAATTCCACTATATGATCACGTGAGTTGTAAGCGACTGTTAAAAAGTATATAAGCCTCCTGATTTTGCTCTTGGGGGGGACCCCTTCCAAGTGCTTGGGAAATCCATGTCACTTTGGAATCCCCCCTACAGCTGTAGTTTCTTTTGAATAAAAGATTCTTCTGACCTGACCCAAAAGTATGCTGCGTGTGTTTCCATGACACCCTGCAGGCCGGGAGGCAGGGGGACGCCAGCCCCCCCATAGGCTCTGTCTGGGTAGAGGCCTCAGACAAGCCCTGGGTAGGCAGTGCCCCCCAGGCAGGGACCCTAGTAGCACTCCACGTCGACATTATTGTATAAGTTGCTGTTACTTTGAGTTTTGTGTGGTGCCTTCCCCCTACCCTTGCAGGAGTCTCCCTCCTGGCCCTTCCTGCCCGCCCTCTGGCGCGAACACCGGCGCAAACACCGGCGTGCTCTTACAAGAGCATGCCTGTTTGCGCACTCTGTTCGTGCGGTGCGGCTTGGGAGCATGGCTCCCTGCCGGCTCAGCTAAAAGGGATCCAGGGGGCTTCCCCTCCGGATCCAGCTCAGCTGTGCCAGGTCTCTCTGCCCCACTTACCTTTGGGGGATCAGCTGTTGCTGCCCCCACTGCTGGTTCTGCTGTTGCTGCGTCCGCCTCCGCCTTGGGTCCGGTAAGGGGGCACACGTGTGTGTGGGATGCTCAGGACTATCAGGACTGTTGCTCAGGACTGTCAAAACTAAAGTATTTCTACATATGGCCAGAAGCAAAACTGTGGGCACCTAGGAAAATTTGCTAGGGAAATTCAGGTATGTAACAGGGCCAGGCCCTGTTACTATGGGTGTGGGGGATCCTGAACAGTCCCACAGCATGGGAGCACTTCCATATGCCCATCCCAGAGCTGGAAGACAGCTGAGGATCCAGATTCAGGGACACAGTAAACCCCCCCAGCAAGAGAGCTAACCCAGGTGTGGCAAGGAAGATCCAGCTATGTGGACCAGCAGAGGGAAGAAAAAAAGATGCTGAAAGCAGCATCAGAATGGCTGCTCTGGCAGGGAGCAAGGATGCCTGGAGCCTGGGTTAAGTTACCAGAAGTCAAACAGCTACCAGGAGGGGCTGAGGGCAAGGCTTCTCCTGTGTTTGTCTGTTGTTGGTTTATTTTGTTAGCACAAGCCCAGCAGGCTCTTCAAAGACTCTTAAAGATAAGAGGCAACCCAGAAAGTGAAGCCAGGGAAGATCCATGTGAAGCCAGTGCAGAACAAAGTGGCAGTTTATTTGTTTAACTTTGTTTGCTTATTTTGCATTTTTAACAAGCCCTGGGTGACCTCATGGCGTTACCTACTAGCTGTGCTGCAGCAAAGGCAAGGGCCCTTGTTAAGTTCCTTCCTTAACAAAGAATACTGAGACTTACTTTTCTCCAGGCTCAAAACAAAATGCTGTTTTATTTTGGAACAAACAACACCTAACTGGGAAGATAAAATTAACTCTGGAACAACAGAGGGTGGAGTTCTAGCTCTCAAGCTCCATCCCATAATAATAAAGACTAAAATTTAACCCTTTAATTGCCTAATTACTACAATCCTCCCCTCTTAATTTACAACATGGGCTGCACATAAACTTTCAAATAACTGGGAGCCCTCCATTTACTGGCTAGATAACACCCCTCCTCAGGAACAAGCTTCTCCTCTGGCCAGGGGAGTATATGTCTGTCTCCAGCATCTCTGACCTCCGGACAAGGAGAGTTTGTGGCTAGCTCCACAATACTGGACTCAGAATTCTCAGTGATTCTACCCAATTTTGGGTCCTCTGAAAACCCATCCTTCTCAGGCAATGACTCCAGTCCCTCAGGTAGGTTGGTTCATAAGTGGATCTGGTACTGATGTCATCTCACCATTTGGCCATTACTGACTCCAATTTTAAAAGATAAGGGTCCCGTTTGTTCTTGGATACTGCCTGGAATCCAAGTAGGTTGGCAGGTACTGAATTTTTTTTGTGTAGACTCTCTCTTCAGCATGATAATCATGGTTGTGTTTTTGAAGCATCTGTTTTTTCTGCACTTCTTCCTCCATATTGGGATACAGTAAAACCAAATGAGACCTGATCCTCCTTCCCATTAATAGCTGGGCAGGGCTCATGCCTATGATGGTTTGAGGTGTGACTTGATATTTCAAAAGGAATTGAGCCAATTTTGTCTCCAAACTTCCTCCTGTCATTTTTCTCATCTCTTCTTTGAAGGTCCTCATGACTCTCTCTGCAAGGCCATTAGAAGCTGGGTGGTATGATGATGTTTGAATGTGCTTAATTCCATTCTTACTAAGGAACTCCTTAAATTCATGACTAGTGAAGTTTGGTGCATTATATGTGACCAATGCCACAAGCAATCCATGTGTGGCAAAAGTCTGTCGAACCTTGTCACAGGTTGCTTCTGAGGTTGTTGAGTTTTAGGGGTATGCTTCCAGCCATTTTGAATAAGCATCTATTATGATCTAAAAACATTTTTCCTAAATAGAGACAGGCATAGTGTATGTGCAGATGAAACCAAGGCTGTCCTGACTATTCCCAAGGATGCAAGGGTGTCTGTGCTGGAGACTGTTGATGTACTTGACAATGGGGACAATGCTTGATCACTTTTTCCAGGTCTTCATTTAGGCGTGGCCACCATACACAGCTGCGAGCCAAAGCTTTCATTTGGGAATTTCCAGGATGTGCCTCATGTAGTTCTGCCAGCAATTTCTGTTGTCCTTGAGGGGGGACTACCACTTGCATGCCCCACAAAATACAGCCATCCTCTATGCTCAGTTTGGTACTTCTGGTCCAAAAGGGCCAAAGCTCTCCTCGCGGATTCTGTTTTGGCCAGCCCTGTAAGGTGTAGCACATTGCCCTAGACTGGATAGGAACCTGCCTAGTCCACATTTTGATCTGAGAAGCCTTCGTGGGTGTCTGTTTCAAATGGTCCAACACCAAGACTACTTCCCAGGGGTGCTCTTCTGTATGAGCTGAGTCCAGTAGTAGTAGTCTGCTCAGGGTGTCAGCATTCCCATGCTGATGGCCTGCCTTATAATTTTTTACTCATATGTGGTTAGGGTCAAAGCCCACCGCTATAGTCATGCTGCTGTCATAGTGAGTACTGCTTTATTTTCCTTAAATCCTACCAAAGGTTTGTGGTCTGTTATGATAGTGAAAGCCTTCCCATACAGATACTGTTGAAACTTCTTTAGGCCAAATATAATAGCTAAACTTTCCTTTTCCAACTGAGAATAACCGCATTCAGCTTTGTTTAGTGTCTTTGAGGCATATCCAATAGGCTGTTCTTCCTTATTGTTCAGTTTATGGGACAACACTGCCCCTACTGCATAGGATGAAGCATCACAGGACAGGATTAATTCCTTGCTGGGATAAAAATGAGACAAAAACTCTGATGATTTAAGTAGCCTCTTAGATTCTCAGAAGGCTTCTTTTTGTCTACCTCCCCAGTGCCGTGAGGTTTCTTTCCTTGAGAGGTGATGTAAAGGTTTTAAGAGAGCTGACAGGTTTGGAAAGAACCGATGATAATAATTCAACATTCCCAGATATACCTGAAGTTCTCACGTGTTTTGTGGGGCCAGTGCCTTTTCAATAGCTGTGACTTTATCTGCCATGGGGTGAAATCCCTCTTTGTCAATCTTATATCCTAAGTACTGCATTACAGGCCTCATGAAAAAAGATTTCTTTTGTTTCAAACATAGCCCTGCTTCTCCCAGCCTTTGAAATACTCTCTTGAGTGTTGCCAGGTGTTCCCTATCACTTTTTCCTGTGATGAGGATATCATCAATCATCACCACTACCCCTGGAATCTCCTTTAAGATGTTTTCCATGACCAATCTATTATATTGGTACAAACCCTTGGTGATTATGGTGAATTTCTTACAATCCCCCTCAAGTTCCATCTCTTGATAAGCCTGGGACATGTCCAATTTGCTAAAATGTTGGCCTCATCCAAGCACTGCTCGCAAGTCTTCAGTGCATGGAATCGGGTAGTTGTCTGACTTAGAAACTTAATTGACTGTGACTTTATAGTCCCCACAGATACAGATGGTTTCATCGGGCATGGGCACTGGTACAATGGGTGTTGCCCATTCAGCAAACTGCACAGGGGAGATGATGCCTTCTAGTTCCAATCTATCCAATTCTGTTTCAATTATCTCTCTGAGGGCATATGGAACTGGCCTGACTTTGAAATACTTTGGCTGACTGCCCTCTTGGATATAAATCCTAGCTTTTATTCCCTTCAGTCTGCTTAACCCCTCTTGGAATACTGCAGGGTAGGCCCCCAGGATTTCTTTTAGGGCTAGGATTTCTTCCCAATCTAGTCTGAGTTTTTTCAGCCATGTCCTACCAAACAAGATGGGCCTTCCTCCTTTTATTACTAAAGACTTTAAGGTTTTCTGTTGTCCTTTATATGCAACAGGGACACTTACTGATCCTATTACTGGGATGTTTTCCCCAGTGTAAGTCTTTAGTTTCACTCTTGTCTTTCCCAAAGGACCCCAGCCTGCTATACACTGTTGATAAATCTCTTCATTAACCATTGCGACAGAATCCCCTGTATCTATTTCCATGCATACAGGTTGATTATTTAACTGTACAGTTACTCTGTAAGGTTCCACTTTATCCTCCATTACACATGTGTACCTCTTCATCTGCCTCCTCTCCCTCATCCTCCTGTACATGATAAGCATGTTGCTTTCTTCCCTTTTCTTTGGCCTGACCTTGTTGTGCAGACAGCTAGCCAGCCTTGCATTTTTTTGCTACGTGTCCCATCTTTCTGCGTTTATGGCACTGGGACATTTTGTGTCTGCAAACTGAGGTTGAATGCATGCCTCCACAGTGAAAACATCTCTCCAAGTTTCTAAACTTTTGTTGAGAGCTTTGCACTTGGTTTATGGGCTCATGTTGAGTTTCTTTATTGCCTAAATGTAAACCCGGTACATTTTTCACTGCTGCTTCCATGGCAGTTGCCACCTTTACAGCTTTGTCCCAGGTCAGGTCCTCATCTGCAAGTAATTGTTTTTGGATTTTTACATCAACTCCACAAACAAATCTCTCTCTCAACATATCCTCTCAGACATTTCCAAAAGTGCAGTGTTCAGTTAGCTTTTTGAGCGCAGCAATATATTCTAAGATTGATTCACCTTCCTTCCTCATTCTGTTATGGAATTTGAAATGTTCTACACTAGTGTTTGGCTTTTGAGTATAATGTTCAGATAAGATCTTTTGCAACTCTGACAAATTTTTATCTCCTGGCTTTTGAGGTTGCAACAAATGTCTTAAAATGGAATATGTTTTGCTGCCACAAACACTGAGAAATATTGCCTTCTGTTTGTCCCCGTCAATGATTTCATTAGCTTGAAAATAATGGCCCCATCTCTCAATACACTGTTGCCAATCCTCAGTGTCTGGATTAAATTCCTCAATTTTCCCATAGGAAGACACAGATAAATTTTCTCATCGCCATTGTTAAGTTCCTTACTTAACAAAGAATACTGAGACTTACTTTTCTCCAGGCCCAAAACAACAGGCTGTTTTATTTAGGAACAAACAACACCTAACTGGGAAGATAAAACTAACTCTGCACCAGCAGGGGTGATATAGGCGCCTACCCAGGAGATCTTCAAAAGGAGACTAGACACACACTGTGCTGGGGTTATTTGACCCCAGCAGTCTTTCCTGCCCAGAGCAGGGAGGCTGGACATGATGAACTCATAATGTCCTTTCCAGCCCTAAACTTCTGTGAATCTGTAAATCTGTAAACAGAGGGTGGAGTTCTCTCAAGCTTCATCCTATAATAATGACTACCAATTTAACCCGATAATTGCCTAATTACTAAAGCCCTGAACAGTGTCCATAGCCAAAGTCAGCAGCAAAAGTAAAAGTAGTCAGCTCTGTTAGCATGACCAAACATGTCTGACTGTGATCTGCCCAGAAGCTACCCATAGCAGCGTACAAGGTGCCTACAGATTTCTAGTGATTCCAGGGTTAGGTAGCAAATGTATGGACATTTTAAGGGTCTAACTTTTGAACTTTGGGACCTTAAGCACCAGTTAGCTACCTGAGTCCTGCATAACTCTCCTTATATACAGTATGTTTGGATAGACAAAACAGTAACTTTATTACATTACAATTTAGGGACTAACTCATTCAAAAAGGTTTAAGCTCTCAGAGGCAACAGCCTACTTCATTAGATGCTACTTCAGAATAAGGTTTTTGCTTGTAGCCGTGCTGGTCTAAGGACATAGGCAGACAAGCTTCTTTGGGTAGATGTGATATCTTTTATTAGACCAACTTCAGAGTAAGTATTCTTGAACAACAAATTTTTAAAAACCAACTTGAAATTGGAATTGCAGAATAAGAAATCATCCACAGACGAGATTATGTTAAGCATGGTCCCAACAGAGATTCTGGATTCTTATCTTGTTATCGAGACTAGCTTTTGTAACACTTATGTCCACCTATAGGTTAACTGATTTGTTTATCCCAGTGATTCTCAACCATTTTAGACTTGAGGCACCCCTCCATAATTTTTGTGATTTGAGTGGCACCCTGTTTCAAAAAGATGTCTTCTGAGTTGTAGTTAAATTGGTTTATTCCTTTCTATTTAGTATTCCTTCTAAGTCCATTAATAGCATCTGAAAAAGTAGGCTGTTGCCTACAAAAGCTTATACCTTTCTGAATGAGTTAGTCTCTGAGGTACTACCCTGCTCTGCCATCTGCAGACTAACTTGGCAATTACCTCT
>NW_005842203.1:1150873-1159818 GCF_000455745.1 Alligator sinensis | reverse complement strand
TCCCTTATCTTTGAAATACTTTGACCATTTTCCTGCCCTTTTTTCCTAAATAAATCATCACAATGCTTTCTATTCTTTACTTTCTTTTCAAATCTGCACACAGAAGGAAATGGAAAACTTTCAAGCTCAGAATTTGCACATTATTATGTTTCAGTGTAGAATTAATCTTTATATTGGGTTAAAATGTCAATACAACTTTATAATAAATGGACAGGGTCCTATTAGCGTAAACAAACAGCTGCTTGCTGAAAAATTGCAGTTTTAGATCCCAGCCTTGTCTCCAACAGAAGTCAGGGGCAAAAGTGCCGCTGATTTCACTGCGAAGTCAGGGGCAAAAGTGCCGCTGATTTCACTGTGAGCAGGAATTGCCCTGCCTGTACATGGGTTGCCTTTGTTGCCTGAATTAACACAGAACTACGGTTATTTTCACAGTGCCATTGGGATGTGTGAAACTTCCTAGAAATGCAGGAAGCCTTCCTACTCTAAAAGAGTTTACATTCAAAATTACACACACAGAGGCTGCTTCTACATGAAATGCTGACTGTGCAGTAGCCTAATACTACTGTGCAGTAGTATTAGGCTACTGCACAGTAGTGTCACAAAAGAGACATTTGTTGTTGCTACTATGCAGTAACTTGGGTTACTGTGCAGTCATTTAGTATTTGTTGACACACACACAGACATAGACACACACACACGAACACAGATACTATGTCAGCAGAGAGAAGAGGATCAAGGAAAGTGTGGCTTCTTTACTGAATGGGGGGAGCCAACCTAGTGACAGATGATGCAAAAAAGGCTGAAGTACTCAATGCCTTTTTCACCTGAGTCTTCACAGGCAAGGTCAGCCTCTAGACTACTGCCCCTGGCAACACAGTTTGGGGAGCAGGTGAGCAGCCCTCAGTGGTGAAAGAACAGGTTAGGGACAATTTAGAAAAGCTGGACATGTGCAAGATGCAATGCAGCTGAAGGTGCTGAGGGAGTTGGCTGATGTGATTGCAGAGCCACTGGCTTTTATCTTTGAAAACTTTGATGATTTGGAGAAAGCCCAGATGATTGTAAAATGGCAATCATAGTGCTCATATTTAAGACTCCTGTGGGAAGCTGAGCTGGGGTCAGGAGTTGGGGACTGGGAGGGAGCAAGGAGAAGTAATGGCTGCATGGACACTTAGCAGCTGCCCAGCCCTGGCATAGCTTTCCACCAGCTGGAAGCTGCACTTGCTCGACTGCTGGGAAGGGCAGGGCTGGGAGAAGTAGCAGTTGGACAGCTGCAGCTCCCAGCTGCCTGGACCTGATGTAGGTGCAAGGAAAGCTCCTTGTCTTTGATGCACTGCTGAAGCCACCTGGCCCATGTTGGACCACAGCCAGGTTGTTCCTGCCCACAACTTGTTAAAGGTTGCCAGCCACTTTAATAGACTATTCTTTGTAGCTGCAGAAGACAGGACAAGAAATTATGGTCTAAAACTGCAACAGAGAAATTTAGATTGGATATTAGGAAGGACATTCTAATTTTGATGGTGATTAAGTGATGGAATAGATCACCTAAAGAAACTGTGGATTCCCCAAATAAAAATGGCTTGCTGATACAACCCAAGGACTGAGTTAACATCATGATTGGATCAATACAGAAATATTAGACTGGAAATCAGTTAAACAAAACTGGTCTTAAGGAAAATAGACCTATTTAGTAAATGGAATGCAGAGAATGGTATTTTCCACTAATCAAACCTTTTGGGATTCTCAACATATCGGGTCAACCAGGCTAAGGCATAGTTTGATGCTGATGCCAGGACAGCTAGAGTGAAAGGAACATGGTTTGCTATCACTCCAAAAATTTCCAGGGATTACAAGTTTCCCTCTAATACTATTGACACTTCATTGTTCTGATCTTGAAAGGTATTCTAACTACACTAGGAAAGAGAGGGAGAGAAACCTGGATGACATAGAATTTCTACTGTCCTCTGCTAAGACATGAACATCACCTGGAACCAGAGACTTGAATTCGTGCTGTTACTCTCTCAGTTTTGTGTCCTACTTCTTCCCTTCTTTTCTCTTCTGTCCTTTTGCCTTCTTTTCTGTAAGGGTATAATTCTATTTCACTTTATGGGTTCACTTTCCAGCTGCATAACTGACATTTTTTGGCTCATGCACAGTTTGTGCATGGGTAGCCATAGATACATTCTGGATGGGTAGCCATTACATCACAGCTACTGAGCATGCACGGTAAGCAACACACATACCAGGCAGGCACATGACCATATATGCTTATATGCTGGATATATGCACATCACAAAATCCTATTCAGCAAAAAGACATAACATATGCATAAATAACCCTCCCATGATTTAGCTCAATAGGCAAGGACAAAAGGCATTTGCCCAGGAAGTTGGAAACCTAAATTCTAAGCACCACCCTCACCCTTCTCCAACACAGAGAAGGCCTGAACCTACTTCTATTTGACTTTCCCAGTATGGTACTGTAACCACCAGGTCAGGTGTTTACCACCCACAGCCTTGAAGCTGAGCCACTGCACTTACCAGTTAATATTCATTGGATAAAATGGATGGAGAGAACTGCCATCTCTGCTCTGATGGAAGCAAGAGTGAAGGCCTTGTCCCTTGCAGGGTACCATCCATCTCACTAAGCTATCTATTTTAGTTTATTCACATCTTCCTGGTCTCATGTATCTCCCTGTCTTGGTTCACAGGGGGCCAGCTTCAAAAGGAGAGCTGGAGAAGGGGATGCCAATAAAATACAGCTAATATTTTGGTTGTTACAGAACTACCATAGGAAGTTAGATAGTTATAGGTTCAACCACACTCTGGTTGAGGGGCAAGTTAGAACCCAAGTCTCCTGCTTCCTGGCTAAGCATCCAAAGTATTCAGATAGTGGGGCTAAAGCACTGGAGGATTCTTCTCATTTTATTTTTTCAAGACTTATGCTCAGGTATGCACACATGTAGCAACATGCCTAACAGCTAGTGTATAGACTACTGAACATACTCAGCAGCTGTGTCCTTGGATAACAGAACTGCAAACTGTGTTTAAATGCCAAAACTGCCACTGCATAGCCAAAAAAGATGCCATTTGTGTGCATAAGGTGAAACAGAACTCTGCCCTAACCATCTAGTTTACCTGCCCAACACTGCATTTATTGTAATACTGCTGTAAGCCCATGACCAGAAAGGCAGCTATATAACCTTGAACAATGCTGACAAGTTTAGAAAGTCTTAGGGCGCCTTCTAGGACAGTGTGTTCTCCCTATATTTCTTCACTAGTAATCATGCAAATAAGAGTGAGCACCATAGGCAGAAACTCTATTTCTATCTTTGCTATTCTTCTCTCTCTCCCTTTGAGAATGTTTGTCTAGTCTTAAAGGAATCAGGACTGGCTTTCAATTACAATAGCAACAAACAAAAGCTGAAGACTGTCTCAACTAATTTTTCTCATTTTCTCCGAATATGACAGTTATTACTACCTAAAAATTATCAAACAGAGGGTTTGGGTGTTTTTACCTTACAAAAGCTCTCTGCAACTAAAAGGGAAGGGAATATGGGATAATATAAAAATGAAGACTTTCTTTATACTTTCTAAAGACTGTTTTTCTGTCGTTTTTCAATATCTTTCACAGAAAGTTAAAAAAATAATGAATGCTAATTGTTGCCACAGGGAAGGCACCAGTAGAATGGCTAAGTGAGCTCACTGTATATATTCATTTCTCCAAACTTGCACTAAAGGTTACTTCCAGTTATCCCACATTGTAAATGGAAAGCTGGGCATTCAGGCCAATGAGTCAAATGCAGCCAGATAGCGTGTGTGCCATTGGCTACAGAAACTTAGAGAGACTTACTGGAGTTAACCTGATGGGCCATCAACATTCAGAAAAAACATTTGTCTTTTTTCCCCCTCTGAATTATTGCTACAGGATTATTCAGACCAATGTCTGTGCTTAAAACTCCAAAACCTTGAATCTGTTCCGTAAAAATAGACACAAAAACATTCATTAGATTTGGATGCCAACTTTGAAGCACTTAGGCAGTAATATAACAAGTGGTAACAATTGTGGCAGGGGTGGGGAGAGGCACAGAAAGAGCAGTCCTTGGGATTTTGGGCAGGCCAATTCCACCACCGGCTGGTCCACAGCTTCTTCATATGTAGGCCACTGCAGTCTAGAGTCCAGAACCACCCAGCTATGTGCCTGCAATTAGGACCTAATTTTTAAGGGTAATTAACATGATATAGTAGTTTGTATTTTACAGCCCAACTCCCTTTCACCTCAGTTTATATCCAAAAGGGCATGGGACTTCTGTAAATCAGACTTAAGCTTCTCAAGTTAGCACTAGAAGATGAGGAATACACAGAAGTTTTGTTTAAGTGACAGGTCACACTGAAACACTAATTTATGTAATGACAGGCTCAGCATGCAATTGCCTTAACTAAGAGCCCGGCCTTTCTCCAATCACCTTCCTTCTCTATACACACTCTCTAACTTCTGCAAGAAGTGATGCAGGAATTCTACAGACATTTTTTATTACCACAGTCCCAATTCATTCCCAGCGGAAGTCCACTCTGTGCACTGAATGAGACATGGATTGTATACAATGTATAATATGAAATCATGAAATTAAAGACTATATCATAATGTATGGACACATAGGCCCTAATTAAGGCAGCACATTTTTTTAAAAGCAAACTGGAACAAGAAAATCAATCATGTAGTATTGTACTATCACCCACCCAAGTCATCATTAGGGTGAGGACATTCAGAACCTCTACACAGACTGTTGTTCTCTAGGAGGTTCCATTCTGCCACCCAATCTCCAAGTAGTCCCAGTGACTTTTTCTCTCATTTCCTCCAGCCCCAGCCTCACCAGGCATCTTTTCCAAATCAACCTTCTCCCTTTGATTCCATCTGACTTGAAATAAGATAGGTTCCTTCTCCACACTATCTGGGTACAAGCAAGAGTATCACTGACAACCAAGAGAGACATTCTTATTGATCTTTGTTGTACAGCCTGGCCCCACTCAGAGTTGGGTTGGCTGGGAAGAACAGAACAAAATCTGTATTTGTTCCATAACCCTGAGTGGGCGTGTGTTATACTTTTGGGATAGCTGTATGAACTGGTGGTCACCATTTTGAGCTGTAAGAGGCACATCATACTGAGTGGAGATGGAGTCTTAGATTTTTTTCTGCTTTATTATGCACCTGAAAATAGATTTTTTTTCATAATTTGGCCAGGCCAGTGACTAGAGCTGACTTTTGTCGACATGGTGATATCATTAATACAAAGGCTAACTTCTTGCCCAAATTCAAGCCAGAGGGCTAAAACAGAGGAATGCAAGAGATTTTCAAAGCAAAAGTCTAAAGAACTTCAAAAGAATACACTTTTTCATAGCCACATTCTTGGAAATGGCTGAACTCTTTTCCCCCAAATAAGTTTAGCTTTAGGTAGGCATTCAGCATGTTAAAAAAATCCATTCCGAATGGTTCAAGTTTTGCAAATCCTAAACAATTGAAAATGTGATGGGAAGTGTCTGGCAATCTCATTAAGATGTAGCATTACCAGCCCTACTTATAGTTAGACACACAACAGATGAACAGACATTTGAAGACATGACAAACAGAGGCAGAAGAAGGACACCAGCAAATAGGGGGAGAGGAAGAAAAGATTCTCATCTTTTACAAGGCAGGCACACTGTTTCTTTCATATCTTTCTTGTATGTTTACACATTTTAGTGGTCAGTTGCAGAAGTGGTGGTAGATAGGGTCAGAGAAGATTAATAATGGAAGAAAGCTGAAAGAAACACAGTTTTTACTACCAAAGTCTAGCATTTGTAGAATATCAGTAGGCCTGATAAAACAAGCTGTTACAAAGGTTCATTTTGTCCTGGGTTTTGAAAAAGACTAGCTATCTCAGCATTTCATCGCTATCTGTTCAGCAAAGTTTTGATGAGATTTAGGACATTTTATGACTTAGTTGCTTTGGCAATAACACATGAGAACCAAAGTATGGACAAGGGCAAGAAAAGCGCTCAGTACTTTCATTTTCTCTGCACAGTACCATGTATTTTGTTTACATTTGCATTCTATATTTTGCTTCCAATTTTTGAAGAGTTTGCCTTTTGGCATTTATACTAAATTAGATGTCTGCAAAATTGCTCACTGCTATTAGCATCATTATATAAATTATGGTAGGCTGTTTACAGACATGCAGGAGAACACCACTCTTGTCACAGAGAAAGAAATTCTAGAATTTTCAACTTGGGTATAGCAGAGCCGACTTCTAATCCTCAAGCAGACATTTTCTTGCCCTATAAAAGTGGGTCAATTGCTTATTGTAGTATTGTTATCCATTTGTAAATGGCAGAGTGGGGGTTGGGAGCAGTGGAGTGTTTTGCAAATCTGGGATAAAAGCAGTTCACGCAATGGCATAGCACCCCCAACTCAACATCCAGGACTAGTACCCCTGTCTTTTAAATAGCTCCTTCTATTTGATAGCCTGCTCTCAGCTTCAGATTAACATGGCTAACTATCTTACTCAGCTCAATATATTTTCAGTGACATTCTACTGGGGTAGCTGGGGACAGTATATGCCACCCACAGCACTATCCCTCCTACACATTTTCCACATACACTATGCCCAAATGGAGAAGATTGTTCTATAGGGTCTGGGACAAGGTGGGTAAGACCCTTATCATATTTCTTCACAGAGGAGTGAGACCTGTGTAGAGAAGAGGGTTCCCTCTCATGTGTTGATTTAAGGGGGATAATTTCTTCCTTTTTAGGAACAAATGATTGAAGAAGAGATTTTCATTACACTAAGAGATGAATAATGGGTGTTTTAATGAGTTTCTGTATATGGATTATACCATCAATAGAAAAATATAGCTTTACAGTTGTTTTGATTGCATTTTCAAAAAACACCTGACAGATACATGCTTTGTTGATACATCGGTTCTTGGGAATCCTCTCAGTGTCTCTGCCTGTTTGTATAGTAGCAAAGATAAAATCAGCTTATTAAATTTCAAAGCAAGGTCTTAACTTCAGCTATCACACTGTTTAAGATGAGTCACCAAAAAGAATGGAAAATATGTTTATCTGTAGTGAGCTGGAAAGCTAAATCCTTTGTTAAACTATATTAAACACAAACAAACAAACTTCTTGAGGTTTGCTGTTCAGATAAAAAATAAAAATTTTAAACATTCTGTCATTAGTAAAAAAATTTTCCTCAGCACTTTCCAAACCAACAAAGCCAGTCTGCATGCTGTCTTTTGGAAAGAAGTGAACAGTATTACCATTGTCAAGTCCCCCACAGAATCTTGGGATTGATTGCAAAAGCTTGGAATTAAAACATAAAAATGAAATAAATTGTAAATAATGTAACAATTATTTGTTTCATAGTTTCATAGTTGGTAGGGTCAGAAGGGACCTCAACAGATCATCAAGTCTGACCCCCTGCCATGGCAGAAAAGAGCACTGGGGTCAAACACCCCAGCAAGGTGTTCATCTAGCCTCCTCTTAAAGCCCCCCAGGGTAGGAGCCAGCACCACTTCTCTTGGAAGTTGGTTCCAGATCCTAGCCGCCCTGACTGTGAAGTAGCATCTCCTGATGTCTAGTCTAAATCTACCCTCTATCAACTTGTCACTGTTATTTCTAGACACTCCTGGTAGTGCTTGGGGAAACAGGGACTCTCCCAATGCCTGCTGGTCCCCCCTGACTAGTTTGTAACAGGCCACTAGATCCCCCCTCAGCCTTCTCTTTTGGAGGCTGAACAGGTTCAGGTCCCTTAGCCTCTCCTCGTAGGGCCTGCCCAGCTGCCCCCTGATCATGCGGGTGGCCCTCCTCGGGACCCTCTCAATGCTGTCCACATCCCTCCTGAAGCCTCTGCACTGACAGAAAGGGAGTTCCCCAGCGTGTAGGTATGCTGCTGGTTCTTCCTCCCCAGGTGCAGTACCTTGCACTTGTCAGTGTTGAAACCCATCCTGTTCTCATCTGCCCACCCCCGTAAGCTGTCTAGGTCCAATTGCAGCCTATTCCTCCCTTCTAGCGTGCCCACATCCCCCCACATCTTAGTGTCATCAGCAAATTTGAATAGGGTGCTTTTTAGCCCCTCGTCCAAGTCACTGATGAAGATGTTGAACAGTGCGGGTCTGAGGACCGAGCCCTGGGGGACCCCACTGCCCACATCCCTCCAGGTTGAAAATGACCCATCCACAACCACTCTCTGGGTGCGGCCCTCCAGCCAATTAGTGACCCATTTGACTGTGTAGGTGTTGACACCACAGTCCCCAAGTTTTTTAATGAGAATGGGGTGAGAGACAGTTTTGAAGGACTTCCTGAAGTCCAGAAAGACTACATCCACTGCTACCCCTGCATCATCTAAGGATTTTGTGACCTGGTCATAGAAGGCCGCCAGGTTGGTCTGACAGGACCTGCCTCTAATGAACCCATGTTGATTGCGCCTAAGCATAATCTCCCCTGCTGGCCCCTCGTGGACATTGTAAATAATGAATTGTAAATAATTGTAAATAATGAATAATGAAATCTCCATTTGCCTAGTAATTTTTGCTCTTGCAAAACAAGTCTCCATTCTCCTGATCACTTCAGTGCTGTAATTCTTACATCAGGTTGTCATGATACCCTGCAGTGCCATGAGATCCTTTTAAGGGTGCTAAGGAGCAATGCAATATTAACATTATTAGGTGTGCAAATAACTACATATGATTCACAAGATAAACCCAGCAATTTAAAGTAAGAATCCATAATGTCACAAACATTTCTATCCCCTACCTACTGTGGTCTTTCCAAGTTTTAGATATAGCTATACACACATACACATATACACACATATATAGATTCATAGATTCATAGATGTTAGGGTCGGAAGGGACCTCAATAGATCATCGAGTCCGATCCCCTGCATAGGCAGGAAAGAGAGCTGGGTC
>NW_005842203.1:1135650-1150633 GCF_000455745.1 Alligator sinensis | reverse complement strand
CTGCAAGCCCTTAACCATATGAGTGGCCCTTCTCTAGACCCTCTCCAGGTTATCCGCATCCCTCTTGAAGTGCGGTGCCCAGAATTGCACGCAGTACTCCAACTGCAGTCTGACCAGCACCCGAAAGAGGGGAAGTATCACCTCTTTAGATCTATTCGTCATGCATCTGCTGATGCATGATAAAGTGCCATTAGCTTTTCTGATGGCTTCGTCACACTGCCGACTCATGTTCATCTTGGAGTCCACTAGGATTCCAAGATCCCTTTCCACTTCCGTGCCACCCAGCAAGTCATTTCCTAGGCAGTAGGTATGCTGGACATTTTTCCTCCCTAGGTGCAGCACTTTGCATTTCTCCTTGTTGAATTGCATTCTGTTGTTTTCTGCCCGCTTGTCCAACATTTCCAGGCCTGCTTGCAGCTGTTCCCTGCCCTCTGGCTTGTCCACTTCTCCCCACAGTTTTGTGTCATCATCCCCACAGTTTTGTGTCATATATATATCTCTTCTCTCTCTCTCTCTCTCTCTCTCTCTCTCACACACACACACACACACACACACACACACACACACACGTATATATGTATATACATATATGTGTGTGTGTGTATGTATGTATGTATATGTGTGTATGTATGTGTGTATGTATGTATACTATATGTATATTTAGTTAGTTATAGAATTGCTCTATAAGTTTTTAGTCAGAAAAGACATGAAAGCTAAGAGCTGGCATTTTCTCAAGGGCACCTTGAATCTAAAAAGGCTGTGAATCACTGCCCTGGTATCACTCCTTTGCACCTACTCAATTTTGCATTCAACCTCATTGACCATAGGTGATCGGAATGGCATGTAGTATTCCAGATGAGGTCTCACTAGTGCCTTGTACAATACCATTAATAATTATCTTCAGAGGTATAACTAGTGTGATTTATATTCTAAGCAAACCCTGTTAGAGAGTGGGGGAGTGTAGCAAGGACTCCTAACCCCTGCTACTTGAGAGATAGGGAACCAGCGTTGGAGGGCTACAATGAAGGAGGCAGCTGGGCAGGAGTTAGCTGCAGAAAAACAAGCAGTTAGGGAAAACCCCTAGGTGTAAAGGGTGGCAGGGGACAGAGCAGTGGCAGCAGTTTAATTGGTTAAGCTATATCACCTGAGGGCAGGCTGGGTATTTGGCTAATTAGGAACCCCTGGCCAAGGTGAAGGCCATATAGCTCCAACAGGGAGAAGCCCAGAATGCTAAAAGTCTGGCCCCTCAACCACAGAGCTCAGTCTGGCCTTGACTCCTGCTTAGAGTAGAACTCCTGCTGGCCTGAGTGCCAACCAAAGGAAGCCCAGGCAGCACAAGACGGGGGGTGATAGGGGCCCAGAACACATGAGATGGGAGGCAGGGGCCCAGAGTGCAAGATACATGGGCTCAGAGCACATGGGGAGGGTGGCCAGGGATCAACAGCACACAAAAGGTGGGGGGGCGGGGCAGGGGCCCAGAGCACAAAAAATGGGGTGGGGCCAGAGCCCAGAGCACATGAGATTGTGGGAGGGCAGGAGCACAGGGCATGCAAGTGCAAGATGGGGCTGGGGCCAAGGAACCAGGGCCCAGAGCCATGGACCTGGGCTGAAGGGTGCAGCCAGAATAAAAGGGCCAAGGCTGAGAAGGCTGAGGCCCAGTTCAAGTCCTGAGGGCCAAAAGCTGCTTTGGGGCCAGGGTTCTTCCTCTGAATGAACTGGAGTAGTCCTGTGAGGTATGGACATGGATCTAGGGGAGGATGGAGGACATCAATTGCCCCTTAAGGCACTTAGTGTCAGAGGGGTCTGAGCCACAAAGAAAGACTGTTTGAGGTTGGGTTGGAGCCCTGGGGGTGGGAGGAAGGGGATGGAGAAATAGAGAGACAGAGAGAAGACTGTGTAGCAGAGTCAGATCCCTAAGTCAAGTAGGTAAAGTTAAGACCAATGAGGAGCAGAGAACTAGAAAGACCACCCAGAGCTCACTAGACTCTGACCCCTCTTTATTAATATCATCAAGGCCTGGCAGGCAAGGCAGCAGGGTGAGCAAGGTAGGACTAAGTTGGCTACCAGGGGTCATCACAGATACCCTTGGGGCATGTCCTGTCATGGGGAGGCCTTGAGCAGGGTGTGGAGGAAGGGGTGGGGAAGAGATTTGCACAGGTTCTGAGAATGGGGTAGCGGGGTGCACAAGAGTCTTACTCATTCCAGGATCTCCAAAACAGTGTCCCGCTGTACTGCTGACACTATTGCATGCTTTCCCCCACCTAACCCTGGGTTTTGCTCTTAAAACAGCAGCAGCAGGGTGTCTGTGCACTGCTGTTGTTGATGCAAGAGCAATGGTATGGGGCTGATCTTGCTGACAGGGCACAGACTGTATGGGATGGGGGACAATTCTAGCACTTCTCCTAAATTGGTGTTTGGGACTGGTGCACCTTTCATCCAAATCTTGTTACACTATTGCCCATCTTTACTGGAAATACTTTGTTTAATGCATCATTTTTCTTTTTTTTTCACAGTCACATCACATTGGTGTTCATTCAATCTTTGATCAGCTAGTACCAGGTTCTTCTCCTTATCTTTCGTTTCCAGCTGATAAGCTCTTGGTTTCTAGCAGTTCTTGTTATTAGTCCCTAAGTATATGACCTTAAAACTTTTTACTTTTAAATTTCATCCCATTTCTATTACTTCAGTCACAAGGTCATTACGTTTTCCTGTGCTCCACTCCTCCTCTGTACTAGCTTTGATCCTTCCAATATGGGTCACCAGCAAACTTCTTACCACATTACTACTTTTTGTGCCAAAGTCATTAATGAAAATATTAAAGATAGGTCTCTGAGGAACTCCCTTAATATTTTCCTTCCAGCCCAATAGTTCTCTTTCTGGCACAAGCTGTTTTTATCTCCACCTTATGGTTCTTGTACTAATATCAATCTCGTTGGGGTTAACTAATATTTCTTCCTGTGGCATCGTATCAAATCTGCATTTCCATAGCCTAAGAAAATCAGTTATCTAACTAAAGAAACCAGGTTTATTTGCCACAATGTAGCTTTGGAAAATCCATATTGTATTTGATCTTATCTCCATTTATTACAGTGTCTTCATTCTGAAGCAGCAGCAGAAAAGGGGCTGAGTCCTGACTACCCTCCCACCCCCCCTTATCTCCACAATTTTTTGATCTGGGCAGTTGATCCAGAGGTATGTGCCAACATTAAATCATTAGCACGGATCCTGGTTTTGTCTCTTTAAAAATCCAAAATTCTCTGATTAAAAAACCCCAAATCCACATTTTTTTTGCATTTAAAATGAAACATCACTATATACATAGATATCAGTTGAAGACAATGTTGTATTTATATATGTACAATTTTAAAGCAATTTGGAAGCCTACCATGCCTCAATCATTTCAATGAAATAAATTTTAAATACCTATCTATTTTAGTATTTAAAATTGTTTTTTTTATCATAGAAAATAAGAGCTTCCCTTGCCCCCTTCATTCACCAGGATGTGGTTCCAGCTGTGGCTGTCTTCCCCATTGCTTTGTGGCACTGGGCAGCCTTCATATGCTGGTGCCCTGCCCCTGCCCATGCTGTTGCCCCTCACTCCCAAACCATAGCCACCCACCCCCTCCAGCCCTGCTGGTGCCCCTCACTCCCAACCCACAACCCCCTGGAGCCTGCCAGTGCTCGTTAATCCTGATCCACAGTCTCCCATCCCTGCTGGTGCCCCTCTCTCCTGATCTACAGTTCTCCACACCCCAGTGCCCCTCACCCTTGACCCCTGGCCCCAGTCCCCCAGTGTGTAGGGAAGGGGGAGTGTGGGCACAGGTGATGCATGGGGATTGGGTGTCAGGGACCTGTGCTTACTCAGATTTCTGTGCCCACAGTGGGGCATGTGGCATGGGGCTGCAGGAGCCACCTCTATGGCCCAGCAGGTGGGACCTGGTGTGGGAGAGAGTGCCACACTGCCATGGCCACTAAGATGAGGGGTGGTGATGATGGTGGTGCAGTTGTGACCCCCCACTACTGCTGGGTGGACAAGGGGTGCCTTACTTTGGTGGCCATAGTGATGCAGGACTCCCTCCTGTGCTGGGTCCCACCCATTGGGTCATGGTGGTTCCTACCTGGAGCTGGTCCAGCCAGGCTCCAGTCCTGCACCCTGCTGTAGGTGCAGAAATCCGGGGGTGGAGGGGGTGGTACATGATTTCCCCACTCCCATGACACATTGACTGTTCCCCCCTGCCCCCCATGCCCCTCAACCCTCTCACACATTGCCTATGCCCCCCTGCCCCCATAGACTTACCTGGAGAGAGCTGCAGGAGCTGCTTTCTGCCATACTGCCTGGTTGTCACGTGCATGTATACTTGTGCATATGCATGTGGTGCCCGCTGTCCCCTGTGTCCCTCTTCCCCCAACCCCAATCAGTCCCTGGCAGGCTGGAACTCTTCCAGCCTGAAAGAGGAAACCTGTAGTTTCCCGGGTTTTTCTCCTTTAAAAGAAAATAATCTGCATTTTGCTATGTTTTTCTATGGCAAGTGGAAAACATGAATACCTGATCATTAATTAAAAGCTGCGCCATATATTAGACATTTTGTTACGCAGTGTAAAACAATAACTTTATTGGTTCAACAGTCTTACGAACAATGTTCATATACTTATGCATCAGTAGTTTCATAGTTTCATAGTTTCAGGGTCGGAAGGGACCTAATAGATCTTCTAGCCCGACCCCCCGCCAGGGCGGGAGAACAACCCAAAAAACACAAACAAAACCACTCACCCTAAAAACAAAAACGGGACTCAAATGAGTCCAGCCAGTAGATGGAGCTCTTTATATTAATTATCTATGCATACTCCCATACATGCAGTTGTATCATTTTTATATATAAATGTATTTAGTTTTCATCTTGTAGTAAGGGCAAAGCAAAGAGGAAATAATCAGAGGCAGCATACCTCCTAGTTTACTCCTGAGTTGGTGGAACTCACATACCACCCCTTACTAAGTGTGTAGTCCAGCCTAATATGTGTTTTATCAGGTGATCTGCTGAGGAATGCCTTGCATTTGACAGCTTGTCTAACTTTGTCCCAACCATGCAGTTGGTCCAATTGAAGGTATCACCAAAAAGAATCCTTGTGTCTCACATTGGAAGTATAGGCAGTTTAAAAACATGACTAATGAAAGTGAGCAAAACCTGGGGATTTGACACTAAGATGTGACACAGGAGCCAAAAAATGTCACAGAAGCAGATAACTGTAGTCAGGAAAAGCTAAAAGACACATTAGAGAAGTTAGCAGTTTCTGAGAAGGGGCAGTTATGGAATTAAGTACTTATTTAAATGGTAAAAAAGGCAAGCTAAAGAAAGATTGACCAGGAGGAAGAATTATATTTATATGTAGACAATTTTCAGAATTAAATACTGGATTTATAGCTGACAGACAATTCAGTATTAAATGTAGATGAGGGTTTAACCTTTAGTCTTCAGCCTGTGATTACCCAGAACTCATCTGTTATTTACTGGGAGATTCTCTCATTGTTTCTTTTATCTGACACACCAATATTATAAAAATGTAGAAGTGTTTTCAGACTAATTTTTCAGTCCTAATTTAAGCATAAATCCAGTGAAATTAGTGGGAGTATTTTTGTAAAGATTCCAAAGTTTACTGAGAGTTGATAGAAAGTGAAACATACATTTATTACTTAATGCTATGTCTGATGAGTTTACTCCTGCAAAGCAATTATTTCAAATGAAAAACTGGATTAGGCATGATTTTTTTTTTAGCTTTGCTTGTTGCTTTTGTCATAAAGACATATTGTTAACTTGTCCAAATTCATTATTTTCAACAGATCTTTTCTCCCTGGCTCTTTGTTAATGTATAAGTTTTTAATCTAAAGAAAATATAGATACATATAGAAAAATAATCTTTTGGGAAGGTATCAATACTCGGCAAAAATTAGTATAAAATAATAATGATGTACTACTGTTTACTAAATGTTTGGCACGTTATCTCTGTTGTTAGAGCATTTGTAACAGAGAATAATGGTTCATCAATAAGGTACCTCTGACAGCATCGCATCAGATCATAGACTATTGGGTGACCACGTTAATACAGTAACTAGATCCATTTAATCATGGCACAGGTTTTTGGCATAGTACAAAGCAGAAGCTAAACAAGAATAAAGATAAATCAATTAAAGATATAAACAAAGTCACGTGATTGCTAATTTGTCTGGCTCTACTATAATTTTATCCTTTGGTGGTTACTATTATTATTGTAGTTGTATATAGTGGCAGCGTCCAAATGCCACAGTTGGGATTGGTACTCTACTGCACTAGACCTACTACGCCACTTCTAATATTATAAAAGCCTAAGTCTGCCTGTCTGTCTGTGTGTCCATAATGCTTTATTCATGCTCTGATTGGCAGACAAACAGCCAATCAGAGTATGAACAAGTGTTGGAACAGGAGCTGGTGGTGTGGTGGAGCGCTGCTGTGATGGTGGGGACACAGGGGATGGAGGGAGGTGAGTGCAATGGAGCAGACTGAACCGGGGGGCGAGACCAGCAGCACTGGCTTTGCCCCCCCGTGCCCTGCTCCCTGCAGGTGGCAACAATGGAGCGGGGCAGGAGGGTGGTGAGGCCACTGGAGCTGGCCTTGCGCCCCCACCTTACTCCTTTCAGATGACGGTGGTGGCAGTGCAGAGGGGAGGGGAGTGGGGTCAGGACACAGTGGGGGTGGGGGTGAGGCCACTGACTCTGGCCTCAGCCTGCCCCTCCCTACTTCTGTTGTTGCCGTCTGCAGGGCCCAATGTGGGATGATGTGGCGGTGGTGGGGAGAGGAGCAGGCCCGACATGGGTTGGGGGAATAGTGGGTGCGCTGCAGCGGCAGTGGTGCGGGGAGGGGAGGAGTGGGCCCAGGCCCCATGCAGGGTGGGGAGGAGGACCGAGCCCAAAGTGGGGGAGAAGCCGGCCCAGTGTGTTGGGGGGAGCAGTGGGTCCCGGCCAGTCTGAGGGTGGTGGGGGAACGGGTGGACCGGGCTCAGAGCCAATGGGAGGAAGAGAGGGAAGGGAGCCAAACATTAGGATACTGTGATAGTGCATCTCCCCAACAGAAAGTGTGGGGAGGCTTTCTACATCAGGAAGCAGCTCAATTTTTTTTTTCTTTTTTTCCCTTCCAGACATGCAAGAGTAATATGCCATTGTTACATTTGTTAACTGACTGTATCTTACTCCCATCACTGAAATGCCCATGCTCCAGGGAAATGCCCCAAACAAAAGTTTAGGTTCATATTTGAAAGCATGAAGCTGCTACGGCTTCATAATGGAATATTTATGAGGAAATTATTTTCTTTTCTTTTTTGCACAGACAAAACTATATATTTTATTCAAGTCTTAAGAAAGACTGAACCATTTTTCATAAAACCTTTCAAAGTAATTCTTATCAAGTCAAAAGCCTAGCATAGAACATTTCAGTTCAAACCATTAAAATTCAGTAAAATTATATACAGCTGAAAGCAGTGTCTTTTTAATTGAAAATGTCAGACAGCTCTGACTTCAGGTGTAGATAGCTCCTTCAGCTACACTTATGGAAAATGTATGCATAATAGACAAGTAACTACATTAAACAAATCGTAAGATTGAAAAGGCAAGCCCTCAGAAATTAGGGAATGCCATATTTAGCATTGCTTTTCCAACTTAACTTGGTTTTCTTGCTCATATGTATTATGATAAATGTTTAAAATACATGATCATATGCTATTCTTTCAATGTGACCTTTACTTACATATGTTGTTTTACCCTCATTGTTCAATGTGTGGCCTCCATGCCATGTTTGCTCTGTGCTATACAAACTCTGCTCTGAAGACAGAATCCTCAGTGTCCTCATGGCTTTTTGCTGGGTTTTTGGTTGTAGCTGTGTTGGTCTAAGGACATAGGCAGGCAAGGTTCTTTGAGCAAATATGGTATCTTTTATTAGACCAACCGGGAATTTTCTTTGGGGGTCAGTCATTTTGGTCTGGGGCTATATGATAGACAGAGATTTTGGTTCGAGTTGATATCAATTATTAGACCAATGTGGAGGTGGGTTGATGTTTTTAGCAAGCTTTCTTATATCACAGTATCCTTTTTCAAGCTAAGTGGAGTGGAGAAGGGGGTGACTCCCCTGTGTATACTGGGGAATACATCAGTAGTCTCTGCAAGCGGATAGGGCACTTGAACTGCTCTGAGGCCAATCCTGCATCCCACATGGAGGAGGGGGAAAGAAAAAAAAATGTGGGCTATGGTATGGGTATTCTATATGGTTGGGGTTCAAGCAGACTGTAGCGAAGAAGATAGCTCATGTCTCTGTTCAGTCCATGATTTTTCATGTCCAGAATGGTGATGAAGTTGTGTTCATGGGCACATCTTTTGAAGGTGTTTTGTAGATTTCCTTTGAGGATAAGGACTGAGAGATCTGACAGAGAGTGGTCATTTTGGGACAAATGTGCCCCCTACAGGCAAATGTGGGTTTCTGTCTTTGATGGATTTCCTGTGTGCATTCATTCACGACCGCAGGTTCTGGCTTGTCTTTCCAACAAACATACCGCCTGAGCATTGTGTGCATTGGAGAAAGTATATCATGTTCTTTGATAGGCAGATGTAAAATCCAGGGATGGTGATGGTTTTGTTTTTTGGTGTAGATGTTGTGGAGCCTGAGAGGATGTGTTGACAGGTTTTGCATATCTTTTCCAGGCATGGTTTGGATCCATTGGTGGTGATTTGCGCTGTGGGAAGTTTACTTCTGATGATGAGTCTTGCCAGATTTGGAGCCTGTTTAAAGGCTTTTTAAAGTTAAAAAAAAAAAATCAGTCCAAAAAAAAAATTAAAAGCCTGTTTAAAGGCTGTTTAAAGTCCCCTCACCCCCTTTCTCCCCTCCAGTCCCCTGCTTTCTGCCCATCTTCCTAATCTCCAGCTATTTCCTTTTTCACAGGCAACCTCTTTTCTACCTGAATTACCACTACTGTAGCGGCTCCCTTACTCAACTTTGGCTTCACCCCTTCCCCCCACCCAGGCTATTTCTCCCCCTCCTTTCCCTGCTTTACCTTTTGTTTTCCTAATTTCTACCTATTTACATTCTCAGTGACATCTTGTCACACTTTTAGCTTCTCTCATTCCTTGGGTCTCAGACCAGCAGAGAGTCCCCATGTCTGAAGAAGGGTGACTGCGCCCAAAAGCTTGCTAAGAACTCTTTTCCAACTACTCAGTTGGTCTAATAAAATGTTTCACATCTACTCAAAGAACCTTGCCTGCCTCATGGCTTTTTGACACATTACTTTGATATGTCAATTATTAATAAATATTAATTTGGTCCCATCTTATAGGTGACAAGTTGGTATTCATCCTGTTTCACAGATGGAAAACTGAGGCATAAAATTACAGGACAAAAGTGTGTATTCCTTTTGTCTGCCCAACATGAAATGCCTAGGAACTAAAGGCCTTCACACAGGTTACCTTAAAACCAGCATAAAGGCACTTAAAATGAGAGGAGTCATCTGTTAATGGGTGTTAAACTGCCATAAGTACCCTCTAAGTACCATTTTAAAGATAAACCATTCACAAGGAGGTTTATCTTGAAAATGTTTTACCCATGCTGTTCCCGGGTATTATCTGAATGATCAGAGGAGGTAAAACTTTATTTCATTCCTTTAGCATCTCAGGATACACAACTGTCAGCTGCTTTACCCCTTCCTATCCTCCAAAACTTGATTTAAGTGTCTTGTACAGCATCATATAGGAATTCTTTGGCAAAAGGCCAGGATATAAACCAACCATCCAAAACAGAATTCAATTGCGACAACTATCAGATCATTCTTTCTCTTCCCCAATCCCCTGCTTTATTCACTATATGTACCTTCCAACTTCTCCAAAAAATGATGTGGAGTTATGTAGCACTGAAGTGATATTGTAGCTATGATGATCCAGAAAATGTAAGAGACAAGAATTTTTGTGGGTGGTATCTTCTATTGGACCAAGTGCACAATTAGGTCTAAACATATCCCAACTATGCAGTTGATCCAAAAAATGATTTAACCCACAAAAAATCTTGCCTCTCATGGAATTCTGTGAACAACCTTCTTTATTGCACAGGCCTGATTCATCTCCATACCAGGTTCATTATATACACTGAATGAGACAGAGGCATACCATAGGAAAAAATAAGTATGTGGCATGAATTTAAAGACTGCAATACAATACTCTCCTGCTCAGCAGAGGGCTTGACCTGGTGCTGAAGCTCCCAGAAGAGAGCACCCAGTGCATAGGTGGATATCCCAGGCATGATCTTGTGCAGCACATCCATCTGCCACATGCTGCCAGGGCTGGGAGGAATGCTATGGGTCCTTCCTGAATGGCAGCTTCTGGGGTCCAGGAGTGTGGAGAAGGGGGTGGGAGGAACGCATTGCCCAGGGTTCCAGGCACCCATGGGTTGGAGGCTCCACCTAGGCATGGTGTGGCATGGCTAGAGTCCCTGTGGGTGCTATGGGGAGAGGTTCCTGACTCCATGAAGCCTGTCCCTGTAGAACCCAATGGCTTCCCTGTCACTGTGCTGGTTCCTATTTAAGCCCTGCCAGCTCTGCTGCACAGCTTGCCTGTCTCTGCTCCCCAAGGCAAAGTTGTCTCCTTGCTGCAGCAGCCACACAATGCTGCAGCCTAGATCTATGCCACCTCCTAGGTAGCCCCTGACAGAGCCACTCCCCCTACAGCAGGTAGTACCAAACTAGGAGGTAAACAGTAAATGTTAAATGGTATAAACATAATTACCTTATAAGAAATGTTTACTCAGGGTGTGTTATCGAAGGCTGTAAGCTGACCAAATTTGGAAGAATTTTCATAGAAACAAAAAAAATGGCTACTCCTCTTCAAAAAAGAGCTATTGCCTCACCAAATTTCAAGTTCCTTCTTGTCAAGATATGGAAGAAAAAGAGGGTGAACCCCTGAACCAAAAGGTGAATTCACCTGTACTTACTACAGGAGACTGCTGGGTAGCCACCAGTGCACGTGGCAGCCAGCTGCATTTCTAGAGTGAGCGCTCACTCTGGATTGGCTCAGGATGAGCTGTGCCAAGTATTTATAGCCCTATAGAGGGGCAGCTCATGGGAGAATGCAGTGTTGGGAAACCAGAGATGCTAGGGAGCTCCCCTGCCAACACTGATCTGCCAAGAGCCAAGAAGGATCAAAGCACTGGGGAGAAGGCAAAGGAGATTCGAGGACCTCTTCCTGAAGACGTATTGCCGTGGAAGTCCAGAGTGATGAGATATGGACAGGCAGGAGCTTTTCTCTCAAAGTAAGTGAGAGAGAGGGGAACAGGGAGGAGCTGGAGAGCTCAGCCCTCCCAGAAGGCAGGATTACTCATGAAGGACTACTCAGAGGAGTCTGGAGGGATGGTATTCATTTTGTTTTCTTTGGTGCACTAACCTTGGCTGAGAGGGGTTTCCTCCCCAGCCCCTCTCCCCCACATTGATATACAAGTGGACCTGTCAGATTGTCCCAAGTGAGGCCAGTGGCTGGGTTGTGACCTAGACCCCTTAAATCCAGAGAGACTGGGTCTGTACAGCCCTGTCCTAGGAAGAAGTCACTCCAGAAGTTGCTATGTTTTCTTTCTGATTTAACAACCTATGTGTGGTAAGGTTGGGGGGCAGGGGAGAAGGAGCCCCATGAATCCATACAGCTAGGTGGTCCATGGTGATTTTTTCCCCTCTTTCTTTGTATGAACCTCTCGCTAATACTAACCAGAAATGTCAAAGATGAGGCAGGCGAGAATACAACATCAGGGAGGGACAAAGGAGATAATCATCATATCTCCTTAGCCCACTAACAGAGGAGGGAAAGACATCATCACACTGAGGACCCAAAGCCTATAGCACTTGCCACTGACACCTCTTCTAACACAAAAGTATTTGAATTCCTCAAAGAAAAGGTTGATCATCCTCCCCACAACCCCACCCTTGTTAAAACAATATTGTTTCCCCTTTGTTTTGTTCTCTGAAATGAAATGGCTGAGCCATTTTGGCTGAAATTTACCAAAACAATTCACCTGAAGCATACACCTGGCACAAGAAATTCATCTCAAATGGTTAAGCTTTGGCTATTTAAAACACAAAACAAAACTAAAAACTTGTGTCA
The DNA here is from genome assembly GCF_000455745.1 of Alligator sinensis. Lineage (NCBI taxonomy): Eukaryota > Metazoa > Chordata > Crocodylia > Alligatoridae > Alligator > Alligator sinensis. The sequence goes on along the minus strand of NW_005842203.1, from coordinate 1,138,485 downwards.
TTCACAAAAGGAAATGTTAATCCTACCAGCTCCACCTATAATAGTTTTTCTTAATATAAAATTTGACCTATATCCTTCAGCCTTCCACATGTGGACTCCTATTAATTGAAGTTCTGAATAACGTTCAATGAGAGCTGTCTTGAGGGGACTATAGACATTTATAGACAAAAATTAATGGAATAATCATGCAAAGATTCCTTTTTCATTTCCTTACTTTCTATCATTTTCAGCAATAACAATAATATGATGATGAAGGTTCTTAAGATGTCAAATACAAAATTTTTTCTTTACTTTTTTAAAAAGAATATTATCATTTAAATTGTGATCTGGTAGAATTTTTTAGGTGTTGCCTCGCTCTCTCATACTAAAGATACTAAGTTTATTACAGAATGTTTTGTGTCTCTGATGTGCAGGTAAGAAAACCATTTGAACTAAGGGTCTAATAAATGGTTTGGGACTGAACATGATGACCCAGGTGGTTCCTTCCAATTCTGTGTTCCTATACTGGGGCAGGAGACAAAACTTTCTTGGGAGCCAATCCAAAACCATGGACTGAACTCCCACAGGAAATAAGGACTCTTGTGCCTCCATAATTTATGATTCAAATGGAAGACATGTTTCTCTAAATGAAATACACAACAACATGCATGCTTAAAGCAACAATGAATACCTTAAAAATCACTTCATACATTTATCCTCATAAGAAGAAGATAATGAACACACCAACACACAACATGCTAGTCACATTGTTTAAATGCACTTCTGGAGGGCATTAAAATACTATTGTAATAAACACTATATAAAAATCGATATAGAACAAAACAGAACTACGGCACCTAGATTTAAATCTTTTTTGACAAAGAAATTTAAAGTAGAGTTATCAAAAGTTCCCAAGTGCCAACAAAGAGCAATGAGTAAGGCTCCTAAGTCACTTAGGCATCTTTTAAAATATTACCCTTATCATTATTCTATTTACCCCCTCTGACACATCCTTGATGAGAATATCAAATAAGCACAGATGCACAATAGAATGAGGTTTTGAATATTTTATGTTTATGACTTCCAGTGACATTGAAGTGAGTACTAACCATTTAAAACTATAGAGAGGTACAGATATAGAGAATGTAACATACTCAAGAAGCTTTTATTCCTTCCTTTTCACATTAGTATTCCTATTCCTATTCCCCATTCCTATTTTAAGGAAGAATAGCTAAAAGATTCAGATGCTTGCAAAAAATCAAAACCTTGCCTTCTTTTATTTTTCTTAATGCAATATCAACAGAGTCTGTAAGATAATAGAAGCATTTCTTACTGTTGGACTAAGGCTGAAGACCTCAGATGCTCCTGAAGAACAGCCTTCTATTTACCACTGTACTCACAGAATTACATCCTGAATCTGTAATCTCATACCCCAGAGGGGAATCAGTATTGGAATCTGTGACGGAGCACCTTTGGTACTTGTCACTTTAAGGGCTTGAGTGACAGCAGGGCAGTCAGCAGGTGCAGGACAACCCTGATGAGGTGGTCACATGGTCTGGTAAGGGCCTTGTGATTAGAGGGGAGAGCTGAGCAGACTCAATTTTAGTTCAGGCACTCATGGCTGAGTCAGCAGTCTGCTGCTGGCAGCCATCAGAACAACATCCAGCTAAGTGGCTGCTCAGGAACACCTTGGAGGTAAGAGCAGGCGCTATGGGGATGGCAGGAGGCTCCTGCTTCTGGGTATGACTTGAAACTACACTCTGCTGGCAAAGGATGGCCTGGTGGGTTTGCCAGTGGTGGGGTAGCTCTCCCACAAATGTCAGGCCAGTTGCATCCCCAGTGAAAGGTGGGTAGGGGCGCTTTATAACCCTAGCCCCCACTACTCAGTGGTGATAGAACAGACAGTGGGGCCAGGCATGCCAAGGGAAAGGCACCTGAGTCCCTGGGGGTGTAAGACGCCAAGTCCCAGGAAGGGGGCATAGAGTTAGCCCCAGTGAGGGGGTAGAGAGTGGCCCCAGGAAGGGGGGGCAGAAAGAGCCTAGTTGCCCAGTGAGGGGCTAGGGGCAGAGTCAGTCCAGTGTTTGGTGAATCAGCTGGTCATCGTTCACATGAGGGTCACGAGAGGGCCTGAGAGGTTGTGTGCTGACCAGCCAAGGAGTGGGAGTAGGCAAGCTTAATGGGCTATGTGGTCGCACAAGGGAGCAGGGCAGGTTGGGTCTGGCCCAGTGAAGGGCAATATGCAAGAGGCTCAAGGAGAGAGGAGTGAAAGAGGCCCCAGTGACAGGGGGACAATATGGTTGAGGTCCCTAACAGGACAATGTATGAGAGGCCCAACAGTGGACCAAGTTTGGCCCAGCCTTAAACCAGAGTGCAATAATAATCTGGATGCCATCTGCAAGGCATGGGACACAGTAAGGGAAGGTTGGAGCCATGTGTAGAACCCATGGCATTGGGGCATTCAATGGGCAGCCTCCGGCTTATTTCATCTTGCATTATTAAACAGCAAGTCATGGCAGCTAAGACAGGGTTGACTGCCATAGACAGAGGGGTGGGCCAGCACTGCGACTGGCCACGTGATCTTCCCCCTGTCACAGAATCTCAAAGGGCTTCAGCACGTGTTACATTTTTCATGCTTTATCTGTGAGAAAAATTCTGTAGCCGCACATTTAGTCCTTTAGTTTGACCGATACTGCCCCACAACGGAGGATCAATGATGAAAACTGTTTCTGTTTAAACCAGCAACTACTATGTCCCTAGAAAGTTTTTCCACAACAAATTGAATGTGTAGACATGTAATCCTGCCCCCAGCATCCCACAGTGCTCCACTCTCCCTCCTCCTATCCAAGGGCAAGGGAA
>NW_005842203.1:1115800-1135606 GCF_000455745.1 Alligator sinensis | reverse complement strand
GGGCTTCCTTGCGGGCAGCATTGTCACCCGTGTTGCCATGCAACACAAGTGATGGGGCTGCCTGCAAGGAGGAGCAGGGGCTGATCAGGGGTATATACCCTCTACCCCAGCAGCTAGAGAGTGAAGGGAATGCCTGGAAATGGGGGTGGCAGGGACTGGAAGGGAGGCAGAAACCCTTAATAGCCTGTACTGCTGTCGGGGCATAGCCTGCCTTACATACCTACAAGAGCAAGATGACAACTCAGAGTAGTGACCCAAAGATGTTACTGACCTTATACACTTCATCCTCACATACAACAATTTCACTTTTAATAACCAACACTTCCTGCAGACCATGGGCACAGCTATGGGCACCAAAATCACTTCACAGTATGTCAACCTTTTTATGAGACACCTGGACTGAAACCTTGCAATCTCTGAAAAGATCCATCAGAAATTCAACAATCATCACTCCTCTATCCAACTATCTCTTGAATACTCGAGCACCAACATCTCCTTCTCAGACATGATGATCAGTATCCAGAATGGTAAAATACAGACCATGTTATAAAAGAAACCCACAGAACAACATACACATCTGCACAAAACCAGCAGTCACCTGAAACACACCAAGAAAGCTGTGATATACAGCCAAGCCCTCAGATACCACAGAATTTGCACTGAGGAGAACACCTGGGATTGCCACCTCACAAATCTTAAAAAGGCTTTCACAAGGACACTCCTCAGGAGAGACAGATCTCACGTTTGAAAGAGTCACCCAGATACCATGTGAAGAATTGCTGCAGTAGAGAAGGAAAACCCCCATGAATCGCACACTGCTGGTAGACACTGGTGGTGGACATATCACCCCTCCCTTGAACCTATATGGAAAATCCTCAAACAATTGCAACCCATACTAGAAGAAGACCCAATTCTTAAGGATATCTTCCCAGAACCATCTATTCTAGCCTTCAAACAAGCACCAAACCTCACTAACCACATCACCAGAAGCAAACTTCCCATGGCCCAAAACACACCGAATGAATCCAGACCATGGCATGACAAGAAATGTAAAACCTGTCAACATATCTCCACCAGCCCCATAATTACTACACCCCAGACCAGAACCATCAGGAGTCCTGGATTTTACAGCTGTACCTCCAGAAATGTAATATATCTCATCCAATGCACGAAATGCCCTAATGGAAAATATGTTGGAGAGACCAAACAACAACTGTGCACCAGAATGAATGCACACTGGAAATCTATTAAAGACAAGAATACTCAACTGCCTGTGGGGGCACATTTCTCACAAGAAAACCACTCTCTCTCCAATCTCTCTGTTCTAATCCTCAAAGGGAATTTACAAAACATGTTTCTCAGATAAGCCTATGAACTTCACTTCATCAACCTCCTGGATACACAAATCATGGACTTAATATAGACATCGTATTTATGACACATAACAACCTGCCTGACATCTGACTCCTCAGGTACCTCTCCACTATTTACCTGCTACATTCACCACCCTCCCCCTCCTGCCCTGCTGCACCCTGTCTCTCACCCACTGAGTCCTCAATTTACATCTTCACTGACTGCCTTTCTTGCATGCATACCAGCCTCTGGCTTCTTTACTATTCAATTCCATCCAGGAAGAGCACACACCAACTGCAGATGCTTTCTCAGCCTGAGGAACGGTATTTAAACCCAAAAGCTTGCTAAGAAGATTTTTTCCAACTATTTGAGTTGGTCTAATAAAAGATATCAGATTTATCGGAAACCTTGTCTCCCTATGTACTGCTGTGGTACACTCTCAGAAAGCCCCATTGTCCTTGCTGCCAGGTGGCAAGGGTGACAGGTGCCTAGAAGCAGGAGCCACAGGGGCTGATCCATATGTATGTAGAGTGGGATGGGGGTTTCCACCCATATTAGCCCTTGCTGTTTCAGAGGCTTCCAGGGAGCCCCACCCCCCTTGCCACCCAGCAGCAAGGATATGGAGCATGCCTGGAAGCAGCAGTGGCAGGGACTGATTGGGGGATGGAGACCTCCTCAATCAGCCCCTGTTGCTATGGGGATTAAGGGTGGACCTGGTCCTTCTGTTGCCATGGGGACCATGCAGCAAGGGTGAGGGGGCTGCCTGCAAACAGTGGCAGAAGAGATTGATCAGGGGTCTCCACTACCATCCTAATTAGCACTTGCCATTGCTGGAGGCTGATAGGGAGCCCCATCCCACCATGGGTGACAGCCTGCCAGCAAACCCACAGCCCATGAAAACACCAAGAACTATGACAGCCCAGCACCGTGGCAACAACTGATGGGTGTAAGTTTGTCCGTGAACTTATGCTGCTCACTGACACACTCCCTTGTGGGTCAGGGCAGCTAAGGAGTAGTCCCTTATCTCCCCCCTGTCTGGAGAGTGTACCTTTGTGGTAACTTTTTTTTATGTGCACACCTCCTAGAGCTGTCTATTTTTTATAGTGCTACAGACTCTGCAGCATTACAAAAATAGTAGTGTGCCTCAGCAGCCTAATATACATTCAATACAAGTATTCTTTCCTTCCCGAAAACAAATGACCGAACACAATTAATGTGCTGGTGACATTTGAGTGGTTATAAGAACTAACAATACTAAGATTTGGGAACTTGATTGACTGATCATTTTGCCCTTTCACCCATACACCATGAAGACAGTAAACTCTCTGAGGGACAAAAGTCTAGTTAATCCATAAATATCATATTGTAAATGTCACAGTAGTATTGCGCATTAGAATTCTCACACAGTACATAATATATCAATTCTGAAACTATTTTTTTTTCTAAACTATCAAGGGTAATATTATTAAGCTTACACAGTTTAAATGTCTTCAGAACTTATGTCCATCTCAGTTAGGCTTATTTTCTTTATGTATTAGAAATGTATCTCTTTTCATCTGTTCTTATCAATCAGATTGCAGTAAAAACACAAACAGGCACAAAATTAGTTTATTGTCATGACACAAAGAGTTATGTTATGGCGGAAAATGCCACAATAGCTATCTATTTTATGGTGGTTGCTGAAAAAAAAGGAAAAGGGAAAACTGCAAATTAATCACATTCTTTTAACCCTAATATTATGCATCTTTTCTGAGGCTAAAGTGCCTGCAAATGGCCATCACAGCTTCTATACAAAATCTCATAATGCAAATTGACAGTTAGTGCAGTCATACGGTCGGGTCACAATCATGCTGTTCTAAACAGATTGGTGGATCACAAGAAAACAATATCATAGTAAATCTTACTAATAATAATTTTGAAGAGTCTCTGTAAAGCTGACTTTAGAAAAATGGAAAGTAGGTCTTGAATATTTGGAAAAGCTATTACGAGACATGAAGATTGCAATACGTATTTTTGCATTTGCTAAAGTAGGTGTCATTAAAATCCATAACTAATACTGTAAACTAGCTTTTATTTGCTGTCCACCATTACAAGTGCAGAAAATAAAATACTTCTGGCTGGATTATAATCTGCCTAATGCAGATTACACAATCAATAATATACAGCCAACATGTATTATCAACATACTGTTTGTTGAGGAAAACTTTTCAACTGATTTTTACTCTAAATAAAGGCTAATACAATAGTTTACCCTATGTCATCAGAAAAATTAAGGGAGAAGGTTGGCATTCTAGATAAAATTTTCAAAGCTTTCTGTGGAATTTGGATGCCCACTTCCCATAAAATTAAATCATTCATTTAAAGTTTAAAATGTTTAATTTTATTAGATTCCAAAAATCTCAGTCTTCCTTTCTTTCTCTTTCTTTTTAAATAGACAGAAGCCAGGGTTTGATCAGGCTGTCTGCAACAGAGCTATTGTTTTGTTTGATTGTCATTTGAATGACAAAAACCTGCATCTGTTGACAAATCTCCAGGTGCAATGATACTGGTAAAACTCAATTAAATGGAATTTGCTATTATGTTGCCAGCAGTTGTTTGCAACAAGAAAATTGCTTGTTTTCACCACTGCCAGCTGTAAAAATAAAAATATATAGGGCTAGATTCACAAAAGGACTTAAGTGCCACTCAAATACTCTATGAGTGCCTCAGTCCAAAATTTAGATTCTCAACTGCTCAATTTTGCCTAATCTTGAAGACACCATGGGCACATCCCCATGAGTGTGCACATGCAGTTTGCGGCACCACAAACCCATCTGCTGCACCACAAACCACAAACCACTGCATTGCTAATCTGCAGCATGGTGCAGGGTTTTTGACACTAGGAGCCCCTGGTGTCAAAAAAAAATGTGCCAAAAAAAAAATTTGGTGTCAGCAAGTGCTGCTCCAAACCAGAGCCTGGCTGGCCAGAGCCATGCTGTGGCTGCAGACTAGGCTCCATGTGCCCAGATTGCTGCTGCTGCAGCCCTAGGAGTCCCCTAGGACCTCAGGTAAGGCTGCTAGGGCCAGCCCAGGTGCTGGCCCCAGTCTCCCCTACCCTACCCAGTGTAATTTGCTGTGTGCCAGAGCACTCAAGCAGGGGCATTCCCCAGGGACAACTAGCAGTGGCACAAATATGTGCTGCTGCTATTTGTCCTGGGGAAACACATGTTCCTGCTCATGGGAACATACCCCTAGGTCCATATGTACCTAAGTTTTCACCAGGACAATGTTCTATGTACTGAAGGTCTCCATCTTGCCATTCCTAGGAGTTCCCAAGTCTTGTCAGTGCAGAGCAGCAAGTGACTGATCCCTGCCAGGAACCACAAACTAGGTGCTCCTTCATCTATTTCACCTGTAGGGACCAATCCACCACACATTCTCTTAGAATACCTACCAGGTCAGGGATCAGCAAAACATAGTGGAGAAGGTTGCTGTACCCCTTCTCCCTGCCCTCCCTGATAGAGGGATGATTTGAACTCATGCCCCATGTTGTGGGTGAGTGCTCAAATCACTGAGCTATTGGATGATGGGGAGGCATCTCCTTCTCCAACTTTGTTCTGGGAGAAAGAGTTGTCATAGATGTTTAAAGGCAAGTGTTCCAGGTTGTAAATTCCAATCTGAGAAAGGCAAAGCCTTGTCAGAAAAGTTTCATTTTCTATGGTCCTATTGGTTGTCTACTGGTTCTATGGTTAGAAAAGGTATTGCATTTGTGCCTGGACAGGTTGTGACTGTGGTTTTCCCAGAACAGAAATATCCCAAGATCAGCATGTACACACATCACCCTTTTAATCAGGGTTTAGTCAGCAACTGAATACACTGCTGCTTTTCTGCCATTGATTCAATGATGCAATTTTGGGATAACTGTTCAGCTATACTTTGTGATGTCCCAGGGTAAAATATTAGCACTTCTTGCCCTGTGCTAATGGGATTAGATAACGGGATAAAATGGTTTATCCTGAGACAAATGTGACATCTCTTTGTAGCCTATAGAGAAAAATTGCTGGGGCCTTTATGATCTCACAAACCAATTTCTATCTCAAGGAAAAAAAAAAGTAATTTTTTCCAATGATTATATCCTTTTTACTGTGAATCATTTAAAACAGGGGTTCTCAACCCCTGGCTCACAAACCCATGCCATCTGGCCCACGGGTATCCCCATAAGTATGAAAATTTGGTGGCAGTGGAGGAGAGGCAGCAATTGCTACTCCTTTGTTGCCAAATGTCCAGACTTGTGGGGCCTGCAGGCTCAATACCATGCTATATTGGCACACAGAGGTAGCCTGGAGCCCCATAGGATATAGGAGCTTTCTGGAGGCAGCTCAGAGCCAAGGGAGGCAGCACGGGGACAATCAGAAGTGGTGTGGGGCCAATCCGGCCCATGCACTAGACTACAGCACCAAAAGGGTGAGCCTCATCTGATCTAATCAAATATACACAGGAATCCAGTACAGTTGTAGAGAGGAGGAAGATTTAGTTCACAGAATCAATTTAAAATCTGAAAATAACTTATCAGACAGGGTGTCTTCTAAATTCTAAGAGATACATCCTAAACATGAATGAGGAACATCTTTATCATTCCACTGGAAGATCATCAATGTTAGATGACTAGGTTATTTGCAAAAAGGAAGGGGACAGGATCTCTTTGACAGTTCACTATATGGGAGAGCTTCCAAATGTCTGAATCACTGATGCTCAACCTGTGGCCCATGGGCCAGATCTAGCCCAAGGGGCCTGATCATCTGACCTGTAGGTCTTCCCCCAAGCCCAGAAATTTGGCAGCAAGGGAGCAGTGCCAGCATTACTTACTGTGGCTTCCAGAGCTGTGGCAATTTACATTGCTATCCCTCCCTTGCCACCAAAGTTCCAGACATGTGGGGAGCCTGTGGGCCAGATGACATGGCCTGTGCACCAACCCCATGCTGGAATCAGCCCATGGACCAGCCCTGTACAACTCATCAGGCCCACATGGCCAAGAGGTCGAGCATCACTAATCTAAATCGTATGGATTCATGATCATGAACACTTTATAATGTATAACAGCTGAACCAAATTAATAAAAACATGATTATATGATGATCATATTATCAAAATATCTATTTCTTTTAGTTGCTGATAACAATCCTCTGTAGCTAACCAGAGTCCCTACCATCACTATTTTATGGGTTGGCATGAGAAATGGGTCCTTCCAGGAATGACAGTTCAGTTGACAGCTGAAACTCTCCTTTTATGTCAGCCATTCCATTCCTTGATTGCAGGACAACACCTACCGTGGCTCCGCCCTGGGGCCCGAGGGGACTCCAGCGTCCAGGCCATAAGCCACAAGATCTGAGTGGTGAAGGGTTTGTGACTGGTCAAGAGCAGGTTGGACAGGCACTTGACTGGTATGGTGCCATGGTCCACGAGGCTGGCTGGCCCAGTTCATAGAGCCAGGCATGGAGTAGGGGATGGCAGGGGTAAGAGTCAAGACCCAAAAGGCCAAGCCAGTGTCAAGGAGCCATAAAACAGGGAATCTAAACCCTGGGACTTGGGAGAAAATGAGGGAGAGAAGAAGGGAACACATCCTATACTAATGGTAGAAGCATGGGGAACAAGCGCGAAGAAGCCGCACTTCTGCTTGCAGATAATAACTTTGATTTAGTGGGGCTAACAGAACCCTGGTGGGACCCTACCCATGACTGGGTAGTACACATTGAGGGCTACAGGTTGTACAGAAAGGATAGAGTAGGGAGGAAAGGGGGCAGGGTTGCTCCCTATGTAAAGGAGCAGTATACATCTATCCTAATCAAAATGGGATCAGAGGAGGAGAAAGTTGAAGCATTGTGGGTTAGGATGCATGGAGGTTGAGGGGAAAGGGACTTGGTGGTGGGGGTCACACTAAGAAGAAAAGCTAGACTTGGAATTTTTGAGGTAGCTGTCAGAGGCCGTACAGTCTAGGGATGTGGTTATCATGGGGGACCTAAACTACCTTGACATGTGCTGGGAGAAGCAGTTAGCCAAATACAGCCACTCACATAGGTTCTTAACCTGCATGCAGGACCTTCACCTAATGCAGGAAGTATAAGGTCCCACTACGGGGAATGCCTTACTGGACTTGGTATTGGCTATGGGGGATGACCTGGTAGGGGAGCTGCTAGGGGGGATGGCTTGGTAGGGGAGCTGCAGATTTGTGGTCACCTTAGGGACAGTGACCACCAATCAATCTAATTCACCATACGGAATAGAGTGGGTAAGATAACTAGTAAGGTGGAAGTGCTTGACTTTAGGGAGGCTAACTTCAGTGTGCTTAGGAGTTTAGTCAATGATGCACTGCAGGATAGGAGTATTGTCGAGATGGGAGTCTAGGAAGGGTGATCGTTCCTAAAGGAAGCAATCCTTTGAGTGCAAAGGGAGATGATCCCAGTATGAGGAAAAAGAGGCAAAGGAGCCAAAAAACTTCCTTGGCTGAACAGGGAAATCCAGAGGAACCTAAGGGCAAAAAAGAAGGTATATAGGTGGTAGAAGCAGGGGGAAGCTACCAAGAGGGAGTATACCTACTTGACCCGCACTTGCAGAGAGGCAGTTACAAAGGCCACAGCAACTACAGAGCTGAGGCTGGCAACACAAATTAAAGACAACAAGAAGGAGCAATTAGTGACAGTTGGGGAGACAAGCTATTCAATGAGTTTTTTGCCCCAGTGTTCTTGAACAGGGGTCAATATAAGTCTCCTAATGGGTTCTTAGATGGGCATCAGAGGGATACCAGCCCACCAACTGTTGACACTGACTTGGTGCAGAGTCACTTGGATGGACTGGATGTGTTCAAGTTGGGAGGCATGGATCAGCTGTATCTGAGAGTACTGAAGGAATTGGCCAGTGTCATAGCAGAACCACTGGCATGGTTGTTTGAGCACTAATGGTGCTCAGGTCAGGTCCCAGAGGACTGGAAAAGGGTCAATGTGGTCCCTATTTTCAAGAAAGGGAGGAAGGAGGATCCAAGTAATTATAGGCCAGTCAGTCTCACTTACATACTTGGAAAGGTCTTTGAAAAGATTATGAAGGATCATATTTGTGGGAGTCCAGTGGGAAAAATAATGCAGCAGGGCAACCAGAGTGGATTTGTAGCAGGTAGATCATGCCTGACCAATCTGGTTTCATTTTATGACAGGGTCACAAAATTCTTAGATGCAGGAGTAGAGGTGGATGTTGTTTTCTTGGATTTTAGCAAGGCCTTCAATATGGTATCTCATCCCATTCTCATAAATAAATTAAGAGGCCTTGACATAGATGTTTACACGGTCCAGTGGGTGGCAAATCGGCTTAGTGGTCGCACCCAGAGAGTGGTAGTAGACGGGTCGGTATCGCCCTGGAAGGATATGGATAGTGGGGTCTCGTAGGGTTCAGTCCTTGGACCTGTACTCTTCAATATCTTCATCAGTAACTTGGATGTGGGTGTGAAGTGTACTCTGTCCAAGTTTGTGAATGATACTAAATTGTGGGGTGAAGTGCATATTTCGGAAGGTAGGGAACAATTTCAGGCAGACCTGGACATGTTAAAAAAGTAGGCAGTACACAATAGGATGCAGTACAGCAAGGACAAATGCAGAGTGCTGCACCTAGGGTGCAAAAATATCCAGCACACTTACTGACTACGAAGTGACGCTCTCAGCAGCACAGAAGTGGAAAGCGATCTTGGAGTCATGGTGGACTCAAAGATGAACATGAGTCATCAGAGTGACAAAATCATCAGCAAAGCTAAGATCACTTTATCATGCATCAGCAGATGCATGACAAATAGAACCAGGGAGGTGATACTTCCCCTTTTTGTGGCATTGGTCAGATCACAGTTGGAGTACTATGTACAGTTTTGGGCAATGTACTTCAAGAAAGATGTTGAGCTAGCTTGCCTCTTTGGCCTATGGGCTAAGGGCAAGCAAGACTTGGGAGCATCTGAACTCCAAGACCTCCTGGCGTGGGGCCTACACATAGGATAGCTGCCATGGATTTCAGAGTATCTGGAGGTCCAGGGTGAAGAGTCTGGGAAGGAGGATACTTGCTGGTGGTAGCACTACACAGACTTGAATGACTAAGTTCTGCTCAATCAACAGAATTTAGAACCGATTTGGCTAATTTGGCCCAAGACACAAAAAATATATATATAAATAAAATAAAATTGGCTGGCTGCTTGACTTCTCATGCTACACATTTGCAGTAGGCTGGATAGGCATCTGGCTGGGATCATCTGACCCCAACACTTTTCTGCCTAGGCAGGGGGGTGGACTCAATGATCTGTTGAGGTCCCTTCCGGCGTCTCCCTTCATAGCATCTATGAATCTATGAATCCTTTCTGGGAGCCAAGTCGTAGGGACTCAGGTTGGGGGTCTTAGGTCTCTGTTGTATCAGGGCTGATGGTAGTCTTATGCTGAGTTTAGATAAGTTATATGGGATGGTTCAGATAAAGACATGAACAATACGTACCCCTGGTGGCTGGGGGGTGCACAGCAGTGCAGCAGTTGTAGGAGGCTCATGGAGGTAAGCATGGAGCTCCCACAGAGGCTACTGGAGCTGGTGGAGGCGGGGGAAGGGGTGGCAAGCGTTGACCAGGGGTCAGCAACCACCCACAGGCACCGCTGGCAGCATCGGCAGCATCCAGCAGGGATCGTGGACTGCCCACAGATGCCACCAGCGGTGTCAGCATCAGGGTGGTGAGCAGCAATGGCCCGCAGGCACTGCTGACAGTGTCAGCAGTGTCTTTTTGTAGGGGGTGCACTGCCACACTCAGGGGGTTCATGTGCACCCGCGTGCACCCCCTACGCATCGCCCATGGATAGGGATGCTTCTGCCTCAGACAGCGGATTGGACTAGATGACCTCTGGAGGTCTCTCCCAGTCCTACTTCACTATTCCAATAGGTATCAAAATCCCTCAATTCAATTATGCGCACTTCAGGAGTAATCTGTTGAGGTAATAAAAATAGTGTTAAGTAGCAGAGGAAATATATTCCACTAGTTTGAATGCAGGAGGCATTATGCAGGATCTCTGGAACTTAAATGCATACTCTGTAGAGAAACAAACCTAGGAAACTATTGTAGAAGTCTTTTATGCTCACAGCAAACAGAGGGTCTAATGGTAGTGTAGACTTATTGTGGAGATAAAATTACATCGTTCCTTATATTGATTCAATTTTGTTTTCAAAAGCTCAATGATGTGCGATAACTGAAGTATCAGCATGTTGCTATTGCATAATACATATAAGGAAACATAGCCTAATGTAGTGGTTAAATTAGATTTTCATTATTATAAATCAAAAAGAAAAAAAAAGGGTGAGTGGTTTTACTAGGTTTAAAATGCAACATGTACTATGGAAGCATACCAGTAGATATGATAGGTTAGCTGATTAAGGCCTTATATTGAATCTGTCACAATAATAGTTTAATCAAAAATAAGGTTAGGGAATACTGAGCCAAATAACTCTCTTACCTCTGCAGACCTGTCTACTGATGAATTCTTAGAATTTTCTTTCTTTCTTATGACTGTTTTTCATGCAGAGAGGAGGATGTCTCATTGCCTTTAATTTTATGTCTTTAAAGTTATAAGAATCTTTGTAGGCTGCTATCCTATACTCTGAGAATCCATCTTGTGACTTGAAATATTATATAAAGGCCTATAGCTATAACTAAACATCCACAACCTTCCTAACCCTCAGACTACCAGCTTCCAAAAAAGCTTTAGAAAAAAAGATGCATTTTGCAAGGCTCTTAGAGTTTATAGTTTAATCTCTTTTCACCACAGAGGTTCAAATTTACAGCTTCTGCTTTCACAAGCTCAATGTTCTGTACAGAAGTAACTTACTGCTATATTTCTCCAGAAGCTGCCAGGAGCTGACTTAAGTGCACTTACAAGCACTGGAGTCTAGTGTCCTACGTTTATCGCCCCTCATATGCGAACTTTGCTTTGCAGTCATGTCTATTGTTTGAAGATGTATGAGACCCTTTCTTTAATGGGTTTGTTAAATGCCACATCTGCAAAGCAGGCCCACGTATAAAAGCTGTCACATGTTTTGATTTTAGATTTTAGTTGCTTTATATATCAGTTTACTTTGAAATATAGAGAAATTCTATGCTAATATTTAGAGCCAAATTTTCAAAGGTGGTTTCTGAAATTGCACCTACAATTGTACCTTATATCCTGCCCTTTGTGGCAAGGGAAGCAATTTCTCTCTCTCTCTCTCTTTTTTCCCCCTTTTTTATATAGCAGCCCTTGAAAACTGCTGTCACGTCCTTCCTTAATCTCCTTGTCCTCAAACTAAATATGACTAGTTCTCTCAAGCTCTCCTTGCATAGCTTGTATTCTAACCCTTTCATCATCTCTGTCACTGACGTCTGGATCCTCTCCAGTTTGTCTACATCCTTCTTAAAACTGGTGCTCAGATCAGGACAAAGTATTCCAGCTAGGGCCTAAGCAATGCAGAGTAAAGTATACTACTATCTTATGTGTCTTTCCTAGAATACTTTATTTTTAATACAACACAAAATTGCATGTCCATTTCTTATGACAATATCTTCAGCAATCCCTCACAATTGAGGATAATTGTCTTCCATTATTGTCTTATCTGTGGGTCCAAAGATGGTTGACAAGGCTGATCCAGGAACTCTGCTGCAACTTGGGCACATGTTACTGTGCAGGGTGGGTAGCTCTGGATTCTTGATTTGGTCCATGACACGCTGTTTTTGCCACTCCTGCTTTTCTGTCTCCTGTTGTCATCATGAGGTTTCAAAGTACTGAGATCCTTGCAGCATACTCTTCCTCCATTTGGAGCAGTCCTGGGTGATAATCTCCCATGAGTTGATGTTGATCAGTATCAGTATCATGTACCAGTATCATTAGTACCAGTATCAACGTGACAGTATCACATTTCAAACCAATGTCAAGTTTCTGATCCACCATTACTCCTGAATCCATCTTAGCAGTGCTGCTGTCAAACCAATTATTTGTGCATTTATTTTTCTTTTGTAGGCATAGCAACGTATATTGTCTTTGTTGACTTTCATGTTGCTTGTAACTCAGTTCTACATTTTATTATCAATATCCTTTTGAATTTTCACCCTGTTCTCAGAGGGGATTATAATTTTGTGTTATCTGCATATTTGATAATTATACTGCTTCTGTGTCATTAACACAAATGGTAAACATGCTGGACATAAAACAGGCATCAGTGGAAATCCAGTGAAGATCACCTGGTAGTCTGATATCAATCTGTACATATTTACTCTGCTTGTGGTTATTTGAACAATTATATATCTAACTAGTGCTGATTCTCATTCTCATTTCTCAATTTACTAATGAGAATGGCATGTGGGACTTTATCAAAAGCTTAACTAAAGTCCATATAGGCTGACCTCATTTTCAAAATCCACCAACTCAGTTACCTGTCAAAGAAGGAAATCAAGTTGGTTTGGCATGATTTGTTTTATTTTAACAAATTCATGTTGGTGACAAATAGACACTTCTTCTTGTTTTAGCAGAGGAAGGGGGCACAAACTTTCCTTGACCCTTCTTTTTGGTATGATATATTTGTAGAATCCTAGCTTGTCTTTAGCATATATTGTTAGTTGTTAACTCATTTTCCCCTTTGCTTTCCTGATTTTGTTGTACAGGTTCATGCTATTCCTGTGTATGCATCCTTAGGGCCCTGCTGCACTTTCAAATTAAAGCTGGATAGAAACCAGCTATAAAGTTGTTACTCACTTCCAAGCACTAACTTTATAGCTGGTTGGATCTTTTTAGGATAGTCATTTTTATTGTGTAATAATTACTTTAAAGGTGTGGCTTGCCTAAAGTTAATTGTATGATAAATAATTTGCATCTGTGGTCAGTTTTACTTTGCATATGAGGCTGGTCTAAATTTATTGCATTATCAACTAGTTAATTGTGTAATATATGTAATGTGTAGCAGGAGTCTTAGTAATATGTCCTGTCTCTCTCAATTTTCAAATCGCTAAAATACTATTTTGACAGCTACATTTGTCTCTTGAGGTTCTTCTTATTTTTCCAGTGCACTAGAAAAACTTGATTTTGAAACTCCAATGTCATGTCTTTTAGGAACTTTTAAATTCCTTTTTTCTTTCAATATTTCTATCTATGGAACCTTAGATATTATAGGTATTTCTCTGAGTTAGTTGAAATCTGTCCTTTTGGATTTAGCAGTGTTGATTTCCAAGCTATTTGAGGTGCAATACTGCTGAAAAGCATCTAATAATGTTTGGAGGCCTATTTTGGGATTGGGTTTTTATTAATGCATCAACTGCACAAAGCAAGACAGGGCTATAGCATTACTCTAAGGGGGCTACTACCTGTTGGCTTTTTCAGACAGGCTTTTGGTCCCTAAACCATTTCTTAGCTAGCCCCAGAACTAAACAGCTTTTAAATGGGCTGGCTTTTGCTCCCTAAGTATTCCCTCAGCAGGCCCCAGCAATAAACAGTCTTTAAAACATAGGGAGTAAAAAAAAAACCCTTGTTATCCTGTCCCGGACACTGGTTGGGATTGAATGTGGCTCTGGCCTTCACATAATAGGCTTGCTCTCCATAAAGTTCAGCTTACCTGCTTCTCCCACGTTTGCACTCTCTAGGCCTCTACATTCTGGGATTTGTGTTCACTCTCAGTGTGCCACTCCCTTATTAGCAGCCTTCTCACCACTGCAGTTCCTCAGCCAGGCTGGCTGACAACTCTTAAGAGAGCAGGCCACCCTGATACCATTATTTAATATCATGGGTGTGTGGAATTGATTCCCTGTTAGCACCTGTTGTAGATCATTCAAGAATAAATTACAAAGTAGCAGAGCAAGCAAACATCCTTGGCATACCTCTGCCTTAGTTGTGAAACTACTGGATAGGACACTGACAATCCTATAACGTACTCTAGATGCTTTATTTGAATAGTAAGTAATGATTACATTGTAAGAGAATTTTATCCATTGATGTTCTTGCCAGTTTCCACCACTATTTTAACCTGTCAGTGGAGTGAATAGCTCCCTTTAGATCTATGAAGGCTACATAAAAATGATTTTGCTGTTTTACATATTTTTACATATTTAGAATTAGCAGCACTAAACAATGGTCCATGCAAGAGTAGCCTTCTCTAAACCGCCAGTTCTTCTCCCAAAATATTATTTTCAGAAATTCATGTCTGAAGATAAAAAAATAAATGCATCCCTTATATTTTGGCAGGAATACACATATGACTAATAGAGTAATATGACACAGAATCTTTTTTATCACCATTTTTTAAAATTGGAACTATTACATTTTTATTCCAAGGCTTTGGATAATTGCCTTCTAATATAAATATGTATTAAAACTTTTGGTCAAAACTGGACACTAGAAGTCAGTGGATTCCTTGAAGATTGCTGGAGGAAGAAAAGGGAAAGGGCTTTTCCATTTCTCAGTAAAAATATACATGATCTTACTTGAGGTTCAGAGGGAGATAATGATTTGCTTGGAGTTTACCAGATACAGTTTCCTTCAGCATGAAGCCACTATTTCCTTCACTATTTCGGAGTAAATTGGTAACTTATTTTTAAAAAAAAAACAAGACCCATGTATCTTCAGGAATATGTACACTTGCCGAAAACATTGCTTTTTATTTTTCCCTGCAGCTACCAGTTCCTTCAATAGCCTGTTTTGATATTGTTTTTCTTTCTGTTTATTAATTTTTTATAATCTATTTTAATCTTCTTGATTTGTTGAAAGCTGTTTAGACTTGTATTTCTCCAAGGCATCTACTAAATCATCTTAAGCTTTAGAGCAGTCCTCATCAAACCATGGTTTGTGCCACGGGCACCACCTACTCTTGACAAAGATGCTCTCTTTTAGGAGAGCATTTTCCAATTGTTGGACAACTGCTGAGTAATTTTGTCCCTGGGTTATTGTGATTTGAGACTATAAGATGTAATCTGAGAATGTATTTTTTAATAGAACAGTATATTTCTCTTGCAACTCATTATTTAGTTGAATTCTTTTTTGATTTAATACTTCTAATTCTGAGGCAAGTTGTATAGTTTTTTGGGAAAGGGTCCCCATACGATTCTAATGGACTTTTTAGAGAGAGGGGGAAGTGGTCACTTTCCACATGTGGTAAAATTTCAGATGATATTTATACCATGTATGTAGTTCTATTAATATACAATCTATTATACTTCTCCTTTAATTATAACACATAGGAATGCCCAGGTTCATCTTTATTAGTTTATTCATTGAGCATTCTAAAATTATCTTCGGTGATACATTTCAAGAGGTATCACACTTCATTTATTTGCTTATCACATAAAGTTGCTGGGGGGAATTTCTCATATTTCTTTTATGACATCTTTGTTATCATGAGTGTCTGTGCCTCCAATTCGCCAATTATTGTTTCTATTTCTGGAAATTTATTTTGGATCGTCTCAAGAGCTTTATATAACAATTCCCATTTCAAGATTGCATCAGATCTTAATGTGAGTGGTGGGAAATAAAGATTAATAAGAATCAAAGGGGGTCTGCCACAAAATTTAATGAGGACTACTAGTAGATGGTTAGAGTCTATTTCAATTTCTAATCCCTCAATCAAACCTTTGTTACATGCTACTCCTACAATGTGGTAAAAACTTTTAAGATGCTATTATGCAAGTTTTAAAGAAGGAAAATTAATATTTAGTGTTCTCTGAGCATCTCAAAGTTATACCATTTTGGGTGAGTAGTATCTATGGGTTTGGCTATTCAGCTTGTGTTTTGGTAATGGAAAATAAAGTGAACCGTTTGCAGAACTCCAGCATCCCCGGACACACTGCTCCCAGTAACCCCATTTCTGCTCTTTGCACAAACTTTCTACTCTCTTGTACTCTACTGCCCAAGGGGTGATATTGTTCCCAAGCCAACAATCCCACCATCTCTAGGTATTGAGAGGACCCAGGCTCTGAGGGTGTCTCATGGCTTGGGAGTGACTCAGATGTGACCCCAGTGCATGTGGCATCTTGGGGTGGGCAAAGACACTACCAAGGCTTCAGGCACAGTAAGGACTGTGGCCCCCTCCCACAAGGGGCTGACGAAGATTCTTGAGGAGGACCTTGCTGTTGCTCCCCATCACACTGTACACTGCATATTTGTAGGTCCAGTGCAGCATGAAGACAACAACAAAAATGACAGTAAAGATGACAATGAAGACAGCAGTGCCAATGCCTCCTTCCCACTGCCTGCTACTGAAACAGCCACAGAGAAGCACAAGGATGGCTGTTCCATGGACTCGTTCCCCAGCCAGGCTCTGACCCTGACCCTGGAGATTCAGAACCAGGATGATGCAGAAGATAGGGAGGAAGTTCAGATAACAACCCGGCTGGGGAACTCCCTTCTCGTAAGCACAGTGACAGAAAGGGATCTTGGAGTTATTATTGATTCCAAAATGAACATGGGCTGTCAATGTGAGGACATGGTCAGTAAAGCCAACTGCACCTTGTCATGCATCCACAGATGCATCACGAGAAGGTCCAAGGAGGTGATCCTCCCCCTCTATGCAACACTGGCCAGGCCACAGCTGGAGTACTGCATCCAGTTCTGGGGGCCACACTTTAGGAGGGATGTGGCCAGCATCGAGAGGGTCCGGAGGAGGGCCACTTGTATGATCAGGGGACAGCAGGGCAGGCCCTATGAGGAGAGGCTATGGGACCTGAACCTCTTCAGCCTTCACAAGAGAAGGCTGAGAGGGGACCTGGTGGCCATCTATAAACTGACAGAGGGGACCAGTGGGGAATGGGAGAGACCCTGTTCCCCCGAGCGCCTCCCAGAGTAACAAGGAATAACAGCCATAATTTGTTTGAGAGTAGGTTCAGGCTGGACATTAGAAGGCACTACTTCACAGTCAGGGTGGCTAGGATCTGGAACCAACTTCCAAGGGAAGTGGTGATGGCTCCCACTTCGGGGGTCTTTAAGAGGAGGCTTAATAATTACCTAGCTGGGGTTATATGAGCTCAAGTCTACCAGGGGTCATATGAGCCCAGTATTCATTCCTGCCCAGGGCAGGGGGTTGGACTTGATGATCTACTTAGGTCCCTTCCAACCCTACATCTATGAAACTATGAAACACTCTTGTCGAGCAAATGGACACAGACAACCCCAGATCACCCTCATACCAACCAACTCCAGGAGAAAAGGGCAACTGATAGTGTGTTCAGGGTCCCAGGGCTCTGAGGCTGTCTCATGTTTTGGGGATAATTCAGGACTCTGAGGATACCTCTGGGCTCTAAGTGTGGTGAAGTGGCTGGGTGTAGGAGTTGTGGTCAATGCTGAATGCTCATGGTCTTATGAGTTACCAGGGGGATAGAAGCATTGTATTCCACACATCACAGAGGAGATGAGAATTGGTATCATATCCATGCTTTGGCCATGGGAATTTTGTATGACTTGATGGCCAATTTATTTGATGGCTTTGAATTTATTCAAGGGTTAATTGGATCATGCATGTGAAATGTAAAACTATCCACTCATCCCTCCCTGCCCCCCACTGCCTCTTAGCAACTGCCCCGACCCTAACAAACCACCCACATAGCCCAAGCCCCACCCCAGACAACTAGCTACACACTAACTGGACCCACTGACCCTTGCCAACTTGATATCAGTCCCACCCCCCAATTTGATCCCAGTCCCCTGGGAATGTTGACAGTAGGGATTGTTGTCATCTTTCAGGGTGTAATTTTTCAGGTTGGTAGCCACCTCACTCACCATGGGAATATGAAGTGAAGCTGGTATGGGTTGCAGTTAACGTGTTGCTCTTTAGGATTCCATGCAGCTCAGGGCCACTTGGGATGGAGCATCATTCCACAGAGGAAAGCTTGTGGGAAGGTAGGATGCCTGCTCCATGGGGGAGGAGAGCAAGCTTGTACTGCAGGATGTTATCAATCATTGCTTTCACTGCCAGGTAGTCTGCAACAGCTAGAAATCTGTAAAGCAGGCATAGGAAGTTTCCTATGGCATTGCACATGTTCCATGGGATTGCCGGCCTTAATGGAGAGCTATCATAACAAACGGCTCCTTTACATCCCTCCACGACATGTTTGGCCTGCTAGCTTGCAGAAGCTCTTGAGCAGTTGCTATCTGCAAGTTCATAGAGGTGTGCTCTACATTGGTAAGGCATTCTTGCCAGGGAGATATCAGGCAGAGAAGTGGTATATTGAGACTGGGACAGGAGAGAGAAGTTATGGGTGGAGCATTCTTCTATTAGGGAGGGAATGGGGACAGCAGGTAGTTGAGAGTAGATAGCTGAAAGGGCACTTACCATGATGTTCTGCACTGGTTTCACTATCCTGTGAAAATGCCTGGGCAGAGAGAGGCAAGCTGCATTTCCCCTCATACTATCTTAAAATTTTGCTAAAATTTCAAGGTCTGATGTCAATGCACTATTGTGTCTGCACTTGTCACAGTTTGCTTGGGAGTGAACACGGGATCCAAGCACACTTTATCCCTTGGGAATTAAATCAAAGTCATTTCTGTTTGTTTCACCACCCAGAAATTGCCTTGGCACAAGAGAGCTCTGAAGGCTCCTGCATAGATGCTGCCCCAAGGCCATGAATGGACACTTCTGCTCAGAAGATGACCTGTAGCGAAAAATATCAGCAGGACCACCACAATCAAGTCTAGTGGGACTTCACAGAGTCATTCTCATTTCAAACAGACTCCAATGTGAGATGGCTTTCTGCTTATGGACTCGTAGAAGTCCTTCCTGGCTGGAGTGGCTACTGCCAAGGAGGAATACATCCTTAGTGTGACAGAGAGACAGAAGACACCTCTAACCACCTACACTCCCCAGCTTGACCACAGGCAATGGTTCCCGCCTTATGCCAACACAGGCTACCATGAAGACTGGCTGCCTCCCACCCATCTTTCTCCTCTCTTCCTTACCAGCAACTGCTGCCAGATAGTCAGTGGGAGTATGGGGAGGCTCCTTGGATCCATCCAGCTCAGACTGGGGGCATGGTCACACGCCAAAGTACTTCCAGCCCCCTTCCCAGTCACCAGGGAAAAAATAGGCAAGGGGCTAAATCACACCTGAAATGACATCACAGCAGTTTGCAGTTTGCACAAGAATGGGCTTGTAGTATTATGAAGTTTGCAGTGTTAAGAAGTTTGCTTCTTGTGTGCTTTCTGTCCAGTCTGCTGTGCCTCAGTTTCCCAGTCCCAGCCAGCCCAGCCCTCAGCTTTCCCCACTGGAGGACTCCATGTCTTGGTGTCCTCATCCTAGCCAACCCTCACCTTTCCTGACTGTGCTCCCCTGTGCCTCAGTTCCCCTGTCTCAGTCTGCTCAGACAGCCCTTGTCTTCTCCCATTGCCAGACTCTATATCTTGTATCCTCAACCTAGAGAGCCCTTACCTTCCCCCACCAAGGTCCCCCATGCTTTGGTGTTCCCACCCCAGC
>NW_005842203.1:1113245-1115790 GCF_000455745.1 Alligator sinensis | reverse complement strand
GGGTGGGGTGGGGTGGGGGCAGGGGAAAGCTACAGCCCCATGGGAGAGCTGGGCATGCTTTAGGCAAACAAAATCAGGAAGTATGGGAAAATTTCAGTTAACTGCCAGTAACTGTGGTTAAGCGAACTTTCCCTTGGCTTTTACCCAGCTTCAGGGAAAAGATGCAGCCTACCATGGGACAGGCTGGTGGGATTGTTAGGGGCAAGGAGCAAGGCAAACGGATCAGTTTTCACTTTTCACATGAACAGATTCACCTTTGAATATGCCATTGAGTACCTTGACTGCCCATTGAGCCATATACAATTCCCATGGCTACACACACACACACACACACACACACACACACACACACACACACACACACACACACAGAGGCATCCTGGCTTCTGGTTCACTAACCCTCTAGTGGCAAGTCAAAGCAGTGCAAGTCAGAGATGACATTAATGTGTGATTGCTCAGACCATATTCTAACTTTAATACCACATAATATTGCATAGCATTAGCACAGACTAAGAGTAATGTGTAACAAAGTCCTCAGACTCATGTTGGGATGAGTGTAAAAAAAGCCTACCTGCAGCTGCCCTTTAGGTTTACCTTTAAGCCATTTTCATAAAATAAAATAAATCCAGGAATGCACACCAACTTTCCATACCATGTCTCTTGTAAAATTACAATGCTAAAATTATTTTTAAAAATCCCCCATTATGGGTTAGATAATTTGTTAAACAATCTAGCTATATTCCAGATCAAAAGATCAATCACCTGGGGTGGGGGGGGCATGTCTATGTGAGACATTTACTGCACAGTAGACTAACTAGCTGCACAGTAAACATTGTGAGTCTATACGTGCACCCCTATTAGGCTGCAGTAAACTAATTTACTCTCCAGCAGGATAGTACTTGTAAATAGTCCTCAGCAGCACACATGTAAATGTTGCCCCAGCTGGCTGGGGCACGAGAGTGCTTCAGTGTGGGGGCTGCCTGCCAGCTAGCTGTACACTGAAACACTCTCGTGCCCCCACCAGCCCCTCCACAGCACATTGATCCAAGGGGAACAGCCCTGGGCTGGCAGGCTGACCCCTGAGGCCCCCTACCAGCCAGCGCTGCTCCGACCCAGCTCAACATGCTGCAGTCCTGGGTGCATATGCAAACAGCACTCCCAGAGCAATAAACTCCAGAGCAATAAGCTGGAGTGTATTGCTTTGTATTAATATGCACATGTAGATGTTCCTGGGATGCTGCAATTTGCTTCTGCTTCAGATCTAGTCAATCACTTGAGTCTACGACTTGAGTTTACAGATACCTGAGTAGGACAGCCATTGGTGGCAATGGAGACCCTCAACTCTGTATTATATTTCCTACTCTGGAGAGGTAGGTTATCTTTCTTAATCACTACCCCATTAAGAGGGCTACCCCAGTTATCACCAGATACCTAATATATAGTTTTAAAACCAACTCTTACAGGAGGTATCTAGCTGTGCTTCTCAAAAACCCAATTCTGGATACATAAATAATATTATTTTCCAATAGATGGAGAGAAATTTTAATTTTTTTTAACCAAAAACCATGCAATTCTCTGTTTCATATTAAAAAGTTCTCTTGTTTATGTTGGTTAAAATTGAATTATAAAATATTTTGGCCTCTTAGCCTTTTATTTCTAATAGAACTATGTTTAATAAACCTAGAGGAAGATGTTTTTGGTTGGTCAGATTCTGAATCTATCACTTTATCAAGTGTAATGAAATACTCAGTGTTCAGGGTTTTGTTAATATTAGGCCTATTCCCTGAAATGTCATTGTTTATCAGATTTCCATCAATTGCCTTAAAGATAATAGCATGTGCTTCTAGATGTGATTTTAAATGATTGATTGTTTTCTTAATATTTGTTAATTCATTTAAAGTAAACTATTTCTTCATTTTCTTTAATCATAGCAAGTATTAAAGACATGGGAGAGACTTGGGTCTGGGACAGAAGTTTCATAAAACAGTTTGACCCAAATCAATTTAGTCTGCTACTACATTCAACCAGGTTTATCTTAAACCAGTTTCAGCCATTTTGAAACTGGTTTATGTGCACTGAATTCCTGTTCTGTTACTGATTCAAACCAGTTTCTGATCACTTAAACCAGTTTATGTGTAACTTCTGTCCCTAGCCTTTGTGGGCATGTCCACATGAGCGCGCACGTGCCTCTTGCCCTGCCTCAAGCCCCTTTGAAGTGGGGTAATAGGCATGTGCGGGAACAAAACAATGTTCCCCAGGCTGCAAACTTGCAGTGCTGGGAGAAAATTAGACCCCCTGGATATCCAGGGCTCTAAAAAAAGCAAAGTATAAAAAAGATGGTTCCCTGAGACAACCAGAGGCTGGGTCCTCCACAGAGATGCTCTGACTGCCAGAGCATCTCTATGGTTGCCCCTCACCCTGGTACCGAAACATGCGGCCAGCCAGGTTGCCTGTTCAGCACCAGGGCTCCAGTGTTGGTGAGTAAGGGGTCAGTGGGGCTGGAGGAGGGGGGAAGGGACTGTGGGGGGGACCCCTGATGCCTTCG
>NW_005842203.1:1111907-1112834 GCF_000455745.1 Alligator sinensis | reverse complement strand
AGCAATCGGGGGGCTGGGGTGGGACATGTGGACCTTACAGGTGGGGTGGTAGTTCCTGCAGGGCCATTTGGCCCCCTTTGGGGGGCCGTACCCCTTGTGTGGGGGATGAACCCCCTGTTGGGGGGCCATACCCCTTGTGGGAGTGATCTGCCGGTTGGGGGTCTGAACCCCTTTTGGGGGGCTGGACCCTTTGTGTAAGGGCTAAACCCCCTGTTGGGGGGTGTACCCCTTGTGTAGGGGCTGAACCCCATGTTGGGAGGCCATAGCCCTGTGTGGGGGACCAACCCCTTGTGTGGGGGCCATCGCCCTGTGGGAGGGCAGCAAAATATATATTCATGAATTCATGAGACCTGTTTTTAGAATTCACTTTATTATTATGATAAGAGACTTGCTTTAACACTGTAGATATATCAATAAAACATTGTCCAACTGATCGCTGTCTCTGTCTCTCTCTTTATAGTGGTCTTTTGTTTTACTTCTGGAGGAACATGGATTTTGGGTTACTTTAGAGAGTGATTTGGGGATTTTTTTGTCAGGGATTTTTCATTTTTCCAATAGGGAGCACCAGAATTCCTGCTAGGGAGGCCAGTGGCAGGACCTTGCTTGCTCAGAGCTGGCACCTTGGACCCATCTGGCTGTGGCTGACATCTGAACAAATGGGGCCAGAAGGACATGCTTTGACAGTTCAAAGCAAGCCATCACACCTGGAACATCTTCCAGGTGATAGCTGCCCAAATGGCCAGGCAGGAGGCACAAATGCCAGTAGTGCCGCACAAAGGCCAACCCTGCAACTGCAGTCCACTGGTAGCTGGCCCAGAGGGACAGATGCCTTTACTGGCTCTGCAGTCCCCATCCAAGTTTGGCAGGGACACAGCAGGTAACAGCCAGGCAGCAGCCCCCACCGCCCGACTGGCGCCGTGGGGCGGG
>NW_005842203.1:1093197-1111897 GCF_000455745.1 Alligator sinensis | reverse complement strand
GCTGCTTCAGCAGTCCAGCTGGCACAAGGGGTAGTATCCACAGGTACCAACTGGCTGGGCCCCAGAAGCTCCTGAGAGCTAGTAGCCCTGAGCTACTTTCCAGGGTAGCTTTTTATACTGCTGGGGATAGCACAGGTGCTGGCCCCGGGCTCTAGCTTCCCCTGGCTGAAGATCCGGGAGGAGCCAGGCAGGGTTATTTTGCCCCTAGTGGCACAACTTGCTCCACACCAAAGTGCATGTCCGAGCACATGCGCCGAGGCAAAAAGCCCCAGCTCAAATTTGCACCACTTCTATTTGAGCTGCTGCAAATGCATGTGCTTGCGTATGTGGACACACCCTGTGAGTTTAATAGTCTGGGGCATGCTTATTGCCTTCATTTTCCCATTGTCGGACTGTTTCATGGACCTGGCTCTTATCTCCTGGGAGGAGAAATCCAGGTGGGGAGTTAAAACTCTCATTCAAGTTGAAATCAAAAGTAAGGATTTCTTTAACTGTGGATTTGATAAATCGGTATTAAAATTTACTTTACCCACAGTGCCTATAATCGGTGACATGGAATGTAAGTTTTCATCAAACATCTCAATTTGTCTAAATTTTGTCATTTGACTATTAGTGGGGGTGTTATTGGGTTGAAAAAAAGAGGTTCTTCTTAGGCCTTTTAAACAAATGTAATTTTTACCTGTGTAGACAACTATTTATTGTCAGAAAAAGTGTAGCGATAAAAGGTGCTTCCATTGTGGTTGGACTAAAGATCATATTTACAATGGCAAGAGTTCACTATTATAAGCCTATTACCAAGACTGAGGAATTTCTTCCTGAAGGTGCACTGGATGTTTAACACTTCTTATTAGGGCTTGGTACATTTTTATTCAGGATGGTGGCAGATATACTTGAATGATGAATCAAGCTCAGGTCTGTGTGCTACAGCAGGATCTGTGTAATAGTTGCAGCCACAGTAATGATACCTGGGAAAAGAGAAACACTCAACTCCTGGGCCTGCAGGATCAGCTGAAAACCATACCTGTGCAGCAGTGTCCTGGCTGTCAAACAAATTTGTTATATATGGCTTAGAGTTAGGCAACACAAAACTGGTAAGGGCAGTGAACACACTGGGGGATGTGAGTGCAATTCAGGATATTGGCAGATCGGAAAGCTGGGCTAGAGCTAACAAGATGAAGTTCTATGTGGACAAATGCAAGGTGCTGCATGTCTGGAGGAAAAATAAGAAACAAATATAAAATGGGTGACAGCTGACTGGATGGCAACACTGTGGAAAAGAACTTGGGAGTCTTGATAGATCATATACTCAATATGAGTCTACAGTCTGATGCAGTTGCACAAAGGTGACTATAGAAGCACTAGGTGCAAGACACGGGAAGGGATAGTGCCTCTCTACTCAGCACTGGTTAGGCCTCATCTGGAGTACTACATGCAGTTCTAGGCTCCACATCTTAAAAGGGACATGGAGAAATTATAGAGGGTGTAGAGGCAGGCAATAAAGATGATCAAGGACTTGGAAGGCAAGTCATATGAGGAGAAAGCTGAAGGAGCGAGGCATGTTCAGCTTTCAGAAAAGGCACTAAGGAGGGGACATGACAGAAGTCTTTAAATACTTGAAAGGCTGCTATAAAGATGAGGGAAAGCACCTTGTCTCTCTTGCTGCAGAGGAGGATGCAGACCAATGTCTTGAAGTTGCAGCAAACTATATTTAGACTGGACATTTGGAAAAACTTCTTCATTGTGAGGCAGTGGAATAGACTGCCTAGGGAAGTTGTGGGTTCTCCAGCACCGGAGATGTTCAAGAAGGTATGGATAGCTCCTGGTCGGGGATGACCTAGGGGAATCTATACCTATGCTCCACCATGGGTATTTTTCATTCTTCTAGACTTTGCTGGTTGCTCCTGCCCCGCCCCGTGCCTTGTTTTGTTACATTTGTATTTTAAGGGTATTTTTAAGCCTCCCTCAGAGCCATTGGGTATTGGCTATAGATAAGGCTGGGGACTTCAACTGGGCTGTGCCAGTTTTCCTGCTAAGAGCAAAGCCGGAGGTTCCTGGCTAAAGGGTGTTGCTTTTCTGCTCAGGGTCAGGGTGATTGCCATATTTGGGATCAGGATTGCCATATTTACCTCATGATCAGATTGGTACAGACTCTAGGCCCCTCTACCTGAGGTCTCTTGAGCATATATTGACAACATTTCATAGAAGCAGGGCATTGGCTGTCATGGTTACCCTGCTTTACCTATAGCAGATTGGGTCTGTGTTGTGTCATGGTTTGTTGTGGTCTTATGTAGAGTTAGATTATGGTTTGTATGGGATGGCCTGGATAGGGATGATCCTGCCTCTGGCAGGGGGCTGGACAATGTGACCTCTGGAGGCCCCTTCCAGTCTTACTTCTCTATAACTCTATGACTAAACTATATTGCCACACCTAATACTACATGGTCAAGTGTTAGCAAGTTTAGGCCTAGATATATTTCCAATGTAGACTTCTCTTTGGATACTTTGTTTACCAAGTCAACTGATCCAAGTCAACTGAAATATAAGCATTTTTTTTTTTGGCTACAGTAAACACTGTCCAAGCAGACATTTTCATGATACTTTTGCTGAGTGCTTTCAGATCTCACAAAATTCCTCATCTATATTTATAATTAAAGAAAAAGCAAAGACTTCTTGTTTGATGCTAATATCTGTGACATAAAAGGAAAGCTGAACCAGGGATCTGAGCTTGCTCAGATGTTGTAAAGGTGCCTGAAAACAACTTAACTGTGCTTCATGACTGGCATAGAAAATGGTTGTGGATAGATGTCTCCCCAGATTCAAATTAGAAAGAAAAAGTGAAATAATGAAGGAAACTGGTTAAAAAGGTATGTTTTTATTGATAACAACATAATTTATACTTGCTTCTAATCTTAGGTTTGCTTAAATGGGCTAATTAGGACATCCAAATAAACACTTTTAGACTAAAAGCCTTTCATTCCTGTAGACATACTTTTCAGTGATGTCTTTTACTCTAAATGCTCTTCAGGGAATTCATGCTTAAACAGCTAATTAGCAATCTGGCTAAATATCCATGGTTTTTGTTATACTTAGCTTTTGATTAGCTTTACTATTTAGGTTTTTTTCCCTCATGTTGTTACTCATCCTTCAATTCTCTCTGTCTTAAGATGTACTTCAACAAAATCAGAGCTGGTCAAATATTAGCAAAACAGCACTGAAAACAATTTTGAATTAAAAATGCCTATTCACTTCAGCCAAGTTGGGACTTCCTTATTTTGTTAATGATGGATATTCACCAAAGAGATTTTCATTTACATGCATGTTTGGGGAATAGCTCCATTTTATACAAATACCTATATTCATAAGTGAACAAAAAGTCCCAGTGTTTGTCACTCTTTATCAGTTGTGACTTATCCTCTTGTAAGTTTTTTTCATCTGATTAGGAAACAAAGACAATACTATATGATTTGCATGACAAGTCACAAATGTTCAGAGCATTTACTCATGAACAACACATAAGCTGAAATCAGAAATATTTACCCTACACAAACTGCTTAGTAGGGCTGTATGAAATGGCACCATTCCATTTCACCTTGAGTTTTGAGGTTTCCATGGAACAGTGTTTCGCATTGAATTTTATTCTGATTCAAAACAGCTGCTCTGTTTTGCTTCATTGAAACAGTGAGGCTGTTTTGCCTCTGCTTCGATGTTTTGCTAGATCGGCCAGGGATGGGAAGTCACCCCAGCTGGCCTGAGTTGCCATCCCCGGCGCTAGATCTGGTCATTGTCAGCCCAGCAGTGGTGGTGCTGGGGATGGGAACTCAGCCCAGCTAGGCTGAGTTCATTTTCCCAGCGTGATAGTTACACTGGGGTTGGGAACTCAGCCCAGCTGGGCTGAGTTTCCCCAGCATGATGGTGGTGCCAGGGATGGGATTTCAGCCCAGCTGGGTGAGTTGATTTCCCCAGTGCATTTGTTGCCCAGCTGGGCTGCGTTTCCCCAGCATGATGGTGGTGCTGGGGAGGGGAACTCAGCCCAGCTGGACTGACTTTGCATCCCCAGCACTATGGTTGAAATGTTTCAACTTTCAAAACATTTTGATTAGCCTCATTTTGTTTTGAGGCTATTTTGAAGCCCTTTGTTTCATTTCAATTATGGTGTTTTGACCCCCAAAATGAGTCGAAACAGTGTCAAAATGAAATGGCTGGTGAAATTTCACACAGCCCTACTTCTTAGCTATTCATGTAAAGAAACACCCCCCCCACCCCCCCACCCCACATCTGCAGGAATCGAGATCAGTTTAGGAACAAAAAAACTGCAGTGCTCAGATAATTTATTTACAATGAATAATTCAGATTTCTTTACTATAGACCAGTTGGTACCCCTTTCTGAAACAACATTCAAGAGTGCACCAATAGGCAAAACAGCTACATGCTTTTATTGCTGTTATCTTTGTTTTCCTTTCTTCCATCCTCAAAATACTTACCTCCCCTCATTGCATCAGCCATAGACTTAGACTGTAAGCTTTTTTGAGAAGGGGATACTGAGCTAGATTATATTCTTAAACTCCGTAACTAGGCTGTATGCATTTAAGTTGATCTTTGATCCAGAAGCAAAAGTCATATCTGCAGCATCCTGCCTTCACAAAAAAACCTCACTACAGTTGAATCAGTGAGTAGGGAGAAGATAAGCTGCAGGGATGGCTCCAGAGGTAGCCTCTGAAGCCTCATGAAATTATGATGAGGTTCATAGTTTCATAGTAGCTAGGATCAGGAGGGACCTGAACAGATCATCTAGCCTGAATCCCTGCCATAGGCAGGAATGAATGCTGGGTTCACAAGACCCCAGACAAGTGATCATCCAACCTCCTGTTGAATTTGCCCAAGGTAGGGGCAAGGACCACTTCCCTGGGAAGTTGGTTCCAGATTTTGGCCACTCTAACTGTAAAATATTGCCTTCTGATCTCTAACCTAAACCTATTCTCCATCAGCTTATTACCATTCTTCCTCATCACCCCAGGTGGTGCTGGAGAGAAAAGGGCTCTACCTATTTACTGTTGATCTCCCCTGATGAGCTTGTAGGCAGCCACTAGGTCTCTCCTCAGCCTCCTTTTGCTGAGGCTGAACAGGTTCAGATGCACCTTTGGATGCATGACAAGGTATGGCTGGCCTTGTTGGCTGCGGTCTGGCATTGGCGGCTCATGTTCATCTTGGAGTCAATAATGACTCCAAGATCCCTTTCCGTCTCTGTGCTTCCAAGAAGGGAACTCCCCAGCTTGTATGTATGCTGTGGATTCCTTCTCCCAAGGTGCAGCACCCTGCATTTGTCTACGTTGAACCCCATCCTATTCTCATCTGCCCGCTTTTGTAGTCTGTCTAAATCTAGTTGCAGCCTCTCTCTCCCTTCTAGTGTGTCCACCTCACCCCACATCTTAGCGTCATCAGCAAACTTGGACGGCGTGCTTTCCACCCCCTCATCAAGTCGCTGATGAAGATATTAAACAGTGCGGGCCCGAGGACCGAGCCCTGGGGTACCCCACTGCTCACATCTCACCAGGTTGAGTACAACCCGTCCACCACTACTCTCTGGGTGTGCCCCATCAGCCAATTTTTTCCCCATCCAACTGTGTAGGCATCAATGCCACAGTCGCTTAATTTATTGATGAGGATGGGGTGAGAGACAGTGTCAAAGGCCTTCTTAAAGTCTAGAAAGTCTACATCCACGGTGACACCATCATCCAAGGATTCAGTTACTTGGTCATAAAAGGCAATCAGGTTGGTCAGGCAGGACCTGCCCTTGGTGAACCCATGCTAACTGCCCCTGAGCATGATCTCCCTTGCAGGCCCCCCACAGATGTGCTCCTTGATGATCCTCTCCAAGATCTTCCCGAGCACCGAGGTGAGGCTTACAGGCCTATAGTTACTTGGGGAAAATTGGGACCACATTAGCCAGTTTCCAATCCCCTGGCACCTGGCCAGATGACCATGAATGCTCTTACAGCCAGGTCAAGGGCTCTGCAATGACCCCTGCCAGCTCCCTCAACATCCTTGGGTGGAGGGCATCTGGACCTGCAGATTTAAAAATGGCTAGCCCTTCCAGAAGATCCCTAACTACATCTGCACTGACTGAAGATCTGACAGTTGATTATTGATTGGTCCTAACAGTATTCATATGGATAGAGGTAGTTAATCATGTTAGTCTGCATTCAGGCAGAAGGCAGGGCAGGGCAGCACAGCACCTTAGAGACTAATTGCTCCAGAGAGGCATAAGCTTTTGTAGGCATGAGCCTATTTCATCAGGTGCTAGGAATGTATGTGACTTACAAGTAGCTGGGATGTTCTGTGCCCTGGCAGCAGCAGTGGCAGCTAAGCCAGCAGGGCAGTGGCTGCACTTTCTGTGCCCCCTAGAAGTCAGCATGTGGGCCTGATGTCCTGGTCACCTCCCCGCCCCGTAGTTGTGCTATTGGTATTTGAGGTGAGTATCTCCCTGATAGAAGAATGTGCAAGAAACTCTACATGGGGAAATTCATAGGATTTCCTTGGCTATGTACTGGTTTAGCTCCTTTGAAGAGATGATATTTTCTATTGCCTTTTACTGATATCATCCCTCTCCAAAGCTGGTCAATGAGGGTGCAGGCACACATAACAAGTGAATCTTTCCAAGAAAGTCACTGATTGGAAATTGGTCCATGATTATCATGGTTCAGAGGTGCACTGTGCCCTAGGGTGTTAAGTAGAAGTTTCCTTTTAGGCATTGTAGCGCTGTGAGTATCCGGTGAGTGGGTATCTAGTTCAGCAACCTCCTAGTGGCAAGTGCTTGGAGTTTTCCCACGCTTTCTAGAGCTGGGAGGAAGACCCCCATTGGCTGTATGGAGGTGGGGGAGAAGGGTTGCCTCGACCCCTGCTTCTGTATTCTTAGGCCTCTGGGTATTCCAGGGACTGCACAAGATCTCTGCCTCAAGCCGCACCTTTAAAAAACACTTTCCTTAGAGAGCTGCTTTATTAATTTCAATTATTTCCTCCTTCCCCCCCACAACACACACACACAGTAAGGTTGGTGGGTGGTCAAGTGCACTGTTAAAGATAAAGATCTGTCAACTGCTGAGCGAGGGAAAACCAAGGCACTCCATAATGGAACTTAATAACACAGTACACTCTCAAATTCATGCTTCATCAATGTGAACTGGACCACTAATTGTTAATTGTTCTTCACCTAAAAGCAGGAGCATTTTCCCAATCCTCCTAAGCAGTGAACATTACCAGAACAGTCAGTGATTGTGAAGGGTTTGAGGGGGGGAGAGGGAGGGGGGAGGAATGATGCAGTGTGGGATGCCTAGGGGAGCATCCAGATATTAGTTGCAGAAAGCTTTGTGTCCACACATGACACTGAAATGGCTTACAGAGAACAGGTTCAAGATAACACCGGAGTATCCAAGTATACTTTTGAAGTGCTCCAGAAAGTTTAAACTGTTTAAATTTGACTTGTATGTCTGGACACTTGGGGCGTATCCCAGGAGCACATGTGGTTTGCGGTGTTTCAAAGCTGTTTGAGGTGCCACAAACTGCATGTGGCACACGTACTAATGTGCTGCACTGCTAATATAGTTTCATAGTTTCATAGTTTCAGGGTCGGAAGGGACCTAATAGATCTTCTAGCCCGCCCCCCCGCCAGGGCGGGAGAACAACCCAAAAACACAAACAAAACCACTCACCCTAAAAACAAAAACGGGACTCAAATGAGTCCAGCCAGGTAAGTATCCAGCCTCTTCTTAAAGATCCCCAGGGTAGGGGCCAGCACCACCTCCCTTGGAAGTTGGTTCCAGCTCCTAGCCGCCCTGACTGTGAAGTAGTTTTTTCGGATGTCCAATCTGTACCTCCTCTCCATCAACTTGTGCCCATTATTCCTTGTTATGCCAGCAGGGGCTAGGGGAAACAGCGTCTCCCCCAAACCCTTCTGGTTCCCCCTAGTGAGTTTATAGACGGTCACCAGGTCCCCCCTCAGCCTTCTCTTGTGGAGGCTGAATAGGTTCAAGTCCCGCAGTCTCTCACTGTAGGGTCTGCCCTGTTGTCCCCGGATCATGCGGGTGGCCCTCCTCTGGACCCTCTCCATGTTGTCCACATCCCTCCTGAAATGGGGCGCACAGAACTGGACACAATACTCCAGCTGCGGCCTGACCAGCGTCGCATAGAGGGGGAGGATCACCTCCCTGGCTCTACTCGAGATGCACCTGTGGATGCACGACAAGGTCCGGTTAGCCCTGCCAACCATGACCTCGCATTGTCGGCCCATGTTCATCTTGGAGTCAATAATGACACCAAGATCCCTTTCCGCCTCCGTGCTCTCAAGTAGGGAGCTCCCCATCTTATAAGTGTGCTGCTGGTTCCTACTACCCAAGTGCAGCACCCTGCACTTGTCCGTATTGAAACGCATCCTGTTCCTGTCTGCCCACCCCTGTAACCTATCCAGATCCTTCTGCAATCTCTCTCTCCCTGCTAGCGTGCTCACCTCCCCCCAAATTTTGGTGTCATCAGCGAATTTAAACAGGTTGCTCTCCACCCCAACATCAAGATCGCTGATGAAGACATTGAACAGCGCAGGGCCCAGGACCGAGCCCTGAGGGACTCCACTACCCACCTCCCCCCAAGTCGAATATGATCCATCCACCACCACCCTCTGAGTGCGACCCTTCAGCCAATCTGCAATCCATCTGACCGTGTAGGCATCTATGCCACAGTCGCCTAGTTTACTAATTAGGATGGGGTGAGAGACGGTGTCAAAGGCCTTGCTGAAGTCCAGAAAGACTACATCCACCGCGACACCTGCATCCATGGCCTTTGTGACCTGATCATAAAAGGCAATCAGGTTGGTCTGACATGATCTCCCCCTAATAAATCCATGCTGATTGCCCCTGAGCATCATCTCGGATGCCGGCCCATCACAAATGTGCTCCTTGATGATCTTCTCAAAGAGCTTCCCCAGGATTGAGGTAAGACTGACGGGCCTATAATTGCCCGGGTCCTCCCTTTTCCCTTTTTTGAAGATGGGGACCACATTAGCTACCTTCCAATCGTCTGGCACCTGGCCCAAGCACCACGATCGCTCGTAGAGCCGTGCCAGGGGCCCTGCAATAACCCCAGCCAGCTCCCTCAGCACCCTGGGGTGGAGAGCATCCGGACCCGCTGACTTGAACGCGTCCAGCCCCTCCAGAAGCTCTCTAACCCGGTCCTCCCCAACCTGAGGTCTGAAGGCGATCCCCTCGCGTCCGGCTTCTATCACAGCAGGGAAGTCCCGGTCCCTGCACAAGAAAACGGAGGTGAAGAATTGGTTAAAGAGGTCCGCTTTATCCTCTGACGCAACCACCAGATTGCCCCGCATATCCTGCAGGGGCCCCACATTACCCGGCGCCTTCTTCATCCTCCCAATATATTTGAAAAAGGACTTTTTGTTATCCTTAATCCTGGACGCTAATCCGAGCTCTATCTCCGCCTTGGCCTTCCTAACAGCCCGCCTGCAGGCCCGAGCAGAGGAGGTATACTCCTCTTTGGAGATTACACCCCCCTTCCACCGGGCGTACGCCACCCTTTTGGCAAGCAGGCATTCCCGGACACCCTTGGTGAGCCAGGGGGGCTTTTGGACACTCCTGCCTGCCTTGCTTCTTGTCGGGATGGACACCCCTTGGGCCCCGAGTATCGTTTCCTTAAGGAACGACCACTCCTCTTGGACGCTGAGTTCCTCTGCCCTCAAGGACCCCAGTTCCTCTCCCACTAATCTCCTCATCTCACTGAAGTTGGCCCTCCTGAAGTCTAGGGCCACCACCTTGCTGCGGGCCCTTGACACTCTACGCTGGATGGTGAATTCCAGCACGCGATGATCACTATTGCCCAGGTGGTCAAGAACCTGGAGGCCTCTTACCAGGTCGTCGCCTGCGGCCAGGACCAGGTCCAGCAGAGCATCTCTGCAACATGGTGGTTTTTTTGACAGAGTGTAAAAAGAAAACCCTGCTAAAGGGGGTGACAGTGTGCACTCCCCAGAAATCAGAGCCTGGCCAGACAGAGACATGCTATGGCTGTTGGTTGGACTCCAAGTGGCTGGCTTGGTGCTGCTGCTGCCCCAGGAGACCCCCAGGACCCCAGGGAAGGCTGCCTCCCCTACCCCACCTGGGTCCCTTTTCTGTGAGCCAGATTGCACATGCAGACATGTGCCCAGGGCCAAATAGCAGTGACACAAATATATGCCACTACTATTGTCTTGCAGGAAATGCACACCATTGCTCGTGGGCATGCACCCTTGCAGTTTAAACAACATTTCAAATATTTTGTGTCTCATGTCTGTCCACATCCTTACAAGGAATCGTTCACCATAGCGGATAACTCAGTTTATCCAGAAACAGCAGAGGTAAATGAGGGGGGCTGATTTACATGTTGTTAACCTTCCTACCCTGTCAGTTAACCCAATAGGAATCATGTTTCAGGCTGACCTTCCTGAGAAAGAAAAGGTCAGTGAGCTTGACCTAAGGTCAAGAGACTTAGACATTTCTCTCTGATTTAAACTACTTGCAGGCAAGGGAAGAAAGTAGGAAATGAAGATGCCTCAATTTAAGAACTAGAATAGAAGCACTTAATCCAGAAATGTAGGTAAGGAGCCCAGTGACTGTAATTTTTTTAGATATCTAAATATGACTAGCACCCCTAAATGAAGAAATCTGTTTTTAAGCCCCAAAAATGTCCAGGGAAAGTTTTGTTTTGCTACAATGTTTTATCAAGACATATTATAAATCCAGGGTGAGCTGCAATATACCATGTTATACAGTCTATAAAACCATGGCATACAGCCTCTCACTAGGACACTTAATTGTCACTTGTTTACTTTTTTCAAAGTTAATTTTTCATTTCCACGTTTTTCCTTTCTAGGTTACATCTGTTCTCTCGGCTATTATTTATTTCCAAGTTACCATCAATGTAAAACTTTGCTGACAGGGAACTGACCCACAATAAGTTAACTGTACACATTATACTCCATTTACACTATGACCCTGTCTGTTTTCCCACCTTGCCAAAAGCAATTGGAAATTTCACCTTACATTTAGAAAGACTTGAACCTGATTTCCATGTGAAACTTTTATTTATTTCTGTTCATGCACTGAAGTGAGTCGCTACCTATTTGTTAAAAACTCCTTTGGTGTGTGGATTAGCTCTCAAAGTGACAGGCCCTTTAGCTCTCATGTCTGAATTTCAGAGTTCGGTGCCAAAACAATATCAAAACATTGATTTCTTCCTGTCATGAAAAGCAAATGAGACTTCCTCATGTCCTGTTTAAATTAGCTTTAGCTGCTTGTTCTTTGTGTACTGTGGATTGGACACTTTATCAAAAGCTCTATTTTCTATCTTATTTTCTATAATATCTGAGATGAAAGATTATGGCATACACAATAAAAATAATGTATTGTACTGTAGACAGGCTTTACACAAAATGCTCTGTATGATGGGACTTATTTTTTGTACCCCATGCAAACTATAGGACTATGACAATAGAACAAAGATTACAAAACCTTGTCTACAGAAGCAAGTAGGAGAAATGAAGTAACCAATCATTGTTGCTAAATAATTAAGATTGTGATACAAATAGAGTGTTGTGACATGTGCCAGAAATAGTGTTTGATCCTGCAGTCCTTACTCAAGCAAGCCTTCTGTTGGAAGGCAGTTCAAGGAACCTATAAAGCTCTGATTCACATAACACAGGATTGGGGTTCTAGCATACAAACAACTATATTACCAGGAACAGTGCTTAGAATAATTTTATTAAAGTCAAATGACCAGCTCCTGGAAGGAATCTGTATTTCTAGTACTAAATGCTCATAGAGTTATACTTCATTAATTAATTGGAAGGGGTAGGATCAGAGGAAAATAGCTGGAGGGGGATATCATGAGATCATTTGGCCCAACCCTCTGCTCAAGGTAGGATCATCCCTGACTAAATTATCCCAGCTAAGTGTATATTCAACCCATGCTTGAAAATTTCCAAGGATGGAGACTCCACAATTTCTGTAAATAGCCTGTTCAAATGTTTGACCACCCTCATAGTCAGAAAGTTCCTCCTAATCTCCAACATAATTTTTCCCTGAAGAAGCTTTAAGCCATTGATCCTAGTCCTGTCACCTACACCCACAGAGAAACCCCCCTTTCTATCATCTCTATTCTGACACTTCAGGTATTTGAAGAGTTATCAAATGGATATATGTATCAAGGACAATAAAAAGTCCTTTTTAGGTATGTAGGGAGCTGGAGGAAAAGCAAGGGCAACATTGGACCCCTGCTAAACCATATGGGTCAACTGACAACTGACGCCCAGGAAACAGTCAATCTGCTTAACGGGTATTTTGCATTGGGTTTTTACCAGCCCCAAGGGACTGCCCTGCTCAATACGGTACGGGATGACCAGGGCGAGGGAGAATTGTTACCCTTCATCAATGTTGACCATATGAAGGAACACCTTGAGAGGCTGGACACCTTCAAGTCAGCTGGCCCAGATAGCTTACACCCCAGAGTACTTAAGGAGCTGGCAAGCATCATAGCTCTGCCACTGGCACAGATCTTTGAGAACTTGTGGTGCTCAGGCAAAGTGGCCAAAGATTGGAACAAGGCCAGTGTGGTGCCTATCTTCAAGAAAGGGAGGAAACTAGATCTGGGGAACTACAGGCCCATCAGCCTGACCTCTGTCCCAGGGAAGATCTTGGAAAAAATCATCAGAGAGACCATTCTTGACAAACTGGCTGAAGGCAACTTCTGGAGGGATAGCCAGCACAGGTTTCTTGCATGTAGGTCTTGCCTGACCAATCTCATCTTCTACGACCAGGTGACAGATCACCTGGACAAGGGAGAAGAGATTGGCATCATATATCTTGATTTTTAAAAAGCTTTCAATTTGGTATTCCATGATCATCTCATGGAAAACCTGGCCTACTGTGGCCTCAGCTACATCACAGTCCACTGGCTGGGGAATTGGCTCCGAGGTTGGACCCAGAGAGTGGTAGTTCATGGAAGTCAATCATTGTGGTACACCGTGACCAGTGGGATCCCCCAAGGCTCCGTCCTTGGACCTATTCTTTTCAACGTTTTCATTAATGATGTTGACATTGGTATCAGAAGTAGATTGGCCAAGTTCACTGATGACACCAAGCTTTGGGGTAAAGCATCCACACCCAAGGATAGGATGGTGATCCAGGCTGACCGTGACAGGCTCAGAAAATGGGCGGATGAAAACCTGATGGCCTTCAACACTGGAAAATGCAAGGTACTCCACCTTGGGAAGAAAAACCCGTAGCATGCTTATATGCTCGCCGGTGCTATACTTGCTAGCACCATGGCCGAAAGGGACTTGGGTGTCATGATTGACCACAAGATGACTATGAGTCACCAATGTGATGTTGCAGCTGGCAAAGTGAGCAAAACTCTGGCTTGCATTCATAGATGCTTCTCTAGCGAATCCCAGGATGTCATCCTCCCGCTGTATTTGGCCTTGATGAGGCTGCAGCTGGAGTACTGCATCCAATTCTGGGCTCCACAATTTAAAAGGACATGGAGGAGCTTGAGAGAATCCAGAGGAGAGCCACACACATGATCAGAAAGCAGGAAAACAGACCTTATGATGAGAAGCTGAGAGCCATGGGACTCTTAAGCCTGGAAAAGTGCAGGCTTAGGGAGGACCTGGTAGCTGCCTATAAGTATACAAGAGGTATACATCAGGATCTGGGGTAGCACCTGTTCACCAGAGCGCTCCATGGAATGACAAAGTCAAATGGTCACAAACTCCTCCAAGACCATTTCAGGCTGGACATAAGGAAGAACTTCTTTACTGTCTGAGCCCCCAAGGCCTTGAACAGACTGCTGCCAGAGGTGGTGCAAGCACTTACTCTGGACTCCTTTAAGAGTTGATTGGGCGTTTATCTTGCTGGGATCCTGTGACCCCAGCTGACTTCCTTCCCTTGGGGTAGATTCGCTTCCAGCCCTAATGTCTATGAAAACTATGAAACATATGAAATACCCTCTCAGTCTTCTCTCCTCTAGACTAAATAACCGTGCCTCTTTCAGCATTACCTTATAAGTCTTGCCTCCCAGGCCCCTAATCATTTGAGTTGTTCTCCAGTGGACTCTTTGTAATCTGTCCACATTGTTGTGTATTGGGTATATGCATATGTGTTCTGTACTCCAAAAGCAGAGGGTGCCCCTTAAATTGTATTATCTTGTGTTGCTGTTTGCTTTTCTGCTTTAGTGTTATGGGTAGTTAGTTGTTGATAATAAAGGCAGTCCCCATGTTCTTCCCTGTGTAATCTCTCTAGGACAAAAACCCTGCAGATATACAACAAGGATGGATCCTGGTGAGTAGGAATGCTTCCAGTGCTTCAGTCAAAAGAAAAACTTGCAGTGATCTGTGCTGAACGTGAGAAAGGGCTGGGGCTCTTTTCCTCCCATGTGTTGGCCTTTGCAGTTGCTCTCTAATATGGCTACCGTGAGCCACATTAAAGAATTTGATGGTCCAATTCATCCATCTGGGACACTTATGCTGACTGGCTAGACTTCTATCTGGAAGGGAATAAGATTACTGATAATAACCAAAATGCATCATGAGCTCAAAGACTTTTGAGATTATTTGTTCACTTGTATTCCCAGCCAAAGTTTGTAACAAGTCATACCACAATTACCAGAAGAAGGAATTGCTGCATACATAGCAGACTTTTGTTGATCGTTTGAGAACTGCAGTTTTGGTACAAGTTTTTAATCTCTTCATAGGGATCATCTTATGTGTGGAATTCAAGACAAAGCCCTACAATATAGACTTCTTGCAAAGCGTAACTTAACATTTGCCATGGCTCAAAAAGAAGCCCTTGCATATGAAGCTGCTTTACTCCATTTAAGGGAAATCCAAGTGTCATCAGCAAAACTGACATCAGCTGAGACATACCAAGAACATTATAGGGAGAAATCTCCCAGGAAGGCACCATCTGTGCACAAGAATACAATTCCCTCTTCCTAAAGAAGCTGCTATAGCTGTGGAGAAAATCACAGATGTGATATGTGCCATTTCCATGATGACAACTGTTGTCATTGCCAGTGCAAGGGTCACATTGAATGTGTATCATCTGAAGTTCCAGACATCTGGGAAGCAGGTGACCAAGGGGAGCGTGCCTCCAGTTACCACTAAAACTATTGTTGATTTGAATGAAATACTAGCATGTGAATTGCCCCCCGATGCCTACACTACTTCATTTGTTAATAATGTGGAAACAACAGCCCCACAAAAGAAGACCTACACAACTGTGATTCTCTAAAGTGCTCTCTGTGCTATGGAGATAGACTCAGTATCCAAGTTTACCTTCATTTTCAGAAGACATGTACACATTCATTATGGCCTAGAAGCTGTCCACCTATTGTGTCCAATTATTTTGCGAAGCCAAACTTTTAAATTATAACAAACAAACTGGTTTGAAGGTTACATGCTATGTAAATATCCACTATGATCAGGAACAAGGGGTCCCAATAATTGCCAAGGATTAGAGGGTGAGCTTATTAGGAGGAGAATTTTTTGAACCATTGGATGTCAAATTAAGAAGAGTGCATGGCCTCATGATGCACATTTTACAAAATGTCCTAAGGGATTTCAGCAAAGTCTTTGATGAACAGCTTGATGCCTATAAGGGCCAGCCTGTGCCATTTAACTGGATCCAACTGTGGCTCCAATTTGAATGAAGCCTTATCATGTTGCCTTCACCCTTCATCCAAAAGTTGATGAAGAGTTTCTGTTTTTTGGAAAAATATATATGTATTATAATATAATAAAAGACTTAGTGCTTCCATCTGTCTGTCTGTAATGCTGGGGGCCAACTGTGCATGTGCCCTGGAGAAGGCAGGTGGCAATTGTCTGCACAGGCCCCACCCACTCAGGCAGGGAGGTAGAGGGAGCCCTTAGGCTTTAGTATTATATTGACTAGCCCCTGGTTCCTGTCAAAGCTGACAGGAGCCAGGGGCACTAGGACCCAGTGGGAGCCTCAGCAAGACTGAGCAGCCCAGCCCACCCCTAGCCATTGCACTCCCTGCCTGCTGGCACTGTTGGCACCACATAGTCTGGCTGTGTTGTGGGAGCAGGGAGCACAGAGTTGCCCCGGTAGGGTGTGTGTGTAGTGTGTGGTGGGTGTGTGTGCAGCTAGTGGCAGTGTGCGTGTGTGTGTGTGGTTGTGCAGCCAGGGGCAGAGTGGGTGTGGTTGTGCAGCCAGGGGCAAAGTGGTTTGTGGGTGTGGTGCTAGAGGCAGAATGGGTGGATGGATGTGGTTGTGGAGCCAGGGGCTGGGTGGGTGGGTGTGGGTGTGGGTGTGCAGCCAGGAGCAAAATGGGTGAGTGGGTGTGGTTGTGCAGCCAGGGGTTGGGTGTGGGTGTGGATGTGAAGCCAGGAGCAGAATGTGTGAGTGGGTGTGGGTGTGCAGCCAGGAGCTGGGTGGATGGGTGGGTTGTGTGTGTGCAGGCAGGGGCAGAGTGTGGGGTGTGTGTGTGTGTTCATAGGGTGAGTCACACACACACACCACACCATACACATGCAACCACACTCCCCTTGCACTGCCATACACACAGACTGCCACAAAACCCATACTCACCCACACCACACATATCCACACATGCACACCCATATGCTCTTTCACCCCACATACGCACACACCCACAGTCCCCTGTGCGGGCCGGGAACAATCCGAGGCCCTTTGTTTGCGCCGCGGGCTGTGGCCAGCAGCCCGGACACGCCGGGTCGGGGAAGGCAGGCGGTGCGCTAGAATTAGGCACGGATGCTTAATGGTTGTTTAAGATTATTTACTTACACCGAAGATGGTCGCGGTGTAGGCTGGAACGTTTCCAGGAATACTTCACTTAAATCCTAGTTTTAGAACTCGGAAAGAACTCACAATTCACTCACACGAAGTTGTCGAGGCTCCGTGGAACTTTTGCGCGCAGGGAAGGGTACGTCGAGGGATTGTTCGGCGATGGGGAGAAGAATCGATAGGTGATCAGTCTATTGATCAGCTTAGCCGCAAGTCAAATCTCCTTAGAGGCACTCTGCAGCGTGCTCAAAGTTCTCCGACTTGAACGGAAACCACTCAAGCCTCTTATACGGCTAGCAAGCCAATTGCTAGCCGCCACATAGAAATAATTTAGAACGGACCAATAGTGGGGCACGAATTTAAATACAAATGGCGGGAACTCCTT
The DNA here is from genome assembly GCF_000455745.1 of Alligator sinensis. Classification (NCBI taxonomy): domain Eukaryota; kingdom Metazoa; phylum Chordata; order Crocodylia; family Alligatoridae; genus Alligator; species Alligator sinensis. The sequence continues at coordinate 1,094,659 of NW_005842203.1, read as the reverse complement.
GCAACGTGCATTTCTATGTTGCAACGAAGAAATGCACCCTGCAAAGAAAGCTACAAACAGCGGGAAAATAATTCAGCAGTGCTGAAGCACATACAAACAAAAAAAAATCACACCCTTGGGTTGTGACATCTGCCACAAACCTATACTCACTGCCACAATATACAGGAGTAAGACTTCATTTTAAGCTGTTGTGCAATCACCTCTATTTACACTACACAAACACACGTAAATTGGCACAAAAATATTTTATGAAAGCAAATTAATGAATTCTATAAATGTTTCCTTTTTAGAGTATAATTTGGTATTTTTCTGGTTCTAAGATGGCAAGATCCCTTGCTGAAAGGAGTACTTCTGGGGCCAAGGGGAGGGACTTCTGGTGGCAAAGGTTAGGGGTTATGGGGTGGTCACAAAATGGCAACCAGAGGGTAGGGCACCTGCCAAGGGGCAGAGCTACCCATGTCGCCCTCAACAGCTTGCCAGAACTTGGTAAGTGGCCCTCCACTCAACATAATTGCCCACTCCTGGTTTACATAGCCAGCCCCAAAGGGTGAGTTGTGGGGTGGGGTGAGGGGGAGGATGTAAGATTTCCCTGAAATGCTCCATCATTCATGATGGGCAATTGGCTATTATATATATATACGGTTACATATACCTACACTCCTAGTATCACACTACAAAGACAAACCATAACCCGTTACAATATCCACACCTGTGATCCCACGCACCTGTAGAAAGACCCACTGGTCCCCTGAAATCCTTACAATATCCACATCTGCACACCACACACACCAAAATGCTGGTCCATCAGACCAGGCAGCCCATTCCTTTCATCCCCATGAGCCCTACATTGTGGGGTCACCGACTCAGTTCACCTGTTTTCCATGTTGCTGACAATCTAGCTCCTGCTGGAGGAATCATTACTGTTGTTGCTGTTGCTGTCCTCACTTCCATTTGTCTCTTTCTCTTTCTCACTTCCCCACTAGGAGGGAGTTGGAAGATCCTGTGCCAAGTGTCTCTGTGCCAGGTGGCTTTGGCCGCATCTTCTCCATCCTCTACTACTGATTTCTCGTAGTAGGTCTGGAATTAGCTTATAGCCATTCTCACACAGTCTACTAGGCCTGTGTGAAGTGGCTATGTGAATTCTACTAGGGCCATTTTCACATAGTCTACTAGGTCTGTGCGAATTTGCTTTGGATTCAGATTCAGCTGATTTGAAGGACAGTGATCCGATTTGGTGATTTGAATCACTTTCCCAAATTGATTCGGCCAAATCTGATTTGGAGATTCAGCCGCAGCCAAATTGGCTGAATTTCCTAATCAGCCCCATCCCCCGCCCACTCTCCCAGCCCTATCAATGGCTGCCCCGCCCCGCTCGGCCCCAGCTCCCAGCTCTTTGAAAAAAAAGGCCGGCACTCACTGGCTGCTCCCAGGCGGGGGGTGATTCCCGCTGGACCCCCCCGCC
>NW_005842203.1:1086591-1093144 GCF_000455745.1 Alligator sinensis | reverse complement strand
CCCAGCCCCCCCTCTCCCGCCCCAAGCACCCAGCTATTTAAAAAAAAAAAAAAGTCCCGGCTCATTGGCTCCTGCCAGGTGAGGGGGGCTATCTCCGCTACCCCCCAGTGCCCCACAATGAGTGGGAGTCTCTTGCACAAGCCCCCAGAATCCCTGACAGCTGCAGCAGCATCCCATGAGTGTGGGCCTTTTTTTTTTTTTTTTAAGAGTTTTTTAAGAGTGGGGAGCGGGGTCAGGCATGGAAGCCATGGAGGGGCTGTGGAAGTGAGTGGGGGTTGAGGGGCTCATGGCAGAGCCCCCTATGCAGTGTGGAGTGGTGGGGGGCATTGGGGCTCACCCCCCACCTTGCCTGGCAGCAGCTGGTGAGTAGGGGCTTTTTTTTAAAGAGCCAGGAACTGGGGCCAGGCAGGGCAGCCATGGGGGGCCCTGGGACAGTGGGCAGGTGTCAGAGAGTGTTTGGGGGGGCTGGGGAAGTAGGCAGGGGATGGGGCCTGGCAGGGGTCCCTCCATGGTCCCCTCTCCCCTTTTACATCCTCCCTCCCCTGCCCCCTACTTACCAGCATAGAGTCTGGGTCCAGCTCCCTGTGGCAGCAAGCAGGGACTGCTTGAATCTCCGAAGCTGTCTGAATCTTTTCTGAATTGGTTCAGAGAGCTTTGAATTGATTCGGACCCATTAATTGGTCTCCTGATTCAATTCAGATTTGCAATTTTGGCTGCCAAATCGGGCCGAATCTCCTCCAAATCGAATCAGCGACCGAAGCTTAGCACAGCCCTAGTAGTTTTAGGCTACTGCTCAGTAGTGTCACTTAAAATGTATTCACTGGTGCTACTGCAGAGTAAAGCTTCTGGAGCTTCACACAGTCCTACAGTCTACCACTCTATGTCCATGTGCCTGTACATCAGGAGGTTCCTGGCTTTCCACAGGGTGCCCCTGAAGCAGGATGCAAACTGGTCAAAATGGGTCAATGGAGATTAATTAACTTGTGGAACTGTGTGTCCTAGAAGTAAATTTAAACCTAACATGGGCCTTTGAATCCCCCTTAGTGTTCTCTTCTCCAGACTAAATAAACCTATTAATTTCAGCCTTTCCTTATAAATCTTGCTCCCAGACCCCTAATCATTTTTGTTACTCTGCACTGGACTCTCTGCAGTCTCTCCACATCTTTCTTGAACTGTGGGGCCCAAAACTGGACACAGTACTTCAGATGAGGCCTCAGCAGTGCAAAAGAGAGCAGAAGAATCACTTTCCTTCATTTACAGGTGACACACCTGTTGATATAACAGAGGGAGTTGACAGATGTTCAGGCCCCCACTCTAACTCATGGTGCTTTACATAAAATGCTATGAACTAGAGTGCCCCCCCAACCCAACCGATGTTTGCGTGTTGGGTGGTGAGCCTGCCTAGTGAGTTGAGGAACCCTTCTCCCCAGCCCCACCCCCACTCTCAGCTCCAGGGCTGTCATCAGGGAGGTAGGGAGGAAGAGGGAGGAGAAAACCTGCAGCAGGGAGCTGCTCCTTTCATGAGCTGCCAGCTTGCCTGATCAAAGGTGGAGGGAATGGGGGTGTGGATCGAAGCCCCCCTGCCTTGCAGACCCAGCCTGGCTCCCCCCAGTATCACAGCTATGGGGGCTAGGGGAGGGGAGGACCATGGAGCGGGACTCCAATCCACTCCCCACCCCCTGCTGAGGCTGGACAGCCAGCAGCTCACTAAAGGATCAGTTGCTGATTTGTCCCTCCCTCCTCTCCCCTCCCTCCCTTATGATCCCTTTCATGACTGCATGAAAAATTAACCCTAGTGTTAGCACTACTGACCACTAGATAGTGCTTAGGGATTGTTAAAGCACAATTAACCCTTGAATGGAATGTGAAATATGAACACAGACAACTCAGTGTCCTAAAATCAAAGTCTAATTTTATTCATATAATAAGTATTATCTTAGCTGTTTTTATATTCAGAGAGAGAACAACAGTACAATGATCTCACCCAATCCCAGATGTTACTTTGCTCAACAGAAAAGGCTGGCCACACAGTTCCTGAAGCAAAGGGTGTGTCATTGGATGGGATGGTCCAAATGGATGCTGAAGGCTGGATTTATGTTGTTGATGATGACGACACTTAATTTCCTTGCTGCCCCCTTTTATGCTTTTGTTTAACTTCACTCCCTTGATGACGTCTTGCTTTCAGATTAGTCTCTCTGCAGTCAGCATATTGTCCATATTTTATCCTATAAATTTCCCCTCTCAAAGGGAAATTTTATCCAAAAATTTTATATATAGCCAGCATATTCCTTTGTTCAACAGACTCATCATGAGCACACCTCTTACTTTGGCCTTTTTCCGGTCTCTTATTTTGGGCATTGTCCATTGGTCTTTCTTATCACCTTTCATTAACATATCCAATCATTTCAACCCTCTGATTCAGCCTGCTAGTGCCAGGTTCAGTTAATCTGAGCTGGTAACAAAACTATTATTGTGTTGTGTTAGAAAAACTTCTCACTGATAAAAAAGGAAAGAAACATCATGCGAGCAAACTCAAGGCCATAAGCTGCTTGCAAGAGGCAAGGCCAGCTGATATTGCAGACACCAGCAAAATGAAAAGTTCAGGTAATAACGAGACTATAGAGAACTTAAGCAATGATTAAATAAGGCTGAATATAAAAGAAAACTTTAATCAAAACTGTAATTCACCACTATAAACAAGTGAAACTTTAAAGCATAAGATATGACAAGCTACCCTAACACTAGGGAACACAAGTTCCCTAAGGCACTCTAAAGTAGATTGCTTTCATCTAATACCTCATTTGAGGAGGGTTAATTTTTCACATGATCAGCCACTTTAAAATGGTCTACAGCCATGCATGAGTGTCATGGCACGGCTGTAGAGTGCTTTCAGGGGCAAAATTACATGAGAAATGTAACTTCTATCTGTGGCTTCAGTGCACTGCAGGCTTTTTTTTTTTTAATTTTTTGGCAACAAGAGCTCACTGTTAATTTATATTCAGGTTATGGTCTATTGTAATCCCTAGGTCAGATTGGTTAGGCATGACTTGCTCTTAGGGAATTTATGATGACTGTTCCTGATCATCCTGTTCACCCTTGTTCTCCCTTAGGTGCTTCATAATAGATTCCTTGAGGATCTGGTTGATGATCCTACCAGGTGTTGAGGTCAGGCTGATTACTCTGTAGTTTTCTGGATCCTCCTTCTCTTTTTTAAACATGGACACTATTTTTTCCCTTGTCTGGTCATCCAGGACCTCACCCAACTTCCATAAATTCTGAAAGAGGACAGCTAATGGCTCTGAATTTAACTCAGCCAATTCCTTGAGTACTCTGGGGTACATCCCATCCAGGCCTGTCAATTTCAAACATCTAGCTTCTCTATATAATTTATAACCTGTTTTTTGGTACTCTAGACTGCTTACCTTCTTCCATAGCTTTGCTGCCAACTACAATCCACTAGCAAGACTAGGTGCTGTGTATTTTACTTCATTGAGAACTGGGGGCATGCAACATTATTCAGGATTGGACCATAGAGATTAGCTTGATATTAATTATCTGTAATTCTTGCTCCCATGTCTTTATTTCTATCTCTTAGTTTGAGCAGCATCAGTATTTTTAATGTATTTTCCCCATATCTACAGAGGGGAAGGAACACCTATTATTGTCTTTCCTCTTTCATGCCATCTAGAAGAGAATAGCAGCCTGGCTGATATCATGCTCCAGATTTTCTGAGCTATTCAAATGTAATTACATTAATCTGCACATTATTTACATGGCCAATAGTTATGCCTGCCTGCCTAAAACTGGTTATTTGAGCGTGGAGCATTTGACTGTTTGTGAAAATATAGGAAAAGAGTGTGACAATCTGAATGAAGGTTTCTGAAAGACTTTTAAAGAAGAAGGATAATTTTCTAGTTCAAGCATAAGACTAGAATTCAGATTCTATCTGGGTTCAACAGTAAACTCTAGCACAGACTTCCTGTGCACTCTTTCAAGTCACCTAATCTCTCCATGTCTCAACTTTCTGTCTCTAAAATAGGGCTAATAACAGCTATTTACTTCCATATTTAGATTGCAAGGTCTTTGTGGCGGACCATATTTCTTGTGGGTGATATTCTACTTCCCTTTGTGCATCTAAGTGGCTGCTTTCTAGCTACCTAAATGATGCTTTTGACACTTATGTACTGATAGCAATTCAACTTCTCCTATGGTATGCACATGTGAGTATGTGCACATGGATTGAAAATGTATAGTAGACTATGGGCTAACCAGGTATGCATTCATATACACAAGTGTAAGTCCAGGAAAAAGCACAATAGGTAAGCTGTTAGGGTATGTGGTTCCAGGCTCCCTTCACCTGTCAGGTTGTGGATCTGTCTTTCTCTGATTTCCCAGCACAGTGGTCTAGCCCCCATTCCACAGGTCAGACATAAACTAGTCCTCTCCCCAGTGTTCCCTTTGAGGCTGAGCCTCTGCTTCTTCCATTTAACTTTCATTATATAAAATGAATTGGTGAAGTATACAGGTTCCTGCTCCTTTGCAGGGCAGGGGCAGGGGTATGCATTCAACCTAAAACCCATGGCCTGCTCCCTTTGAGGTCACTATGTGTCTCACTCACTGAACCACACACTCTCTAGGTTGCTTTCTTTTTCCTTGCCCAGCATACCTCCCTCTCAAGGGGAACAATCTCAAAAGCACTGGTAAGCAGGCTGGATAATTTCTAATTTATGGTGTAATGCTTAGAGTACTGTACTGAAAAGTCAAAAAGATTGCAGGTTTAAATCCCCTCTGGGCAAGGTGGGGCTAGAGCCCAGGACTCTGGGATCCTGGGCAAGTGCCCTATCCACTCAATCCTGGGGGATAAAACACAAGAAGGTTCTCCTCCAGACTCTAGCACCTGTTAGTCAGCTATGGTTTTGCAACTTAGAAACAGATAAATAGCCAAAATGAGTATGCACACATAACTGAGTAATTACCTGGCCAGTGAACAGCCTACTGTACATATTCAGTATGTTCATGTATGCTTATGGGTCCATACTGCAGAAGAAGCTGAATTGCTATCTGCATGTAAGTGCCAAAAACACCTTTTATACATAAAACAAATCTGTGAATAAAGGAAGTGCACAGTCCAGAGCAGAAGCTCACAGTCCAAATACTTGAAGGGCTGCCATAAAGAAGAGAGAAATCACCTTTTCTGTCTTGCTGCAGAGAGGAGGACACAGTTCAGTGAATTGAAGTTGCAGCAAAATAAGTTTAGATTGGATATCCAGAAAAATGCATCCATTGTCAGGACAGTGAGGCAGTGGAATAGACTGCCTAGGGAAGTTGGTGACTCTCCACTGCTGGAGTTGTTCAAGAAAAGGTTGGAAAGCTACTGGTTGGGGATGATATAGGCATTGCTATGCCCATGTTCTTCTATGGGTATTTCCTATGCTTCTGGGCTTTCCTGGTTGATTCCTCCCCTTCTCTCCCTGTTCTGCTACATGTGTCATGGTGTTTCTAAGCCTTGCTCAGAGGCACTGGGTGTTGGCTACCGCCAAGGCTGGGGACTTTGACTGGGATGTGGTGCCATTGCTCCTGCTGGAACCAAAGCCAGAATTTCATAGCTAGAGGGTCTTCCTCCTCTGTTCAGGATTAGACTGCACATATTTAGGGTCAGGAAGGAATTTTACCCCATGGTTAGATTGGTATGGACTCTGAGAGTTTTTGCTTTACCACACTCCAATAACTTGGTGTCATCCATGAACTTGGCCAGTGAGCTCTTTACCCCCACATCCAAATCCTTGATAAAGATGTTGAAAAGCACTGGACCAAGCACGGACCCCTGAGGCAGTGTTTCCCAAACTTTTCCAGCCCAAGGCACACTTACATTGATAAAAAATTTCTGCGGCACACCTGTTAAGGCATTCCCCATCCTCATACCTATTATAGCTCATTGCCATGGTAAAATTCCACGGCACACCTGTTTATTTCTGACGGCACACTTTTGTGCCACAGGATGCTGGTTGGGAAACACTGCCTTGAGGGGCACCACTGGCCACTTCTCACCAAGATGACAGATCCATTCATTACAACTCTCTGGGTCCTACCCCACAGCCAGCTTCCTACCCACCAAGCTGTCAAGCAGTTAAGCCCGCAATCCTTCAATTTTCCCATGAAAACATCATGGGATACCAGATCAAAGGCCTTTTGGAAGTCTAGGTATACAAAGTCGACTTCCACTCTTTTATCCAGGTAGTGAGTTACCTGGTTGTAGAAGGAGATGAAATTGGTGAGAAAAGACCGGCCTGTGACAAAGCCATGCTGGTTGTCATTCAGAATCCTACCTTCTGCAGACATATTGCACATAGACTCCTTGATGATTTTTTCCAGGATTCTCCCTGGGATAGAAGTTAGGCTAATTGGTCTATAGTTTTCCATGTCCTCTTTCCTCCCCTTCTTGAAGATGGGCACAACATTGGCCCTCTTCCACTCTTCAGGGATCTCTCCCAACCGCCACAAGTTTTGGAAGGGTTTTGCCAGAGGGTCCCACAATTACTTCATCCAGCTTCTT
>NW_005842203.1:1073160-1086569 GCF_000455745.1 Alligator sinensis | reverse complement strand
TGAATTATAAATGTCTAACTTTTCTAATTGATCATGTACCAACTCACCATCAACAATAGGAAGGCAGTCATTCCCACCATGCCCATTCTGAAACATATCTACTATGATTTTCCCCTTAGTCCAGTGAAATACTGAAGCAAAGTAGTAATTCAGGAGTTCAGTTTTCTCCTGAGTGTCAGTAACAAGCTGTCCTGAGTTGTTAAGCAATGGCCCCACACTACCATTTGTTTTCCTCCTGTTCCCTACATACCTAAAGAAGGACATATTATTATCCTTGATTTCTGTTGCTAGTTTAAATTCAATCGCTGCCTTAGCTTTTCTAATCTGCTCCTTACAAGTGCGGAACATTGTTGTATTGTCCTCCTTGGAGACTGTCCCAAATTCCCATTGTTTGTATGCCTCTTTCTTCTTTTTCAAGAGGACCACGATATCCCCATTAAGCCAAGAGTGCTTACCAGTCTTTCTGCTATCTTTCCTCTGCATGGGAATGGACTTCTTTTGTTCTTCAAGGATCATGTCCTTGTGGAATGGTCACTTTTCATGCACTCCTTTCACCTTTGGTCCCTGTCCTGCAGCACTTCCCCCTACTATTGCCCTGAGCCTGTTGAAATTTTATTTTTTGAAGTCCAAAACTTTGACCCTGCTAACTGATTTGCCTGCCTTGTGACAGGCAGTGAACATAGTGATTTCATGGTTGCTGTAACCCAGGCTACCCTCTAGATTCATATTGCTCACCAGATCATCTCCTCTGGCCAAGACCAAAGGAGATTGCATGGATGAGTGGAGATAGGGATTTAATGACCTGTGAGGGGAAAGGCTTGGGTCTTACATCTTTAATTGGGATTTCCCTTTGGCCATCTTAAATAGCTCTCCACTTAGCTTGCAGGCCTCTGTGAATCACAATTATAAATATATTAAATGGGAGATATGTGGCCACCTCACTTGGGGCTCTGAATTCTCCTGCACAGCAGAAAACTGAAGAGGGAGACATTGTAGCACCTAAGTACCTCTCCCTATGTCCAGCAGAACACAGATCATTGGTCTCAGCATTTTTTTTAACATACTGCAAATGATTTTAATTTTAAATTCTGCCAAAGAATATTACTCACCATCCCAGCTGCTTTTTACTTGTATATGGAGTCATTATTCTTGGATAAAACTGAACAAAAACAATGCCCATATGATTTTCTGACCTGTGGAGGATGCAGATATCAAATGCATGTTTACTATTGGCCATAGAATTAACTGCTCATTCTGTATATGAAAGAGGAAATCAATACTTCTTTTATGGTGCATATTCATATTTATACCATATTCAAGGGAAATTGAGTTAAGTTTCAGTAGCAAAGAAAATAGAGATAGGCCTGAATAATGGGGAAATCTAGATTCTAGCTTTGCAGCTCAAGATCCATAGTTGTAAGGTTCTTTGGTCTATTATTCATAAATCCCTCTTGCATCCTGCCTTTTTCATAAACACATTTCTTAATCAGGTATGCTGTAAACATCAACATCTCAAATGTTATTAAAAAACCTAATATGAGCATGGCATGCAAACTATTTGATGGATAGCTGACCTAATTAACAGAAGGAGTTTATTTATTTACAGTTATAAAACACAGATCATAGAAACATCTGTTTCTCTATCTAAGAACCTATACCAAATGTAATATTCAGGATAATCACAAAAAATAGTTTAAATTGCTGCCACTACTCATACAGTCTACACTAGATTAATTCCAAAAACTAAACATCCATTGCCCATAAATAACTGTTAAACTACAGTCTCTCTCTAAACACCCATGAAAACAATGGACAAGCTAAAATACCAAGTCCAACCCCTCCTCTGGGTGGACTGGGAATATACTTCTTTTTCAAATAATTTAACCACACAATTACTTAAAGATCTTATTTCTTTGAACTGTGTGGATAAGGAAGATAAAAGGTCACAGTTTTATAAATGAACAGAAAAAGCATGGAGGGTCTGAATATAGCCTTCTCAAAGACAGGATGACAGATGCTATTGAAAGCCACAAGCTGTTGATGTTGGTGTCTCATCTGAATATTGTTCTTGATGTCTAAATGTATTCCTAGAATATGTTTGGAATCAACAAAAAGATGATAAGAGCTGATTGCTCTATAGAATTAGGTGAGCTTTCATGATTGAAACAGCTGGTCAAAAAGATGAAAGAAGATAATTTTACAATTTATAAAATGAATGAGAAACACAAGACAGTCATGCATGTCACTCACTGTAAAAATGATAGTGATTGAAGATTTAATTCTTTAGGTTAGCTAAATAATAGCTTTATTACTACAAAGAAAAAACATGGAGTGGTATTTGCTGGCTGTTATAACACAAAGTCAATATTTGGACAAAATATGTATAGATGGAAAGCTTGTTAAATATAGAATTCCAATTTGTATTTTTTTTCTAGAATATTCAAGCTAGACAACGTTGAGCATAGTTTCCCTGTAATTTTTTTAGGTCAGTCATGATTCTACTAAGATCAATGGGAGTTTTGGCAATTTACTTTGGTGGGACCAAGATTTCACTTAATTTATTTACACATATAACAGAAATAAACATGAGGGCTGAGTAAAGACAGTCAAAAAGCCTGAGGCCAAATTGATTCATTCTTCGCAGGTTCGTCTAATCTGCGTTGATTGAACTGATGAGCAAGTGAACAGACATTCACTTTTGATTCTGGAAATGCAGCCACATGCCTGCAGGGGCCCAGGCCAAAAGCCAGAGGGTGCTAGAGCACACCTTCCTAGGGAGAGGTTTGGAGGGGAGAAGCAAGCATCCTAGGATGCTGAGAGACTGTGAATTAACTCGAATCTGGAGGGGACATGGGACAGACGTTCAATAAACAGAATTAACCTAAATCAGCTATGTTTGAGGGTACATCCATCCAGGTTTATCTTAAACCAGTTTCATTCAGTTTAAAATCAGTTTATGTGCACTGAACTCCTGGGTTAGGGACAGATATTCAAAAAGCCTGAGCCTGAATTGATTCAATCTTTTCAGGTTAATCTAACCTGGCTAGGCTGAACTGGTTTGTAACCACACAGACATCCCCTCTGGACTGAGTAAATTCAGGGACATGCCTGCAGTGACTCATGCTAGAAGCCAGGGTGTACTACAGCATCCTTCCCTACCCTTCCACAGTTCTGAGCTGAGGGGGAGCGGCCAGGCCACAGTAGGACTGCTTTGATTAGGGAGCCCCCCCACGCCCCATCTGTTGATAACAGAGCATTTATCATTTCTGTTATCAGCATTTAGCACCCCATCAGAAATCAAAGTCTCTCTCATTAGTTCAAGCTCTTCTTAAACAGCTTTTTCCAAGGAAGGAATGGAGGGACATTACCAGATACCTGTTGATTAGCTTCAAAAAGCCCTAAGCGGACACTGTCCTGTCTGCCTTTGTCCTGTCTGCCTTATACAGACACTTCTCAGCATTAGCTAGCATACAACATGCTGGCTATGGTCCATGCTGTGGGAGGCAGAGAGGGGGCAGCCAGCAGTGAGGGGTGGGGTGGGGAAGGGAGAAGCTAGGCAGATGCTGCTGTGCCTGAAAGTCTCTGCTGGAGCTCCAGCCAGGAAGCAGAGGAAAGGGGCCAGCACAGCTCTCTGGTGCAGAGAGCCCCACCCAGCCCACAGAGCATGCTGGGATGCTGGGGGACTCTGCTTCAACTTAAACCAGGAAGGGGTCTGGGGCAGACATTGCATAAACCAGTTTGACCCAAATCAATTAAGCCTGATACTACACTCAACCAGGTTTATCTCAAACTGATTTCAGCCATTTTCAGACTGGTTTATATGCACTGAATGTCTGTCTGTTATAGGTTTAAACCAGTTTCTGATCTCTTAAACTAGTTTATGTGTAATGCCTGTCCCTAGTCCTTTTGTATTACAGATTTGAACTGGTTTCTGATCACTTATACTGGTTTATGTGTCATTTCTGCCCTTACCCCAAAAAGATTCTGATACTGTTTTCTAGTTAGCCTGGATAGTCAACTAAGTCTGCAAGTTATCCCATTGCAATTTTATGAGTAGGCATATGAAATAAAGTAGTACTCAGTTTGTATAAAGGGCATGAGGTGACTTGTGTAATTTAAAATGCCTGATTTTCCAAAGGACAGGTGTTCTTACATATGTGCAATTTGTATCAGTTTACATAGTTCATGTACACTTTTGTGCATGTTCACCTGCAGTGGTAAATTTTTCTTATTAATATTCTTTTTATCCTTTTTTTTGCATATTAATCACTAACACTAGCACACACACTAGAAACTATATATTTATAATATATATATTTGTTTAAAATAGCTCTTTGACTTTTTTCACACACCAGTCTATGCACCTCAAAACATTTAACAATATTTCCTTAAAATCCCACTAAATAATAGAGAAATACTATCCCTATCTTACAGATGGGACATTGAAGTACAGGGGGTTAAATAACTGAGATAAATTAATGCTAGAATTCTGTGTCAGAGCCAAGAACAGAACTCAGTTCTTCTAGGTCCCATGTCTGTACCTTTATCACAGGTCAGCCTCATTTCCCACATGCTTATAAATTATATGTTATACATGTGTTTTGTGTCCATTGTAAAGAAAAGGTCAAAACCTTCCTGAAAAACCAAGCTGTAAACATGAATCATTAAAAGCCAAATTTCATAAATACTTAGGAATCTCTATTTTGGGGTCTTTTAAAAATATTTTTTCTACAAAATTAATATAAAAATTGATAATCAACCACTAGCATTTTGCATATGCATTCAGATATTTTCATGATACAACTTAGGTATCCATAGGTAACCATGTCCATAAAGTCACTTTAGGTTGAAAATATTTGCTAACTAGTAGATACTCTACAATACTTTACCAGTTTTGCTAGAAACAATCTGTAAAAGTCAGCTGTGCAAATGAAACTGAAGTACTGAATAAGCCAGAAACTATGTACTTGTGGAATTCCCATATGAAAATTCATTAAGAAGAAAGGTTTAGGAATATTAGATTGATTAAAATTGAAGGGGTTTCTCGTATCTGTCCATTAATACCCACTCTCCAAGACTTAACAGAATATTTTAAATAACTCATGTCCCTACAAAGTGCTACAAAAGCAATGTGGTAAAACGGGTTGTGAGATAACATTGAAATGTGGATATAAATAATTTTACAAGTATAGAATCCAAGCATGGCAACTGATTGCACCAGGTGGGAAAATGATTTATTCAGGATTTTTTTACCATACCAACAAGTATGTTTTTTTTTTCCAGCCTGGCACTAGCGTATAGATTGGCATTGATTAATGCTAGAGATGAAATGCCTGTACATTTCTCCCAAAGCAGAGCTAGGATATGACTGGCTCAAAAGAACTTGACATGAAGGGGTGCGGATAAGATGAGATCCTCCTGAACCTCAAATGATTTTCAGAAACCAAAATTTTATTCTGTTCGGAAATGTTCAAATAATCAGAGATGTAACAGGGTACCCAGGGCAGCTATGATGTATGGATGCAGCAGTAACTTCCAGTTTTGGTTGCAGCTGTGCCCCTATGTGATTGTATAGCGGTGTCAGCAGCTGCTATTTTTTTGCCCCTCTCCAGGTTGGTGCCCATGGCTGCTGCTACTGTAAATAATTTGAACTTGAAATTTTAGTTCGTGGTTATGACCTTTTTAATAAAAGCTGGAATAACACAAGATATGATGAACTTGAAATCATTCTGGATAGGACTGGATTCTTTAGTGCTAGAGCCTCATAAAAAATACTTTTCTAATGCAATTTCTATGCCAGCTTTGCAGAATCAAAGTTGACATATACAGCTTTGGATAAGGAACCAAATATTTCACTGTGTATGTAGACTACACCTAAGGCCTGAGCCCTTTGAAGTTTACTCTTCACTAAGTGATAACAAAAAGCACAAATGCAAACATCATTCCAGGAGTGGAAGGAAGAGAAATTTGTGGCTTTTAACCTCCACTAGCTCAACATTTCCCTACCTTAACCACATTTATTTATAGACACATTCAATGTCACTGCATCTTTCTTTTTCAATAAAAATCTTCCTTACTTTTGCACAGCAAGAACTTTCCCTGCCTTTCCTCTCTTCCCTTTCCTCTTTGACAGGTATCTTATCTGCTAGATGTAATAATCATCATCCCTTATTTTAACATTCTATCCTCCTTGTTCTGAAGAACTGCTTTATTATGAACTTGTTGTGTGAATGAAGCACAGTTCCTTTCAGGCTTTTCTACAAAGCATATGCATAAATCTCAGGGTGCCTCAGAAAATATAAAGAAGCAACACACCTTTCAAGCAAATTCCATACCATGATCTTATTAAAAGCTGGATCCTTTTTAACTGGAAATCTAACATGTTAATTTTCACATAGAATTTTCTCTGCTAGTTGTTAAGGAGAATAAATCAATGTAATCAATAATTCATTAAAATAAATTAACAGAATGGGACTATCTGAAAGAAGTTGAATACATTTATGATTTTTAGACTTTCAGTGTTTGGAATCATGCTGGCCTTCATGACTGCAGAGAAGTCTGCTGTTGCAGTGGAATTAGACCCAAATGCTCAGTTTGACTCTCCTGTGCCTTTTCCCTGAGATCCTGAAAATTAAAGTACTCCTATTCAATCTGCAATTTGCAGCTTATCACTAGTACATTGGCATCATTAATCATCCCATACGCTTTATCAATTGCTACTGGCTTTTTCTCAGCAAAACACATTTTACCCCACTCCACATGCAGCCATTTTGACATATGCTACTGCTGTCACATTTGCAAAAGATTTCAATTAATGTAAAATGACCATATGGTCCTGACAGGATGAATCTTTCCTACTCCTTTTTTTCCCAGATATCTCAGTTTGTGATATTGAAATCAAAATAATATATTGTGCAAAAAGAAATGTGCTGTTACTCCAGTAGCTTTATATAGAATTTTTTCACAGTACCGTATACCCGGAGGGTACTGTACAGCCCAGTGCATTGGGGATGTGTTCATGCATCTGTCTATGGCTGTAACAAATTCAGTTTCAGTTTGCAAACTTTATTCCCAGGACAGAGTTGCTTTGTCTAATCCTGCACCATTAAACAAAGAGAAAATTATACACTGACTTGAACAGAAGTAGAATGAAACCAACTGACACTAATAGGTCCTTAATTATGAGCAATAAAATAACATAGATTGCCTCAATAAGTAGTAAAATAGTCTCAGATCTTAAGAGAAAGGAATGAACAATTTGGATGTATCCTTTTTTATCCCTGTATATCTCCGCAAGTTATTGGCAGCCAGTTGAAGACCTAAGGAACTGTTTTTTTATTTATGTAGCTATAGTTGTTGCAGACACGGAACCCATAAATCACAGAAACCCTAATGTTAACAGTACCCTATTAATAAATGCAGAGGCTGTGAATGTATTTAAAACTGAGATATATAGTCATAGCTCATCCTAATACAATGCTGCGCCCAGGATTAATGTCTAAGGATTAGGACTAATAGCTCATACAGTAGTTCTTAACTAGGATGCTGCAAGATCCTTTTATGAACTTCACATCAGACCTAAATAGCATCTGCCTATTTTGGTGGATCTCAACCAACTATCTCTCCAGGCTGACATGCCACTGCTGTCACTGCTGCCACCAGTGAAACTGCCCTGTGCACCTCTGTTTTCAGGAGGAGCATACAGGGCTGGACGGAGAAGTAGCTGTGGCAGGAGGCACTCCTGGCTACTTTTAGTTTATCTGCAAGCTTTATCTGAATAACATAATGCAGGCAGGCACAGCCCCTCCAGCGTAGCCTTCTGGAAACAGCGGTGTGTAGGACGGTTCCGTAGAGAGAGCTGGTTGAGAACTGCTGAGATAGGCACATGCCATTTAGGTCTCATATGAAACCTAAATCATAAGGGACTAGGTGAATTATTACTGTGTGTGTGTTAAGGGGAAGGGTTGTTCACACCCTCAATTTAAGGTTTCAGTAACAATTGCATGCTTCCTTTTGGTAATAAAACTGCCCCTGTGAATCCTTGTAGAAATTGTTCATAGTGGTTATGGGGTAAGTCATGTGACTCCTATGGCAGGGTTATACAGAGGCTGTGTTTTGAATTCAAGTTACTGGTAGATGGCCCTTATTGCAGACAGCCATTGTCAGCTGGGTGCAGTTGAATATTAGTATAAGCTAGGAATACAGCTGGAAACTGCATTCAGGACCATTTTAGAAATCCTGATTAGAATTTTTTCAAGTAGATCCAATTAAATTGATAGTTAAAATGCTGTTGACTGCTGGTAGACTTTCCTTGCTAGAACTACCAAGCTTGATAATAATTAAAGGAGTGGTTCTCAGCCTGGTAAATCAGAATATATGGTACTGGTAAATACTGGTAAATCAGAAAAGTAATGTAGAGGTGCTTTAAGTCTAAAAAGGTTAATAACCTGGTGAATTGGGCTACAGAGCTATTACTTGTTCTCTTTCTAACCTACCAACTACATTGGAACCTTCTGACGTTTGATAATTGTAATTTAATGCCCCCAAACCAGATGTCTTTAACGTTGGATGGAAGGTGTAAGGCCATACACAGCAGTCTGTCCATATTGCTGACAATAGGAAAAAGCCCTTCTAGAGCCTAAATTGGCAATTTGCCTAACCCGGAGCATCTCCAGAAATTCAAAAACAACCTGGAGGGAGAGTCTGAAACAGAGCATCCATGATCGCTAGCTAGTATCTATGCAGCAAACTTTATGGAACCCTCCCTGTATGCTCCACCACCAGATTGAAGCCAATTACCTGGTTCTAGCACTACCTTCACCTCCCAAGGGCAGCAGCAAAATCCCAACTCCAAATATTGCATGCAGTTCTTCTTCCCCACACATACCATGAGGCAAGGACAAGGAATTGGAAAGGAAAAGGAGGAAAGACAGCAATCTTCATACACTAGGAGCAAAGGAAGAGAAAAGTAAAAGAAAGATGTCAGGGGAGTACAGCTTTAGCTGCATTGCTCCCAGTTAGGTTTTCTACCCCTGCCTAATCCTAGCCATTTCTCTAGTGCTCCTGATGCACCACTGCCACATGCTGGCTAGCCAGGTGATCAGTTTACAGATCCAGAATAAATAACTTCCTGCTTCCAGTCTTGTACCATTAGAGGTAATCATTTATTGCTTTTAAATTCTATTTCATGTATAAAAAAAGGAATGGACAAAACTGAGAAGTGGTAGAAACTGGTATAATTTCCTTGACCTAGATGAAGGTTTAGCCCATCATTTTGTAAGTAGTGAAAGAGATAGGCTGGCCCAGAAAATAACTATGTTTTTAAGTCTTAGGATATTCAGAAGTCGTTGGATAAAGTAGGGCCAATCATAAGGTAACTTGTAAATGTTCCTACTGAAAGACCTACCCTGGGAAAAATATTTTAGCATACTAGTTTGAAATGCTGACTGGTGTATCAGAAATTTAGAAGGCAGCAATGGTTAAAGCAGTAGCATAACTAGGACACTGGCCACCACTGTCCCCCTGCTTTATGCATGGCAGGTTAGGGTACTATGCCTTATAGTTAGGGTTGCCTACCCTCCTGCATTGGCCAGGAGTCTACCAGAATCAGCATCGATCTTCTGGTGACTATTGAAAGCAATCCGGGAGATCAATTTTGTGAATGGGTTGAACAGTACAAATAATGCCTAGAGGTGCACCAATACATCAGTCCCATATTGGATCAGCACCAAAAATAGACAGTATCAGCAATCGGCTTTTTTTGGCTGATGTGGCCAAAAATGTTGTGAATAAATGCCCTGTGCATACACACAGCCACAGCATAACATGCAGGCTGCCAGGAGTGCAGCCTGGCAGGGTGGACAGCAGCCTGGTCTGGCTGGTAAGTCTGTTGTGAGGGAAGGGGTGTGGGACAGATTGAGGCCCCAGTGGTGAGGGAAGGAGTGGGGTTGGAGCTGGGGCTCCCCAGCTGGGGCAGAGTGGGGTGTAGAACAGAACTGTGAGCAGCTATTCTGGGGGGTGTGGGGAGAGGGTGGCAGCTCCCACCACTACACGCACCCTGGGAGGGCATGGGGTGGCATGCGCCTCTGCATCTGCACCTTGGGCAAGGGCAGGCTGCCATTTCAGGCTGGGGCCAGGGGTGGTGCTGGGCTCGTCAGTGGGGCTTGGCTGTTCTCAGGGTGGGTAGCAATGGTGGTGGGAGGGTGTCTATGATGAATTTTGGGGTGGCTGCAGCCCCTCCCATAACCCCCTCCCAGTGGTCCCGCTGCTCACCCCAAGTGCAGCCTGGCCCAGCCCCCCACTGGGAAGAGCTCATGCTCACCCCAAGCACAGCTCTGTCTCAGCCACAGCCTACAGCTTCATTTTGCCCTTGCCCCATGCACAGATCTGGGGGCACATGCCCCCATGCCCTCCTGGGGTGTTCATAGTGGCAAGAGCCACCCTCCCTGTACCCACCTGAATGAGCTGCTCATGGCTCCATCCTGTGCTTTGCCTTGGCTGTGCAGCACCTGCCACTGTCCCTGCCTCTGCCCCAGCCCCACTCCCTCCCTCACTGCGGGGGCCTCAATCTTCCTCTCCCATGCCCCTTCCTTCACCCCTTGCCCCTTTCTCCACAACAGGCTTACCAGCCGAATGCTACTCTCCAAGCTGCCCGGCCGCATATCGGCAATCGGATTGGTATCGGCAGATATGGCTTGTTAAAAATCAGCCATTGGTATCAGCCCAAACAATCTCTATTAGTGACCCCTATTAATGACATTACAGTATGTCATGTTGGAAAAAAATATCTCCCAGAATAGCTTCAGGCATAGTTTGCAACCCTACTTGTAGTTGTGTGACAGTTATTTGTGCAGTTTTAGTAATAGGTTAGAAAAGGATTTGTGTGGCATGTTTTAGATGAGTATAATCCTGCCTCAAGCAGGAGACTGGACTAGATGACCTCCAGAATTCCCTTCCAGTTCTAATTTTCTATGTTTCTATGAGTCGTTCTAATTTTCTACAATTCTATGACTGGGTTCTAGTCTTGTGAACCCAGCATTCATTCCTGCCTGTAGCAGGGGGTCAGGCTAGATGATCTGTTCAGGTCCCTCCTGACCCTAGCTACTAAGAAACTATCAAACCATGAAACTATGACTCTGTGATTCTAGCAGTGGTTGAGGGCTATAGCTGGATTTCCAGGAGGCACTGGAATTGTGTAGCTTGCACCACAGAGGCAGCAGCTCATGCTGTGGCAATTTCAATGGCCCTGTAATAGGACCAGCCCTGGGGGTGGCTATTGTGCCACCTAGGGATCATGCTAATCCTGTGCCACTCCCATTCTTCAATGAACTCCCCCTGCTATTATGTCTGCCACACTGTGATATATATGTAACATCATGCTGGGAGTCTGCCCCTGAGTGCTGGAGTGATCCTGGTGATACTGACCTTTGCCTCACTTGATTTATTTAGTCAGACTCCCAGTCCACTAAGACTGCCTAACTTGCCCCCTACTAGCACCCATCCTGCACAGCAGGCCCTGATTGTACCTTAAGACATTATTTTGGCTTAGGGATATTAGGTGTGGCCTCCAGCCTTTCCCATAGCCACACCCATGCCTCATGGTTCTTAGTCTAATTCTGTTCCCCAATTGGGGTATTGGCTCTCTCAGCTCCTCTGCTAATGTCATCCCTCTCAGCCCTTGATCCTTGCAGGGGTCACAGCACAGAGCATCTCTTTGGCATCCCCTGTGGCCTCCACACTACTCCTGCAGCCACAACCTAAACCTCCGGTCTTTACCAGTCTATGATAATCAAAACTACAATCATCATCAATTGGGGCTCGGTTCTTCTCTCCAAGCTACCCCTAGCTCCTACCCTGTTCAGCTGGTTTCTCCCAGCCCTGGCCCTCCTGGGGCTACTCACAGCTCCCATTCTCTCAGCACAGTGTCAGGAGGTCCTACCATTATCACAGACTGTCTCCTCTGCCTCAGAAGCCCTGGTTTATATCCCCAAAGCCCTGCTTATTCTGGTTAGCTGTTCCCCGGACCAGTTACTGGTACATTCCTTTTTCTTAATAAGCAGTCTGCCCTCATGTGCTGCAGTCTGCCCTTCTACTCATTTGGATCTCTGCCCTATTGTACTATTCTCTTGCACCTGGCTCTCAAATAGCTACCTTGTCAACTTTCCCTGGCAGCTTATGTTCCTGCAGCTAACCCTTGTCCTGCTGCCTGAACCTGCCAGCAGGCCTTTCTTGCAGTGCCTCCCTCTGCAGTAGCAGTAGCAGGGGCTCCTTGTTACATGCCCATGTGTAGGGAGGTAAGACTCTAGCACTCAGCACTCCCCCCTCAGCACTCCTCCCTGACCAGGGTGCCAAAATTCCTAGTTACTCCTCTGAGTTGAAGAATAATTTCCAGCTGTCTTCATTTCTCTGAGATACTGGGAAAATAATCTAAAAGTGTATCTCTATGAACTGGTAAAATAATCACATTCATTAAAATTAATAATATTACAAGGATGATATTTAACCAGTACATTGTAAATGTTAACATCCGTAAATGTGTTAAAGGGAAATACACCTCAAACCAGGCAGTGTATGATGTCATAAGCCCTGTTTCCTATAAAGGAGTCTGAATTCCACTTCCCTTTCCTTCACTCTACCATTTTGGAACCAGTCTTATTCTGAAAACACTCCTTGTAAACTGATTCCACAAATTGCCACTAATGACTCACTGCTTTTCTATCCCTGTTTTCATGGAGTGCTTATTCAGCAGATGACAATTAGGGCTCCTACATGGCAGTGATGGGGCTGTGTAGCTGACAGAGACAGGATAAAATGGCACTAAGCCTAAATATGCCAGGATGGCACTAGGGTGCATCTGACTGTTTTCCTGTGGGTTTCAAATTGCTCAAAGTCATGGGAAGTACAACATATTCCACATGGTCATTGGCTTATATTGTTGGTTGTCTGAGCTAATTTTCTTTTCACCATAGGCTGTTAATGGCTGACAGGAGACATACTTGCAGAGAGAAGATACAGGACAGCCATATGTGAAAGTACACAATGTTGTTAAACTACTAGTATATCTGTAATAGATGCCATATCATGATTAATATAATAGTAATGGCACATCTCCAGGGTATTCTGAACACTATACTCAAAGTTCACATTGTTTAATGAAAGAATTCATGCAATAATTTTGACTTGAGTATGTCTTTACTTATAAATCATTGGACCATTAACCTTACTAATGCCAACATGCTGTCACTTATCATGCTCATCTAAATTATTTGGTATTGTAATAATAAAATGCTTCATGATGAGAAAAGTATGAATCTTGAAAAATACAGCAACTTTCTAATGCACTGTGAGTGTATTCTAAAGCACAAGTACATGATAAAAAAGGATGATGTGGGTGCTTAAGACCCAAGGAA
>NW_005842203.1:1064277-1073129 GCF_000455745.1 Alligator sinensis | reverse complement strand
CAGGGAAAGAGTGATAATACAAGCAGAAGTGCTTGCATTGTATCTAGACAGAGAGATACTTCCAATATAGAAAACATTCATTATTATTATTTTTATCATCATGCATAATCATGGGTAGCAGAACATCAGCCAGATCAGTTGACTGAGGTAGGTAGATAATATATATAATCTGCAGTGATTGATGCAAACATACATGAAGATTGAATATGATTTAGTAGCTAGGATATTTACTATACTCTGCTTTATAAAACTTGATACACTTGTAGGAAAAGTAGAAACAGTGAAAAGAAAACATATGGATTTGTTTAATAACATGCAGATAATGCACTAGGTCAGAAGTCTGATCTGACCATTTTATAGAGGTGGGACTTGTCATGGAATAACAATGGAAAACACAACTAAACATGCCATCCCCATCATTTTACTATCCCTGACACTTTTTTAAAACACTTCTCAGGCAGAGAGGTCAAGCAGACCTCCTGAGACAGCAGGTCAGGGTGGCAGATGGAAGCCTCCACCCCCCACAGAAGGGAGTCACCAACACCCATTGCTTCCTCTTAGTGCCAATGATCTCAGCCCTCCCAACCTTGGGGAGGCCTGACTTGACTTTTTTGCTGATGGTCCTGACTCTCTGTTGCTTTCTATTCTCAAGGCAAACCACAGGAGGTAGAAATGAAGACTTCTGCTTGCTACCAGAGGCCACAAATTTCCACCTTCTACCTCCTGGGAGTCCATGTCCTTTTCTTTCTCCAGAGCCACCTTTGGCAGTCCTTTCTCCACAGTCCTAGCCTTGAATTGATGAACTCCTCATGGCAGAGGATGCATTGGAGCATCACCATCTTCTTCTGTAGCTCTCTTATCTTCTCCCTGAGGGACACCACCAGGAGACACCTCTCATATTGCAGACACTTTCCCATCTGGCTATCACTGGAAGGAACCTGAAATCTGCAGTCCCCATGACACCAAACCAGAACCTGGATGGAAGCCTTGACAGTGAATGGTGCTGCCTGGATAGACACCTCACAGGTGCAAGCAGGGGAAGAGCTGGCAGTGGTTCTAGCATTGCCATGTCCTTCAGCCATCTCTCTGGGTCTCTTAAATATGCCACCAACCTCTTTTTGTAATCCTCTCTAAGCAGACCTGCAAACTCCCCTGAAAGCCAACCTGTTTGCAGCTTCTTGGTCATGAAAAGGTCCTTTTCCCCTGCTAACCTGCTTCCTCTCACCATGCTTACAGTGAAGAAAGGTGAGAAAGAGAGTTTCCAGGAAAACTCCCAAGTGAACTCGCTTTGTAGAGCTATAATCATTGACAGACTAGTAAATATCCTAGCAGTATCTATATATTGCAGAAGTAAACCATGTCATATTAATCCAAAGTATCACACATGTTTTGCTTTCTTTGCCATTATTTCTCCATTTAGAGACTATCATGGGGTATATCATACAGTGTAGTAACGTTGCATATGATACAAGACTAAAGGGGTCATATGAAAGAAGTTCAAAACCACTTATGGCAGGTAGGGATGGTTGGGAAATAGTATGACTATTTTTTCCTGCCTTTGATTCCCATTCTGGGAGTTTGGAAATTGACAACAAGAGCCAGAGCATGGGAGTTCTTAATGAGTTAATCTATTGGCTTACTTGCTGCTCACCATCAAGCTAGTATGGTTAAAAACTGCCAATTTCTATAGCCAACTATGCTCAAGGGATGCGTTTCAGATCCAGCTACTTTGACTGCCTAGTATAAAATTTGAGTCCCCCAGCCACATTTACAGATAGGTTGAGACTAGCTCCCAGTACAGGCCAAATGCAAGGCTTGAACTCAAACTTCTGGAGATTTTTGCAAGACACCTTAACTTCTATAGCTCTTACTTGTTCCCTCAAGGACTCCATCAGAAAGATCAGAAGAGGGCCAATGTGGAGCCTATCTACAAGAAGGGAAAGAAGGAATATCCAGGGAACTACAGGCCAATCAGTTTGACCTCAATCCCTGGAAATATCTTGGAAAAAATCATCAAAAAACCATCAACAATAGGCTAATAGAAGGCAACATTCTGAGAGATAGCCAACATAGCTTTGTTGTGGGTAGGTCTTGCCTGACCAATCTCATTTCCTTCTATGACTAGGTGACACATCACCTGGACAAAGGAGAATAGGTTGATGTCATATATTTAGATTTCAAAAAAGCGTATGAGTTGGTCTCCCTTGATATCCTCATGGTAAAATTGGGGAACTGCAACAACCTTATGGTCCAATGGCAGGGAAACTAGCTCCATGATCAGACCCAGAGAGTGATAGTCGATGGAACCAAGTCAACATGGCGCATGGTGACCAGTGGCATCCCCCAGGGCTCAGTACTTGGACCAGTACTCTAATATATTCATAAATGATCTGGATTTGGGTGTCAGAAGCAAACTGGCTAAATTGGTGGATGACACCAAATTATGGGGAATTGCAATCCCTCTAGAGGATAGGCTGGCAATTCAGGCCGAACTGGACAGGCTTCTAAGGTGGGTGGTCAAAAGTTGATGACATTCAACACGGAGAAGTGCAAGGTGCTTTATCTTGGGAGAAAAACCCACATCATAGGTTTGGCAGTGCTACACTCACTAGCACCACAACCAAAAGAGACGCGGGGGTCATGATTGACCACAAGATGAACATGAGCCACCAATGAAATGCTGCAGCTGGCAAAGCAAATAAAACTCTGGCTTGCAACTACTAATGCATCTCAAGCAAGAACCAAGAAGTCATCCTCCCACTTTACTTGGCATTGATGTGGCTGCAGCTTGAGTACTGCAGCTAGTTCTGGGATCCACACTTTAGAAAGGATGTGGATAAGCTTGAGAGAGTCCAGAGGAGAGCCATGTGCATAATTAGAGGATAAGAGAACAGGCCTTATGAGGAGGGGCTGAGAGGCATGGAATTATTCAGCCTGGAGATGTGGAGGCTCAGGGGTGACTTGGTGGCAGCCTATAAGTATGTAAGGACTGTGAGAACATCTGTTCACCAAGGCACCCCAAGGGAAGACAAGGTCTAATGGTCACAAACTGTTGGAAGACCATTTTAGGCTGGACATAAGGAAAAACTTCTTTACCATCTGAGTCTCCAGAGTTTGGAATGGACTCCCCTGAAGAAGTGGTGCAAGTACCTACTCTGGATACCTTTAAGGAACGCCTGGATGCTTACCTTGCTGGGGTGATCTGACCCCAGCTGACTTCCTGTCCCTTGGGCAGGGGACTGGACCCAATGATCTTGCGAGGTCCCTTCCAGCCCTAATGTCTATGACATATATGAAACTATTCCATCACTATATAGATAAAGGAGATTGACCCTAACTTCTTTTCAGTCTGCTGTTACAGTTATAACATGGGGAAAACTTTCCCCTGGGACATCACTTGTCAGTGAAGGAGCTTCAAAAGTTAATGATGAAAATCTCCACGCATTACAAAGTTAACTAGAAGACTTAATAGCAAGATATTTCAGGATCTATTTCAAATTTGGGGGAAAAATATGAAGAGGAAGAAAGAGTGGTGTTATTTATTCAACTCTGTTTCCCACCCTTGCTTTAAATGATTTCATATTAATCTTATAATTATTTAAATTTCATTTTCCCTAAAAGATGCTGCATTTGCTGCATTTTTTGTATCATGTACATATTTTTTTTAACCACTGGTGAGTAACAGTGTAAAAGAAAAAAATAGAAAGTTGAGAAAGTTAACACAAAAACAAATCACAAAATTAAAAGTATAAAAATATTTAAATTACATTTCAAACCAAAGGTTAGAATATGAATAATTTGTGTTTGTAAAACATAAATATTAAAACCCTTCCTGGAAATTAATACTGCATTACTACTATTTCTGATGGTATCAAATATCAATCTTAGCCTGTTTACTAATGTGTCTCAAGGGCACAGTTTCAAAACACTCTCAGTGGTAGTTATATGTGAAAGACCCATTAATAACAACAACTTTGTTCCTTCCTCCTGTTCACAGCTTGAAAAATTTATTCCTAAGCATTTACTGAGTGTCATCTGTCATTACTTTCCATTTTTCTCATGTTTATACTGGTCTGTAGAGTATTGTTGATTAGTGTGCACTAGTCCTAATGACATCAGTGTGTGAAGAGTCTGAAGGTATTGCATTTCTTTGTCCTTTTTATTTTTTACTGGGTACATATTTGATTTTTAATCTGATTAATTCCAAAGGTTTTCTCACTTTATCATTAAAAATTTCCCCTATCTTTGTAAGAGCCTGTTCTGCTTGGTGAAATGAGGGCCAGAACTGAAGATAAATCAAAGTATGCTCACAGGTAACATGGTTGTTACCTCTGTTGCCCTAGCATTTCTGAAATATCCACTGAAGGTAATACTGTCACTAGTATGAAACTAGTGTATGTGAATAGGGAATGGATGCTCTTCCTCTTTTCATGATCAGATCAGATTATTATTTGCACTTTCAATTGTTTACATATTATCATCAGTGTGTACTGGGCAAATAGATTTTATACATAAATCCTCCTCCATTTAGCATCCACAAATTGAATGTAGCTTTTGCAAGTGACCAGGGAGCCAGCAAACAGGAGCTGCAAACAGGGTAAGCAGTTTTCATTGAGAGGTGTTCATTGATTTGATGCTGGAGGAGACCTCCAGGATTGTGGAGGAAGAAATGCCAGATGCAGCACTAGACAAGAGAGAGGGCATGGACTCCCAAGAGGGTGGAAGCTGGAGCTTTGTGACTTGTGGCAGCAAGCAGAGATCTTCATTTCCACCCTGCTGTTTTTCATCTGGAGAATAGACATACATCTCTAGCAGCAGAGAGGAAGGAGTACATTCTTTTGGTGGAGTAGGACAGGACAGGCCTCACCAAGATGGGAAGGATTGCGATGACCACCACCAAGAAGCGATGGGTGGTAGTGGTTGGAGACTCCATTCTGTGGGGGACAGAGGGAGCTATCTGCCATCCTGACCTGTTGTCTTGGGAGGTCTGCTACTTGCCCAGAGCCTGAATCCAAGATATCACAGAAGGACTACTAAGTCTTATCCAGTCCTTTGACTACTACCCCATGCTGCTCATCCATGTGGGCACTAATGATACTGCCAGGGGAGACCCTGAGCATATCAAAAGTGACTACAGGGCTCTGGATGAAAGGGTGAGGGGGTCAGGGGCTTCCTTAAAGTACAGCCAGCTGTCTTGGACTCCTCTCCCCTTCAGTCTGGCTTCCCAGGGGAACCTGCCCATGAGTTCCCTGAGTGAGTCCAAGTCTACTTTTCTGAAGTCCAGGGTCCTTACTCTGCTGCTCTCCATCTTTTCTTTTGTTAGGATCCTGAACTCTATCATCACTGCTGCCCCAAATTGCCATCCACCACTACATTTCCCACCAATTCTTGCCTTTTGTGAGCAGCAGGGCAAAAAGAGCATGGCCCCTAGTTGGCCGCTTCAGCACTTGCACCAGGAAGTTGTCCCCAGTACTCTTCAAAAACTTTCTGGATTGCCTGTGCACTGCTGTATTGCCCTCCTAGTGGATGTCAGGGTGATTGAAGTCCCCCATGAGGACCACGGCCTGTGATCGGGAAACTTCTGCTAGCTGTTTGAAGAAAGCCTCATCCACCACTTCCTCCTGGTTCATTGTTTTCCCCTCTAACCTTAACCCAGAGATGTGATTTATCTCTACAGGCCGATCTACAGTTTCATACTGGAGCTCTGAGCAATCATATAGTTCTTTTATATAAAGTGCAACTCCTCCTCCTCTCTTCCCCTGCCTGTCCTTCCTAAACAGTTTGTACCCATCCAAGACAATGCTCCAGTCATGCGAGCTCAGGGGCATTGTGTATTGAGTGCACGGGGGTGCACATGCATGCCCTGAGAGCGCTGGTGTACCCCCTGTCAGGCTGTGCTCCCTGTTTAGCCGGCGGGCAGGGTGGCACACAGGAACACCAGTGCCCCCCCGTGAGCGTCGGCCAAGGAGTTGGGCCGCCAGCAAAAACGGCTGCGCTGCTTCCAGAAGTAGCCACAGGAGTTCCAGAAGTGGTGTGGTCACTTTTACGGTGAGTGAGATCGGCTGCGGGGAACCCACCCTCCCCCCGGTCACTGACCAGACACCCATGTGAGAGCTATCCCACCAAGTCGCTGTTATTCCATTCATGTCATAGTGCAATGACTGTGCAAAGACTTCCAATTCTTCCTGCTTGTTTCCCAGGATGCATGCATTTGTGTACAGGCACCTGAGGTAACTAGTTGCTTGCCCTGAGTTCCCATGAAGTATGACAGCACCTCCCCTGTTGCCCTCTCTTGCTTGCTCTTCCTCCAGGTCTCCTGCTTCCCCACTTACCTGAGGGCTTTGGTCTCCATCCCCTGGTGAACCTAGTTTAAAGCCTTCCTAACTAAGTTAGCGAGCCTGTCTGAGAACATGCTCTTGCCTTTCTTCATCAGGTGGATCCCATCTCTTCCCAGCACTCCTTCTTAGAATGACATCCCATTGTTGAAGTAGCCAAATCCCTGCTGGTGACACCACCTGCACAGCCAGGTGTTGATCTGTAGGATGTATCTGCTCGTACCTGGGCACTTTTCCTTGACCGGAAGGATCGACATAGCCTGGATGCATTCAGTGTGTTTTGGGCTGTAGGAAATTGGCTTCTGGTGATGAGGTTAGCAAGGTTTAGTGCTCCTTTGAATTTACAAACCACTTCTTACAGACAAGCCTATGAACTGCACTTCATCAACCTCCTAGATACAGAAATTCATGGACTCAATATAGACATTGGAATTCTGACACCTGCCAGACATCTGATTCCCCAGGTACCTCTCCACTTTTACCTGCACTGCTACATCCCCCATTACCCCTGACCCCATCCTGTCCCTCACCCCTGACTCCTCCATTTCCATTTTCACTGAATGACTTTCTTCCCTGCATTGCATGCCAGCCTCTGTCTTCTTTACTATTCCTTCCATCCAGAAAGAGTGCACACACAAACTGCAGGTGCTTCCTCAGCCTGACAAAGGGTTTTTCAACCTGAAATCTGGCATCCTGGGTAGCTAAGCTGAGCTCACCTGGAGCCTCACAACTCCAGTGCAACCAGCAAGCCTCAGGCCTGTCAAAGACATGACAGGTCTGGGCTTTCCCCAGCAAGGACTGTGTGCATGTGTGTGGTAGCTGGAGGTTATGGCATCTCCTACCCGCCTTTCACCAGGGGGATCCTCACTCCTGGCATTTCCTGGAACTGCTGTGCCATCAGCAGTCCCACCAGGCCTCTCTGACCCTGGTCATGCCCAGGACCTGGGGCCTTCTCCTTCCCCATAGCCCCAGCCCATACTTCCAAGTTCATCCTGGCATGGGAGCTCAGCAGAAACATGTTCTTCCCCTGCTGGGTGGTGATGCAGTGAGTGCTCCCTCCAGCTCTGAGAGTGGGGCATTAAATGGTTTTAAAAAAATGAAAAAGGAAATAAGTGTGGGTGGAGTGAGGAGGGTGGCATTCACTCCATATGCACCTGAAGCTTGGGGAACCCCAGCAGCAGGAGGTTCACCCCAGCAGCAGGAGGAACACCAGCTGCTCCACCAAACCAGGATCCAAGCAGGTGTGGTGGGATGTCACTACATCCCCAGAAATGCTGAACACCCTCTCACTTGGAACACTGGTTAGTGGGCAGGACAGGTGTTCATGGGCAACCATGGCCAGATCTGGCCACATCTGGCTGCAGCATGCCCAGTCGGCCAAGGGGTCACACAGCAGCAACTCTACATCTTCGGTGAGATAGACAGCTATCAAGGCCTGAGAATTGCCTGCCTGATGGTGGGGTCTGCTGCCTCTGGACCCCACCATGGAAGCCATGCCCTTGGCCCACATTGGCAGAACCTGTGGTGAAGGGGGAGACTGGCTGGTGGATGACATGCCAGCATGGGGACAATGGATCCCCCTCCTCCATGTCCCCCCACCTCTGCCATTCTGCCTCCCTGACCCTCTTCACCAACACCTCCATCCAATGAGTCAGGCTTTGGCTGCTGCATATGCTACCCTTCACCCTTGGGTCACACATGTGAAGTTGGCTCTCTACAGGGATCACCTAGCTAAGGAGGGCATCACCAATACTGAGGGTCTCAGCGGCCTCAAGGAAGGGCTTGAGGACCAGCAAGATCTGGGAGATGGTATTCCACTCCATTTTGTTAAGGGGTCCACTGATCCCTCCCTCCCTCAGCGCACTGGGATTGAAAGGGGCCTCAGGGAAGAATCATAGCCACTGGCCAGCTACACAGTCGTATGAGAGCAGTCCTTCCCCCTTCTTCCACCTCCCTCTCCTTACTTTCTGTTTTCCTGCAGGCAAGCCCAGATTTCAGCTTCAAAACTCAAAATGTTTTGAAACTTTCAAAACATTTCAACTGCCCTCATTTCATTTTGAGGCTGTTTCAAAGCCCTTTGTTTTGTTTTGATTTAACTGTTTTGAGCTTGAAACAAGTCTAAATAACATTGAAATGAAACAGCCGGTGAAATGTTGCACAGCCCTAGTATCTATTATGCCTGTGCAAAGCAACTAGTATTTGCTTTGGATTTGGATTCAGCCAATTCAGGGGACAGTGATTAGATTCAGTGATAAGAATCACTGTCTTAAACTGATTCAGGTGAATCTGATTTGGAGATATGGCCACCACCAAATGGGACCTGCACTCACTGGCTGCTGCCAGGCAGGGGGTGGTGATCCCCGCTGCCCCCTGCTGTGCCACAGTGCCCCACGCTGAAAGGGGGGGGAGCTCTGCCATGAGCTCCCTGACCCCTGCCCACTCTCACAGCTTCCCCCCATGGCTGCCCCACCTGCCACAGCTCCTGGCCCTTAAAAAAAACCCCCAAAAACCCACTCA
>NW_005842203.1:1050135-1064246 GCF_000455745.1 Alligator sinensis | reverse complement strand
TGCATGGGGGGCTCTGCCACAAGCCCTTAGAAGCCCCAAGGCTGCTGAAGCAGCTGGTGAGTTGGGTCTTTTTTTTTAAAGGTCTAGGAGCTGGACCAGGTGGGGCAGCCATTGTGTGTGTGGGGGGGGGGGGCTGGGGGAGTGGACAGGGGTCAGGAGGCTCATGGCAGAGCC
Organism: Alligator sinensis; assembly: GCF_000455745.1. NCBI lineage: Eukaryota > Metazoa > Chordata > Crocodylia > Alligatoridae > Alligator > Alligator sinensis. Next base: position 1,064,072 of record NW_005842203.1, on the reverse strand, counting down.
CCCCCTGCAGCATGGGGCAGTGGGGGGCAGCAGGGATCACCCCCCTGCCCAGCAGCAGCCAGTGAGTGGGGGCTCTTTTTTTAAGAGCAGGTGGAGGTCGGGGGTGCTCAGGGCAGCTGGAGGAGCAGGCAGGGGATGGGGCCTGGCAGGGGTCCCCCCCATGGTCCCCTCCCCACTCCTCCAGCTCCCTCTCCCCCTACTTATCAGCACGGAGACTGGGTTCATCTCCTTGCTGCAGTGAGCAGGGACTGCCTGAATCGCCAAAGCTCTCCAAATATTTGCTAAATTGATTCAGAGAGCTTAGAATCAATTCAGACCTTTTAATTGGTCTCCTGATTCAATTTGGATTCGGAGATTCAGCCACCGAATCGGACCTAATCTCCTCCAGATCAAATCAGCACCTGAGCTTCACACAGCCCTACTATCTATCTATCTATCTATCTATCTAGGTACAAATATAGATATAGATATAGAGATCTATAGGTCCAAGCCAACAGATCTGGCTGTTGCTTTTAATTTTTTTCCCCACATAATCTAATCCTAGTAGTATTAAAGTAGTGGTAGCACACGAGCAATTTTATCAACATTCAGATAGTATAAACTGGAAGATCAAAAATATACATGAATTTACACACATGCACCAATTATGAGTTTGTGCGTACAGTTAGCACGCAACATGGAGAAAGAGACAAAGTGAAATGGATGGACAATGAAGTGGAGTGCTTCACCATTGCTACTGGAAAATCCAAGAGCACTGATGAAGATAACATGATCCAAAATCTGCAAATCATTTTGGAAATTGCATGTCTGAAAAAAACTCTCTTTTTATGAAGCCCCCAGAAATTTTCAGTGTTTTCTCAGGATCTTCCACAACTAACTATTCAACAGAAGTCTATTTATATATCCCTTACAAAGCAGTATTTCTAGGCACTGGCATTGGTTTGTTGCCAGCACAGTAACAACAGTGTTCCTATTTAGTTTACGATAAACTCTGTGTACTATTTGTGTGTGTGTACTGTACAGACAGGGCAGCTGATGGACAAGCAAAACCATTTGTTTTTTCCCAGTAAACAAAATGCTTTTTAATCATTTAAGGAAATAATAAAACAGATTAAATGAACATTCTGGAACTACATATACTTTGAACTTGAAGAGCACAGAATGCTGTAACATTTATGTAGTTTGAAAGGCAAGGTGGCTGATCAGTTATGAAGGAATAGAGTGAGGAGAAGGATAGTTCAAGCCATATTATTAAGTCTTAGTAGGTACCTAGATACAACATTGATGGATGGTTTATTAATAGTTAGTTAAAAAGATGAAGCCAGATTTTTCCTTATATGCATTTTTGTTGTCTTCCCTATTATAAGTGAACAGTAAATATGATCTTTGATTGTATAGTTTTAGTAACGTTAGGTAAGGATTTGTATGACATGGTTTGGATAGGGATGATTCTGCCTCAAAAAGCGGGTTAGGTTGGGGGAGTCCCTTTCAGCCCTACCTTTCTATGAGACTAAAATTTCCTCTATTATTTGGTGATGGAGTAGTTGTCATCTCTTGTGATAAACCATTGCCTCTTACAAACTCCCCTGTTCCCATATGCCAGTTTGTGTTTTACTAATATTTCATTTTGAATTTCATTCCCAAACAGAAATTTTATGAATGCTGGAAAATTTAAGAGGGAAAAAGATAGGTGTTGTAGCAACCAGACGTGCTGGAAATAACCAAATAACCCCTAAACTAAATGTGTTTTTTATCCATATAGTTCAAAGTTGGTGCTAAGCCTCATGCATTAAAACTTTCTTAACAAGTGCTTTGATTTCTTAATGATTTGTTGTCTTCATGTTTAAATTACGAATGAAAACATTTTTTCCACAGTACTGAATCATAATTTCAGCACATTCATATTACAGCTATCTCTACAGAAAGCTTCCAACTGCAGCTTTATGAAAGCAATTCCTGTTAGCTATGCTTGATTTCTAGGATGTGCATGCATATAATCATATTAGCTGTCTTTTTTACATATGAGACATAAGACAGTGAACTGGAAAATTCATTAACAAGGGGTTCTAATCCTTCAAAGATGTTTTTGCTGTGTGAAAGAATGATTTTCCTGATGGAGAAAGGTTTCAGTGAGTTGCACACTGCTATTCATATAGGAACCCATGCTTTATCTCAACTGGGTTTCATTTATTCTTGTGCTAAAACATCATTGAGGGGAGGCATTAAATGATTCTAACCATTTCAGTTTCATTCTGATGCAGTGGAACAAATCCGATGCCTTTAAAGAATATCATACATGCTAGGAGGATGAAGGTGGTTGTGAGGAAGCAATAGCTTGCAGAAAATGTCTGGAATTTCAAGATTTTCTCATTAATGAAATAGGTAACTAATTAATTGCACCAGTAATCACAAGAATCCTACATTTTATACAGAACATGAAGAGGAGGTTCAGTAGAGAGTTGCTCTCTGAGGCAGGGAAAATTCCTCTGGAGAGTCTAACTGGGAAATTATTATATAATATTCCTGGACTGAGTGGCTGGTTTTGTTTTCTTTAGTTGAGTCCTAAAGTCACTCGGCGTACTGTCACTATAAGCTACAGTTGAAAACTCCATTATATTGACCATTCATTTATGAAAGGGCATTTAAACACAAATATCTCTTGTTTGGAAGCTGTTCTCTCTTAAGAAAAACAGAACAGATTTTATCTGGCTGGGAAGTATCTTCTGCAAACTGCCTGCAACCAGTATTGACATCCAAGTCTGTACTCTCTTGTTTTTCACTCTAGTTTTTGTACACTTTTGAACTTTAAATGTTTTGTGATTGTTTTATTTTGTTTTTAGTAGTAGTAGTATTACAGTGACACCAAATTAAATCACTTTGCCATTTTGATAGCTGCTGTAAATATATATACTAAGAGACAGAAGACTTACAATCTAAATGGGCAACACATACAGAGGATAAATATTATTCTCATTTTACAAGGGTAAAGATAAAGGGCAGAATTGTATGTGCTCAGAATCAATTCATATGCTCAAATGCTGTTTATGAACCACATCACCACAGTGTTTGGTACTTACACAGCTCTAGATTCTATTTCACTCTGTGGCAAAACAGAATTGTCATGCACACTTACCGACAAGGAGGACACTCCCATGTTCAAGCCCAATAGTCTAGCATTAAGACATGTGCCCAGGGAGCAGTAAACCTTGATTTTAGGTCCCTTTCATCCGTAGTTGAATTAAACCTAGGTTTCTGGTTTCCCACTGCAGGGCTCTAACAGGTTACAGGTTAGGCCAGTGACAGGTTAGGCATTATCCAGGCCCCTCTCTAGCTCTCCTCTTGAAAGTAAACCATGGCAGCATGAGTTAATTATCCATTGGATAAAATGAATGGAGAGCAGCAGGGATGTTTCTGCCCTACTTGGAACAAGGACCTGGGTTGGAACTCATAGTGCTAACTTGGTGTGAGCAGCACTCATATTGCTGAGCCATGCAGTTTGTTTTGGTTTAGTCCTCCTGGACCCACATATCTCACTCCTTTGGTTGCCCAGGCAGTTATATTCAAGGGGAACATTAGAGAGGGCTCTGGACAGTGTCGAATCTGTGGCCTGGTGGTTCGAGCACTTGTTTGGAAAGTGGTAGGTGGTGGTTTGAGCCCCTTTTGTTAGAGCCTAGATCCTGCTTTCTGGGAAAGTATCTGAACTACTAGCAACTTGGGCTAAAACATAGGGGGGCTGCACTTCTCTTGCAGTAACTATCACCCATTAGTAGGGGGTGGGTTTGCCTCACTACCATTTAGGAATGTACTCAGCCTTACACAGCGAACCTGGGTGAGCATACAGCCACATATACCTGCCTAGGCACGACACGGCCCTTCTGAGCATGTTCTGTGGGCATGTTGCCATTTGGAAACCAAAAGCTGAATCCACAAACAATGCCATGAAAGCTGTTGTTATATGCCTGCGTAACCACTATTAAAGTGAAATAGTATTTAGACCTATACAACCTGCCCAAAATTACATATAAAGTGTGTGGCAGAACTATGAATATTACTACTTTTTTTGTATTTCTTATAATTATGTGGCATTTTTAGATTAGGTGATTAACAAAATTCCTTTGTAAGCCCCAAAGAAATGTGCCCCAAGATATTTTCAGCTTGGGAAGCATCATAAACTTGAAATATTTTGACAGAACGAGCTCCCTCAATGAACTTAAGTTGTCAGAAACTTAATTTGTCAGAAGTCAGATGACAGAGGACATGGTATTCGACTCACAATTCTGTCACTGCTTTCAGGGCTAGCCAATCAAATGTTTGTGAGTGATTTGTTTAGGGTAAGTGAGGACAAAACAGAAGAAGCATTAACGATGAACGAAAGCCTAGGAGATGGAGTGGTGTCAGAGCTGAGGTTACATAGGTGAGGGCTTGAAAAACAGAAAGAGACAGAACTGCAAACAGAAGGAAAAGCTTGTGATAACAGGAAGAAAGGAGAAAAGAATATAGGGATAGGGCTGTGAAATAACTAAAAATAATATAACAGACACAGGGAGCTGCCATTCAAGACAGAGTTTTAACAAAAAGTAAACCAAGATAGGCCACTGAATAAAACATTAGTGGTGAACTGGTGGCCAGATTGTAGTTAACTCTTCATGCTATCATATGAACTCATCTATTTAGTGAAATGCTTGCATTCACTTCCAAATGTTTCCATTCTAAGAAATGGTATACAGATATAATGCTTATTTAAAGACTAATAGAACTGAATAAGGTTCCTGGAAAGCATTTTGTGTTCTTTGGATGTAAAATGTTATAAAAGAGAAAACTAATATTTATTACTATGGACTGTAGCCATGGTGCACACAGACACTACTTAAATTACCTCAAAGCTTCACTCCTCCAGTGTTTTGTTTCAGAAAAGGGTGCAAAGTCATGTTAAATCATCCTAAATTGCATGATAGTTTCAGAATATGCATGAATGGTAGAAGACTTAATAGGGACTGCTAGACAATTTAACTTGTTATGAAAGTCACATTTTAAATCCATTTTTTGAACATCATAAAAAGTTCCCAATGTTTTATAAGGCACTTAAGTAAGTCTGTAGAGCTCTGTAGATTTTTGTGAGTCCCCAAACTCACAAAGCTGTAACCTTTAACATTGAGTTTGGCAAACCATGCATTCATTGTAAAGCACATTTCAAAAGGTAATTTCATAACCTGACAGTTCTTCACTAGAAGTTTTTGTATAAAAGTCCTGAGAAAGAGGAAAAATATCTTTCAGTGAAGGAATTGATCCTATTACCTCTGTTATTTATTCCATTCTTTTAAAGGGCAGAGGGTGAGGGGAGGAGTCATTGAGTTACTTAGTATATTAAGGGTGTGTCTACATGACAGGCGTTAATGTGCTTTTGCCTAGTTTACTGCACAGTAAGGGCACACATCTACACATGCACACCCTTACTGCACAGTAAAAATGTCTAATTGTGACTACATTTGATACCTGCAAATGCAGGTTTAGTCATGATTAGTTAATGCACAATAATGCACATGTAGATGTGACCCAGCAATAAGTTTAGTGCCTGAACACAACCCCGGGGCTCCTGGCTGGGAGCCCATCCTGCCCTAGGGATGAATTGTTCTCTGGCAACTGCTAGCTGCAGGCTATAAAAGCTTGCAGCCATTTTGTGCCTTGGGGCACGCTGCACAGAAGCCTGGTAGTTCCCGTGCAATCCCTAGGACCACTGTAGGCCTTGTTTACACCCCTGGGCAGAACACAGGTTGCCTCTGCCTGGCCTGTCCCCTCTCCAGAGCTGCTGCTTGGCCACAGGTGAGTGTTGCAAAGGGGTGCAGGAAGCTGCAGGACCTGTTGTAAAATGCCTCTGTCATGTGGCTCCCAGTCCCTGGCTGTGCTCCTGCACTGGGTGCTGCTAGCAGCTGTCCAAGGCCAGCATTACAGGGAGAGTTGTGTGGGGGCCCAGAGAGCTGGCATGGGACTCCATGTTTTCCCCATCCTCCCCATCTAGCCCCAACCCTGCCCATGTGTACATGCTCATGCCAACCACCCGGGCCCCCAACTGGTCCCGGAAGGAGGTTGGTGACCTTGTGGTGATCTGGGACAGTGCTGAAGTGCTGAGGCAGTTTGAGTGGGGTGGGTGCTCAAATGCTCACATTTATAAGGCCCTATTGGGCAGCATGCAGAAGCAAGGGCACTCCTGGTCAGTGCAGCAGTGCCACATTAAGGTCAGGGCCTTTCAGCCACATTGTCAGTCTGGTTGTGCCTACAAGACCATAGCCTTTATGCAGGAACTGACCTGGATTTTGGTGGCCTGAGACCCAGGCTGCACCCCTGTGAGTGTCACCAACAGGAGCAGCCTGCCCTCTCCATTCTGACCCCTCAGGTAACATGTTACCAGAGGAGGGGACCTTGGGCTTTCAGCACCCCATCCCATCCTCTTTCCCAACTGCATCCACTGGCAGCTTGGGGAGCCCTGGCCAGCAGCTGCCTTGCTCTCAGTGCAGTCCCAGACCTTACCATAAGGGGTGACCGGCTATGTCACTGTTGGCCACTAGCAGCACCAGTGCCTCCCCAATGGGGGCCCCAGCCTGGGACCAGGCCCACCGCAGACCATGGGCTATGGACACCAGGTGCAGCTGGTTACTTTTGCTGATTGGGAGGCCCATGCCAAGCCACCAGGCTCACCAGCCCCAGACACAGGTAAGTCCTTCATTGGAGAAGGGACCTCCAAGTTCCTGTCTCCACTCCTATACCTGGTCCCCTGCCCCTGCCCCCAGCCCCTGCCCCCACTGCTTGCCTGGCCCTGATCCTGAGTTTGCCCCACTATAACACATAGAGAGGCAGGTCACAGTTCAGAACTTTATTCAGCAGCCTGTGTCCCCACAGCTGGGCAGGCATGGGCCTCACACACCCCAAGGAAGGCATTAATGCTGGCGGCAAAGTCCTCCTTGGCAGTGTAGCCACAGTGTAGATGTGTAGCACAGCCATAGGTAGCCCTCCAGGCAGCAGCAGAGGTTGTGGGGCAGCCCAGGCTCGTCCCCTGTGCCATCATAGCTCAGGATCCCAAATCAGGAGCACAGGTGAGCCCAGGGCACCAGGAATAACATCATCAGCAGGCTGTAGTGGCTCAGGCACCCCTCAGCCTGCACAAACTGCTCATCATGCACCTCCAATGGCAGACACAGTAGGGGCATGCTTGGGGCACAGTGGCACTGTGGGTTGGGGAGATTGTCCCAGGGCACCTCCCCAGAGAGGCCCCCAGCATGGTGGGGAGAGGACACAGCCAGCCCATCACACCAGTTATCTGGAAGCCCTGTGTACCCTGAGCCCAGGTGCTCTGGGCTGGGCAGCAGTTCAGTAGAGTGGGTGGCCTACAGGGGCAGAGTGGGTGAGCAGGGTCTGGAGCAGTGGCAGCAGGTGCTGTCAGCAGCCTGGCCTGTCCCACCCTGGGAAGGGAGCAGGGAAAGCAGACTTCCTGTGACCAGCACGTAGCAGGCTGCCGGCCGCATGGGAGCAAGTGGGTATGAGGGACTTGACTGGTGGCTTCCTGGGCCCAGGCCAGCCTGGATGACTTACCATAGTCCTTGGGCACCCAAGCATGGCTGACCACTGATCTGAGGCCAGGCAACACATAGACTCTGGTGCAGAGCATCTTATCTCTTAAATGTTGAAAACTCTCACAAAAGATTTTTGTCTCTGGCCTCTGCAGGGCCAACACCTGGATGCAGGGGAGAGCTCAATAGCCCCAGCAGGGATGTGGGCTCCAGACCACCACCACCCAGCACTGAAGCCATCTGGATGTGCTGGCTGCACCAGCAGTACATACTGGATAGGACCGTCCTGCTTCAGCGGTGGTGGCAGAGGAGCAGGAGACACAGGCACAGGCCTGGAAGGCGGAGGATATCATTTGGGAAATCTCCTAGGAGGAGGCAGAAGGCTGGGCACAGCAGGAGCACTGAGCACAGATGGAGGACCTGGAGCAGGAGAGCATTGAGCTGCTCCAGCAGCAGGTTGCCCTCCAGACTCGGGCAGTGGAGGCTGAGAACACCAACCACCAGACCCCAGACACCATCATGGGCCTGGTAGTTGCATCTATGCCCCTCACTGCCTTGCCCCCATCTGATGACTAGAAAATTGTATTTAGAGGTGTGCTTTTGGAAATTGGCTTGTAGGTAAAATAGATTTGCATTAGAACAATAGTCCAAGGGAATGGAAAGGGTTAATTGTTTTCTAAAAGTCTGTCTGTGAAAGTTTCCTTCAAGGCCCACTATGTCTGACACAGGCAAGCAGCAAGCAGACACAAAGGCTGAGAAATTGAATACATGTACCACACTGTTCCATAACAGAGATAAGGGACCCTACCTCATTGTACCAGACACAGTACCCACTGCAGAGCCTTTGGGATTTCCAGTTTTGGGGAACAGACCAAATTAGGAGAAGATCAGAACAGAATGTAGACAGTATGATGACCACAGGTAAACCCATCAACAGCAAAGGGTCCCCAAGAGGCCTCAGTCTCCAACATCCAGGCTGCTGGCCACTGACATTCAAGAGAGAACCTCAGAGTGAAGCTCACATACTGATCAGATGTATCTTGACTCTGTGAACCCTGCGGCTGGTAGATATAGAATTGTTTGCATAACTGCTATCACTGTGTATCAATAAAATTTGCATATTATTGAATGGAGAGGTCATGGTCAGTCTGAGGACTGGAACATCTGGAACAAGGTATCTGGGTCACATATCCAGTGCCAACACCGTCCATGACCCCGCAGGACCTCTGGGTCCTGCCCGCTTCCCTGCAGCAGGCCTCCACCTGGGCCTGGAAGGAGGTCCTCCAGTGCCTCCTGTCTGTAGGAACACCTGGTGCAGCCTCTGCCCTGGACCTGCTGCCACCCACCTGGGTCTGGCCCCACCACTGTCTCTCATACCATATGCCTGAGGACCCAGACATGCCTCATTGGGCTACTGGCCCTGTGCTGCGGTGGATGGAGAGGGAGACACCCACCCTTGTGGAGCACCATGCCAGGTGGCTACAGCATGAGGCTGCCACCCACTGGAATCACCATGTTCTCTGGATCCACAGGGGAATGGCTTGAGGCTTGGGTACTGGGCACCTGCCCCTGGGATCTGTCCCCTGGGCCCCCCACCCCACAGAGCCCCCACTCTGGGACAGAAAAGTAGAGACATAAATAGTTTTTTCATTGTAAAGTGGGTTTCTTATTGTTGGTGGGTGAGCCCACCAGCCCCAGCATGGGTGGGGTGGAGGGGGCTCTGTTTGTTGGGGAGGGAGAGGGGAGGATTGCTCTATGCATTGAAGGGAGGAGGGGGATATAGGGGTGGGTGTTGTGAGGGGAATACAACTTTTTTGTTTCAAACATGTGTCTGGCCTGATAGTAGTACTGGGGGTGGGCAGAGGGTAGGAGGTATGTGGGTGGTAGGGCAGGTGGTGTGGAGTGGGGACTGCAGGAGGAGGGGGTCAGCCAGGGCATTGTGCACCTGGTACCCTGGCCTCTGCTGGCACCTTAGGGCATGGAGAGCAGCCTGCTGGAGCCAGCAGGGCCAGCACCATGGCTAGCAGGAGAGCAGGGTGCTGGTTATTACTGGCAGGGGCTAGGCTGGAGCAGCAGGGTATTGAGCATTAGGGACAGGGGCTGGAGCAGCCATGGTGCTGGGAGGCAGGGTGGGTAAGGAAGGAGCTGCTGTGTGGCGCCTGTGCTGGGTACACAGCTCCTGGGTAGGGAAGGGGATAGCCAGGGATCAGAGGGCAGGGCTGTGTTTCCAAGATGGCTGCCAAGTGCTGACAGCTAGGACCAGACTCTGGAGCAACCCCCTAGTGGCCACAGGGGCACATGGCCCTAAATTGAATGCCAAGTCTCTGTATGTGTAGACACCTGCCCAAAATTGCTTAATGTGCAGTAAATTTAGTGGTGACTAATTGCATGTATAGATGCACCCAATGTTACCTAAAACCTAAAAATCAGTGAAGTGGGGGGGAGGGGGGGGGTTGTTTATCCAACAAGATTTTGTCTCTTCTATCCAGGAAGGTGCAGACAATAGTAGCTTCTGCTCAGTGTTTGAGCAACCATAAAATACTTGTATTTATTTAGGTATCCAGGTTGTAGCCGTATTGGTCTAGAGGAAAAGGCAATCAGGACTCATAGTAGAGATGATATCTTTTATTAGACCAACAAGATTTTTGCAAAAAAACAATCTTTAATTGCAAGCTTTTGGGCATGAATACCTTTCATCAGGCATTGGAGAAAAGATTGTAAAAGTTCTCTTGGGTAGAAATGAAAGCTCATAGTTTATAGGATTTCACAGAGGAGTCAATAGATGGAAAACTTCTCTGGGCAGTCAGTTCATAGCTGGTATGGAGCCTCTTACTTCCTGTGAGGATCAGTGATAATGTAAATTACCTTGAAACAAAGGCAGGAGCAGGATCTCAGATTTCAGGTGATCACAGTTGCTTCCTGCTTGGGAAAATATGAAGTTTTCATTTTAAAAAATCAGCTAAAATTCAATATCTTCCATGTGTCAGGTATGCATGTTGTAGCATGAATACCTGTAGTTCTAAATGTATTAATTTAGAACTTCTCACATCAATCTTGCGTCATTGCTAGATGAGGGAAGTAAGCTTACTTCCTTCCCTGCCCTGCCTCCCCGGATCTTGGAAGTTCAACTTCTCCAACCCTGGGTAAGATGAAAGGTATAGAGATGAGGAGGGAAATGAGCACAGAAAGATGATGTCTCCATATGTTTAATATTCCTGCATCTGCCTAGGTCAGCAAAAATTACTAGTGGTCTTACTGCTGGGAGTATTTGAGTCTGTAGGCCAAAAAGCTCTCCCTGCACTGCTTGTAGGGCAATGCAGCAATCTGCTATACAACGCTAAGAGCTAAACTCTAGGGTCACAGGGTCTGTGTAACTTTATTAGAAATTTTACAATACATGTTGTTCTTTTTTTTTTTTTAAATAAAGTTTTCAGGTTTTATGGTTGCAGGCAAAAATTTAAAATGCAGCCTTTGACACCTCAGAAATAACAAAGGAAATGAAAAAGATTCCAGATTTTTTTTAAGTGTATGTTTTTGGGGCCTGATTCAGAAATGTTGACTACTTGAGATTGGTAGCATTGTAAATACATTGAAAATACTCTCTTTTAAGACCTGATGTTGCTTCCGTTGACTTTAATGGGAGCAGATACAGGTTCATAGTACATATAAAGAACTATTTATCAAATACTAAATATCTGATTGTTCAGAACTATGATTTCTTTATAGGGATGTGGAAGACAGGTAACTTTTCCTTTTATAAAATATCAGTTCTCTTGGCTATAAACAGACAATAATTTCCAGGCTGCAGAGAATGTATTTTCTTTTCTGCTGTACATTTTTCTGTGGTTTGTATTATCATTCACTAAATATATCAAGACACATTATTTACCATTGTCTGTAGGTATCGGTTTTTTTTTTTTACCTCCAGGTATTTCATATCTAAATCACTGACTGAGATTTACAGTTTGTGTATGAGAATGTGAATTTAAAGTAACATCCTAGTATTTTATATCAGTGACTTCCAAAAAAGATGCTAAAACTCTCCATTACACTGGAAATCAGTTTTCCCTCCCTTTACAGCATCATTCAGAAACATTAATGCACATTCACAGGGTAAGTGCTAGTTGTAAAGAGCTCTTTACAACCAGTTGTAAAGAGCCATACATGTTGGGTTCATTTGAGTGGTTGTTCTGCCGATGATACTGGCTATCAATAAACTTAGTGGCTACTTACTAGTATAGTCAGTCATTTCCTATGTTGGTAAAAAGTTGAAGGCAAATATTTTCCTGCTTTTTCAAGTCCTCCAAATTGACTATACTCTCCGGTGTCTTCTACAGTGGAAACAAAGTCTCCAATGAACAAAACAGTTTAAAAGCAGTTTAAAAGCACCAAACCACATAAGTAGAACAGCCCTATAATTGAAGTCAACAGATCAGCCCAACATATATTATTTCACACAGGACACTGCAAATCCTGGGGTCAGCCTTGGATGTATTAACCTGGTTATGCTAACCAAAGATTATGCAGTATTATTAAATACCCCATTAAGCAGAACAACATTCTACCAAGTCAAAGAATATAGGGACTATTTAGAATAATTCAAAGCACATTGTCCTCCCGTTTGTTTCATTTGTAATTATTTCTGTTTAATTCTCAAAGTTGTATGCCTGTAATATTTGTCGTGTATGCCTTTATGTATTAACATTTTGTATTCTTTATTGTTGATATAATTTAAGCACTGAAGAAATCTTTTTTCTGGATGGAACTGAAGTGCTAGTTTGAACAAAGGTATAACTATAAGGAATATGCATAACCCTGATAACAAAAGAAAGCAAACGCATGTGTGTGTGCTGATGTTTTATAATGTCACTGTTTGCTACACAACTACTGGCTTTTTCCATTTTTTAAATCTAAACTGAGTACTCAATAAATTAGCACTTACATTGTACAAAGTGCCAAGAAAGGGAACAAAGCAAACACTTACGATGAGACCTTTGGGATCAAATGTTGATAGCTGAAATTACTGGGGCTTATTTTTAATGTTTATGGTGCAGCAGTTTGTCTCTCAGAATTTTTATGGAGTGGACAAAGTTAGCAAAATGTCGTAAGAGTATCTGGGAAGTTAAATTACTGGCAATGACTTTATTGGCACTTGTATTTATTTAAAGGGCTAGGAGAGACATAACACATGTTATAAGGAGGCTTCCTTTTTACTATTAAAAAGCTTCCTAAGCTTACAGTCATATCAACTCGCTATTTCTTTAACGGATAATTGACCTTAACACTGCATATTTGCAACTCTTTTGGTAGGTACAGGATCGCAGTCAAGGGCAGATACAAATGTGGGGGAGTGATGTGGTGTGACTACACCCCACTTTTGGATTGCAGTGCACCACAGGAGCATCTGGGGACTTTTTAAAGTCCCTAAAATGTGAAAATCCTCCCTACCTTCCCCTTCCTGCTTATAGGCACAACTCCTTTCTGCCCCTTCTCCCCTCTTCCCAACCTAATTTTACCTGGTGTTATGGGGGTGGGAAGCACTAGAGCAGTTCCTGCTTGCTGTGCAGGGGCTAGGTTCAGCTGGAGATGGGAACAATGGCAGATAGGGATTCCCCTTTCCTGTCTCTGCTCCAGATACCATGGGCGAAAGTATCCTCCCACCATAGAGTTACTGCTATCCCCTCCAGAGCTGAGTCCAACTCCCACTCAGCCTAGCTGGCTCTGGATCTTCCCCATCCCCCAGCAGTGGAGAAAGCAGCAGCAGACAGGGGATTGGGGGAGCAGGGAAGAAGGGAGGGGTCTGACTCTGAGCAAGAAGGGAGGTGGGATTTTTATCTGCTCTAGGGACTTAAAAAAGTCTGCCTGCAGTGTTGGAGATGGAAGAGGTGGGGATCAGGTGAGTGCAGCCACCCCTACAGAGTGGCTTGCTGCTCCTGTGTCCCCCTTTGTGAAATCCTGGATTGGGCTGAGTTTAATTTAGAGGTTTTACACAAATTTTTGCCCTTGGCTCAAACCACAACCCAGAAACCTGGGAAAATAAATGGTACCTGAGTGTTCTAATGTGAACAATTTCCCTACTCACAAAGCAATATGAAATGGTAACATAGTTTATTGAAGGTGAAGTAAATGGGATAAACAGTCTTGGGAAGCCCTTAATAGTCAGTAGCCCACCTCAATCACTAACAATCATAGGCAACTGGTTCCTCCTGATTCTGGGGGGGCACCAGCTGCTGATCGCTGACCCAGGGGGGTCCTCCAGTGGTTGATCTCTGAGGCGGTTTCACTGCCGGCACTTCTCTTGCCACTGGGGGGGGTGGCATGCCAACTCTTTTCCTGGTGCCCCCACTTCAGGGGGCCAATCTCAGGGTGGGCATG
>NW_005842203.1:1026859-1050104 GCF_000455745.1 Alligator sinensis | reverse complement strand
CATGCACTACGTACACGTTGCCAATGTTAACAACTGTCAGTTAGCTCACCGTGGGCACATCTACAAGAGATGCTGACTGCGCAGTAGCCTGATTCTACTGTATAGTAGCATTGTGTGGCAAAAACCATGCTGAGATGCTACTGTACAGTAGTTTTTAGGGATGTGCAAAGCAAGCTGTTGGCTACTGTGGCAGGGCACTGTTGGTACCTGCCACTTTAAGGGCCAAGCCAAGCAGCCAGCAGGTACTTAATTGTGGCAGCTATTTTACATATATGGCTGCCTATATAAACAGGGCAGTTTGCTGCTAGCAGGCCAGGCAGTAACACTGCCTGGCTGCGAGACTGCTTGAAACACCCTGGGGGTAAGGGCAGAAGCTGTAGGGGATGGTTTGGAGGCTCCTGGTTCTGGGCATGACCTAAAACTGCACCCTGCCAGGAGTGGGTGGCCTGGTGGGGCTCTCAGTGGCACAGGAGAGCCCAGAAAATGCCAGGTCAGTGATCACCCTGGTCAAAGGTGAGTAGGGGCATCTTAACCCCAGCCCTCACCTTTGGGTGGGCCATAGTCCATTACCATCAGAGCAGGGTAGGCCAGGTAAGCTTTTGGAGGCAACTGAGCCTGCTGGGGGAGTGACTTTGCAGGATTGGGCACACTTCCAGGATCACCTGAGCTGGGAATGTGGGACCCTGATCCATAAGTGTAGGCAGGAGGCAAAAACCCTGCTGAGGTACTTGAATGGTCAATGCTAGGGCCAGGACCAAAGGGTCAAACGGACCAGGGGCCCACCACATGAAATGCCCACAGAGCGAAGAAGCTTGGGGTTCTGACTGGTCCTGAGATGGGGCCAGGGCTTATGGAAGTTGAAGGTCTCCAGGGTTGGGGGACACAGCTAATGGGAGGAGGTGATGGTTGAGCTAACTGCTGAGATGCCATCTGCGAGGCTTGGGCTGCGGTGTAGGGTAGAACGGAGCTGTGGATAGCCCCCCAATATTGGGGTGTAACAATGGGCAGCCTCCTGCATTAACTAATGACATTATTAATTAACACCAAGGTGTGGTGGGTGAGACAGGTGGGCGGCATGGCCAAAGGCAGGTTGGAAGCTAGCTCTGTGGCTAGCCAGGGACTCCCACTCTGCCACAGCTACAAATGACCAACTCCCAGGATCCTTAAAATTCTTATTTATTAGACAGGATATGCAAAGTTGATAGTCAAAAACCATAAATCAAACCTTCAAATTATGAGGGGTACTGACACGCGCACGCACACACTGCAATAGAGCACTGGTGTTAGGTATACCTATCCTAAGTGTTGGAGTCTGCCGTCAATGGCCAGTTGAGGTTTCCTCCAAGTGATGTTGCTTCCAGAAGGGGGTCACCAGCTGGTTCTTCTAGCTGGACAGGTGAAGTGCTGGTCAGGTCAAGTGGGCACCCCCAAGGGTCCCTCACTCTTCACTGCTTCTTATCCTCCTCAGGCAGACGTCTGTGCTCCCCCCAGTTTTCAGATTTGCCAATCCAGGGGTCCCTGACCCTCGTGGGACATCCCCTGGGCACCTGCCAGAGGACAGCTGTCAGGCCCCAGGGCCTTGTTCGTTGGTACATGCTGTCCCAAGTGTCCATTGATAATTTTGATTAATTTAGTTTTTGGCATTGTCCAGGCTCTAAAAGTGGCCAATTGGGAGGTATTCAGTCCCAATAGCTGGTCTCCAGCATTGATTAACTCAAACCAGGGCTTCTGTTCCTTTAATAAAGAAGTTTCAGGGAGTTCCTGGCTCTCTATTGATCCTTTCATTTTGTTAGTCTGCAGTTTGATAGGTGTTAATCTTTGCTCGTTAACTCATTATTGTAGCTAGCCACTCAATTACTTACTTCCATTCATACAGAGATCAGCCCGATACATAGAGACAGTAGTTCAATTCCTGCCTCTGGTACTATTGTTACAGGGTACAACCTATGTCTAAAAAAAAAAACAAAAAACATTTCTTACAAGGTTGAAAGCCTAAAATATAAAGTATAAAAGGTGAAATTCCATGGCACATACAAAAGATAGAATACTAAATACAATGAGGGGAAAATACATACGCGCAATACCATACTATATCTATATAAGCCCTTTTCAAATGTGATTTGATAAAGCATCAATTTTATAGAATATATCAATAATAATATATCCTTATCCTTATAGTGAAAAGAAAGAAGAGAAGGGAGGCAGGAAGAAAAGGCAGAAGAAAGAGAAATACCCCAAGGAGGGGCTGGCAGTGCAGGCAAGAAGCCTTTGCTTTGTGGAGGGTGGGGCTTAACGGTATTGGGGCAGGAAAAAAGGGGGCTTCTTGTTACAGGGCTGTATTCAATTTGGATTTGGATTCAGCCTGATTCAGGGGCCAGTGATTCGATTTGCTGGTTCAGATCACTGTCCTGATTCGATTCGGCTGAATCCGAATCTCAAGAGTCAATTCTGATTTGGAGAATCAGCAATTCAGCCATAGACACAGATTTTTATACATACCTTGAGGTACCAGGCATAGCTAATGAAAGCTGAGATGGTGGGGTGGATGGAGTGTCCCACAGGAGTATGAGGGGGGCCCCCCGTGTGCTCAGCTGTGGACCCAGAAGTGATCAGCCATGGGGGCATTCCAGGTGCTCCCCCAGACCCAGGGGCACCAGTCACCAAAAAGGGGGACAGGGAGGATCCCCTGCATGCTCTGCGGTAGACCCAGAAGTGGACCTGAAATGCTTCTGGTCCATTTCCAGACCCACCACTGAGCATGCTGGGGACCCCCTCCATGCTCCCGTGGGATGTTCCATCCACCCCACCATCTCAGCATTCACGAGCTATGCCTGGTACCCTGAGGTATGCAGAATAAAGATATTAAGCTGTGTCTATGGCTGAATCATCAAATCTCTCCATATTGAATCGTAGGCTTCAGATTCAATTCAGAGAGATTAATGGGTCTCCTGATTCAATTTGGATTCTGAGATTTGGCTGCTGAATCGGGCCGAATCTCCCCCGAATTAAATCAGTGACTGCAGCTTCGCATAGCCCTAGTGGTTTTAGGCTACTGATCAGTAGTGTGACTTAAAATGTATTCAGTGGTGCTACTGCACAGTAACCGGAGTTACTGTGCATTTATTTAGTACTTGTTTATACAAATACTAAATAATGGTGCAGTAACCATTGCATCATGGTGTCTCGTGTAGATGCACTGAGTCACTAGGTTCAGAGGTCTATCTTAGTTCCATACAAAGTGAACTTGGTAGCTAGTGGAGCCAGTGTAGCTGCTATTGTTCCCCTTGCCTTGCTGCCACTGGGGGTGCTGCTCCATACCTCTTCAACACTGCTGGAGGAGGGCATGGCTCCATTGCAGCTATCACTGCTCCTCACTACCACTGGATGGGCTCTCCTCCACCACTGCTGTTGCTCCTCAGTACCACTGAGAGTGGTGCTCCACCACTGAGAGTTATTGGTCCACTTTTAGTGCTGATGTAACCCACATGTTTTAGACCTTAAGCAAACTCATGGATTTCAGCTCTTTTAGACTCAAGCTGTCACATCTAATGTCTGATGCATTAGAAAGGAATTAAGTTCTTTAGAAACAAGCAGGTAACAGATCACATCCTGAACCCGCTGTAGAGATCTGTGCATCATAAGTACTGTTTCCTGTGAGGCCTGATGGTAAATTGCAATGCCACTCACAGAGATACCGATGTTCAAAATGTGTCCTAAGCCTCTCTTGTCATTCCTGAGCTGAGGGTCCTTCCACACAAGTCATGGAGAATGTTGACCCCTCAGCAGCATTGCCATAGTTATTCTCAAATCCTTGGTACTCTTATAAAATTTACAAATTTTGTAAGGGAAGGCCAGTGCAAACAAAATCAAACACACCGCACCTCTTGCATCTTAACTGTAAAACTACAGTTAAAATGAGGTAATACAGTTAAGAATAATGCAATGAATTCCTACTTTGTTGACCATGCATGCCAATTGGGATATGCAGATGACTATCACTAGACAAATTTACAAGTGATATTTATTTTCATTATACTTACTGTGCAGTATTTTACTAATTTAATTTGCAAGTCTTCCATGGGAGCATGTCTACACATGCACCCTGTTGGGAGCAGGTTTGCTCCAAATGGGAGCAGCCCAGTGTAGGGCTGCTCCTGTCCTGCTCTTCCCTCCTGCAGCAGCTAGGGGCAGCTCCAACTTTCCCTGGGAGCTAGCAAAAGGGCTGGCAAGGGGCACAGGGCCAGTCCCAACATGCACAGGAGCAGGAGAGTTTTGCCAGCTGCAGCAGCAGCTATCACCTTTTCCCATGCACATCAAGAGGGGACCTGATATGTATAGGCTGGGAGACAGCTGCCTCTGGAGTAGGCAGAGCTCTTTTGTCCCTGTACCCATTGAGGGACACAGCTGCCAGTTAGCCCTCTGCTGGGTGAGATTTCTCTGCCGGGCAGGAGGTTTGCAAGGAGCTGTCCTGGGCATAGGGCAGCAGCTGGCAAGCCTCCTGTTGGGTGGCAGGGAGGCACAAGGCTTGCCAGCAGCTGGTCTACTTGGGTTCCCAGCCCCTGCCCACCCCCCAGAGAAGCTCTGCATGGCATAGATTTCCAGCCCCTGCTTACCCTCCAGATCTGCCAGCTCAGCGCTGGGAGCTAGGATCGGGAACATGGGGCAAGGAGCTCCCCAGCACTTATCGGCTCCCAGGTGATGTGGAGAGCTGGGAGCTGAGCAGTGGCAAGACCAGGGAGAGAGAACTCCCTGTCTTCTGTGGCCCCCTGCTGCCTAGGCTGACTAGGAGCTAATTTGCTCCCAGTCAGCATCTACATAAGCACAGTTGATCTAGTACCTGTATTTACAGGTACTAGCTAACTGCACAGTAGCCTAATTTACTGCACAGTAAATGCCCTCCACGTGTAAATGGTGATGCTTTACTGTGCAGTAGATTAGGATAATGTGCAGTAAAGCATCTTGTGTAGACATGCCCACTGAGAGGTTGCCACACAGAACACAGGTATATTAACTGAGTACACATTTTTAAAGTAGAATTATACTAAATAAATGTTTAGAATATTTTTTGCTTATTTTCTAGGAAGAATTATGTCTTGTTACTCTTCACATATGTTGTATGGATAACATGAACTACTTTTTTATCTTATTCACCAAAAAATTATCTTTCTGCTGCCTTCTATCTTGTCCTTCACCATGTTCAACAAGCTCTTCATCTATAGATATTGAAGAGGCTGTGCCATGTATGGTTTTATATGATTCTGGACACACCAAATGAGTAAAGAAAATTATGCTAATATAATTAAAAGTCCACACAGGAATAGTAAACGATGATCATTTTGACCATGTCCTTGAAATACAAATTATCTTGATTTGGCTGCCATCTGCCGCTAGATTGGATCCCAATGGCATCACAATATTTTGGGATAGGCTGTGTCTGGAAATGACTAAAGCACCTTTTCTATAAGAATCAGACTGATATAGTTAGATTATGAAAAAATCACCTCTGTTCTCACAGTTCCTCATGAAGTATTTCTCTGTGGTTTAGGGGACAGGACTAGGAGCAATGGCTTCCAGCTGCAGCAGAGGCTGGAGATTAGGAAGAACTTTTTGATTATGTGAATGGTCAAACATTAGAACAGGTTAATAGAGAAGTGGTGGGCTCTCCCTTCCAGGAAATTTGCAAGAGCCAGTTGGACAGACACTTGGCTGGGACCGGATATGTATAGGCTGGGAGACAGCTGCCTCTGGAGTAGGCAGAGCTCTTTTGTCCCTGTACCCATTGAGGGACACAGCTGCCAGTTAGCCCTCTGCTGGGTGAGATTTCTCTGCCGGGCAGGAGGTTTGCAAGGAGCTGTCCTGGGCATAGGGCAGCAGCTGGCAAGCCTCCTGTTGGGTGGCAGGGAGGCACAAGGCTTGCCAGCAGCTGGTCTACTTGGGTTCCCAGCCCCTGCCCACCCCCCAGAGAAGCTCTGCATGGCATAGATTTCCAGCCCCTGCTTACCCTCCAGATCTGCCAGCTCAGCGCTGGGAGCTAGGATCGGGAACATGGGGCAAGGAGCTCCCCAGCACTTATCGGCTCCCAGGTGATGTGGAGAGCTGGGAGCTGAGCAGTGGCAAGACCAGGGAGAGAGAACTCCCTGTCTTCTGTGGCCCCCTGCTGCCTAGGCTGACTAGGAGCTAATTTGCTCCCAGTCAGCATCTACATAAGCACAGTTGATCTAGTACCTGTATTTACAGGTACTAGCTAACTGCACAGTAGCCTAATTTACTGCACAGTAAATGCCCTCCACGTGTAAATGGTGATGCTTTACTGTGCAGTAGATTAGGATAATGTGCAGTAAAGCATCTTGTGTAGACATGCCCACTGAGAGGTTGCCACACAGAACACAGGTATATTAACTGAGTACACATTTTTAAAGTAGAATTATACTAAATAAATGTTTAGAATATTTTTTGCTTATTTTCTAGGAAGAATTATGTCTTGTTACTCTTCACATATGTTGTATGGATAACATGAACTACTTTTTTATCTTATTCACCAAAAAATTATCTTTCTGCTGCCTTCTATCTTGTCCTTCACCATGTTCAACAAGCTCTTCATCTATAGATATTGAAGAGGCTGTGCCATGTATGGTTTTATATGATTCTGGACACACCAAATGAGTAAAGAAAATTATGCTAATATAATTAAAAGTCCACACAGGAATAGTAAACGATGATCATTTTGACCATGTCCTTGAAATACAAATTATCTTGATTTGGCTGCCATCTGCCGCTAGATTGGATCCCAATGGCATCACAATATTTTGGGATAGGCTGTGTCTGGAAATGACTAAAGCACCTTTTCTATAAGAATCAGACTGATATAGTTAGATTATGAAAAAATCACCTCTGTTCTCACAGTTCCTCATGAAGTATTTCTCTGTGGTTTAGGGGACAGGACTAGGAGCAATGGCTTCCAGCTGCAGCAGAGGCTGGAGATTAGGAAGAACTTTTTGATTATGTGAATGGTCAAACATTAGAACAGGTTAATAGAGAAGTGGTGGGCTCTCCCTTCCAGGAAATTTGCAAGAGCCAGTTGGACAGACACTTGGCTGGAATGGCTTAGTCAGGGATGATCCTGCCTTGAGCAAGGTACTGGTCTAGATGCCATTATGACGTCACTTCCAGCCCTACTTTCCTATGATCCCATATGGAAGAAACTATTTTCTTCTTTATTTTTTCAGAGAATATTCTAATTTCTAATCTCAGAGTTATACATGATCCCAAGCCTCTAATCATGCTTCCCAGGCCTCTAATCATTTTGGTTGCTCTGCACTGGACTTTTTCCAATGTCCACATCCTTCTTGAAGTGTAGGGCCCCAAACTGGACACATCCTCCCAACTAAACATTGAACCATCAATGACTA
Organism: Alligator sinensis; assembly: GCF_000455745.1. Taxonomy (NCBI): domain Eukaryota; kingdom Metazoa; phylum Chordata; order Crocodylia; family Alligatoridae; genus Alligator; species Alligator sinensis. The sequence goes on along the minus strand of NW_005842203.1, from coordinate 1,042,695 downwards.
CCAATTCAGCATGGTGATCCGAGCAGTTTTGTACCTACCTTTTGGTACTTTCATCTAGTCTGAAAATATCCTTAGCTTGTGAATGAGAATGTTGTAGGAGACATTATCTAAAGCCTTGTTAAAGTCAAAGCCTCTGCTCACCTCATCATAGAAGGAAATCAGGTTGATCAGGCCTGACCTCCTCTTGGTGAATCCATGCTGACTGTTCCTGATCACCTTGTTCCCGATAGATTCTTTACAATAGATTCCTCAAGGACCTTGATCCTTCCAGGTATGGAGGTTAGACTGACTGGTCTGTAATTTTCCAGATCTCCTTCTCACTCTTAAAGATGGGTATTATATTGGCCCTTTTCCAGTCATCTGGACCTCACCCAACCTTCATAAGTTCTCAAGAAGGATAGCTAATAGCTCTAAATTTACCTCAGCCCAGCCCTTCAGTACCCTAGAGCATGTCTCCTCTGGCCCTGATGACTTGACTAGCTTCTGTAAATAACCCCTAACCTGTTTTGCTGGTACTCTAGGCTGTTTGACAAGGAGAGTAGTAGTATGGACCATAGATTTCAGAAAAGGAGACTTTTACACCCTCAGGGAACTGATAGGCAGGATCCATTAGGAGGCCAGTCTGAGGAGGAAAGGAGGCCAGGAGAGCTGGTTGTATTTTAAAGAAACTTTACTGAGAGTGCAGGAACAAACTATCCCAATGTGCAGGAAGAATAGCAAATGTGGCAAGTGAGCAGCTTGGCTTAGCAGAGAACTCTTCAGTGATCTTAAACACAGAAAGGAAGCTTACAAGAAGTGGAAGCTTGGACAAACAACTTGGGAGGAGTATAAAAGCATTGCTCGGGCCTGCAGGGATGAAGTCAGGAAGGCCAAAGTACAATTGGAATTGCAGCTAGCAAGGGATATAAACGGTAACAAGAAGAGGTTTTGACAAGTAAGTTAGCAACAATAGGAAGGTCAGGGAAAGTGTGGGTCCCTTACTGAGTGGACGAGGCAACCTAGTGACAGACAATGAGGAAAAGGCTGAAGTATTCAGTGCCTTTTTCACCTTAGTCTTCACAGGCAACATCAGCTTCCAGAGTAACACCCCTGGCAGCACAGTGTGGGGAGATGAACAGCCTTCAGTGGTGAAAGAATAGGTTGGGGACTATTTAGAAAAGCTGGACATGTACAAGTCCGTGAGACCAGATTCAAGGCATCCGAATATAGGCAGAGAAAACCATAGTGTCCCATGACCTAGTTGGTAAATTGCTTGAGTTATAGTTAATTTATATTTTTGTTTAAGTATGGTCACTGGCATCCAGTTTTTAGAAGGGCTGAACTTTTCAACCCCGACCTACTTAGGTGGTCCTGAGCATGCTCAGTTGAGTAGCCCACACTTGGCAGGAAAGTGTGAGGTAAGAACCCACTTTGAGTGAGTTCAAGCACCCACTTCGAATGCGTTCAAGATATGCTTGGATGTTTATCTTGCTGGGATCCTATGATCCCTGCTGACTTCCTGCCCCTGGGGCAGGGGGCTGGACTCGATGATCCTCTGGGGTCCCTTCCAGCCCAAATGTCTATGAAATCTATGAAGAAGTGAGCATGCTGTTTGAGTGACAGCTGAGTGCCGTGTGAAAGGACCTGAGTGACATGCACAAACATCTGATTGGCTGTCTGGGTGACTGACAGGTGTCAGTGAAAGTTGTGTATAAAAGGGAGCAGGTCTGAGAGATCTGTGTTCCCTGCACATGAATGCTATTCCCTGAGATCTGCCTGCAAGAGTGAGTGACAGTCTGGGAGACAAATACCTTGCTCCTTGCCATGGTGGGTGTGTTCTTGGATCATTGTGCCTGGAAGGCCTGGGGTAGCCAGTAGCCAACGTGGCCCAATGCATGTGTGTGTGCTGCACATTTGGTGAGAGAATGACAGGGAATCGGTGGCTGATTGAGCTGGAGTGCCTGTGAGTGAGTGCATGCGTGAGGGTGTGGGACACCAAATGCATGTATGAGGCTCTGTGGGTTTTGTTATTTGTGTTTATATAGAATGAGGATCTGGCAGACCAAGGTCTCTGCTGTGGATTTGTGTGAATGGTGCACCTGCAACAGCTGCTGCCTGCATATGAGAGACCATTAGTGCTCTCTGGCACCATCTGTTCAGGGTAGCTGGGGTTATTGTTGTGGCCAGTTGTACCTAGCTGTAAATATTTGTTATTGATTATTGTTGTTTGTTAATACACTTTGTTGCTGTTGCCCCTTTTACCCCCATGTTTGTGCGTGATCATTTTAACTACTTCTTATCCATTTGCTTGTGCAAGATGGACTCATTCATTTGGGCTAGATAGAGATATTAGGGAGCCACCTCTTTTACAGAGAGAGATTCTTAATAGGGTTAACAACCCCAATTTACATAATTAAGAATTGTCCATGTTAACACAAGGGTGCTGAGGGAGTTGGGTGATGAGACTGTAGACCTCCTGGCCATTGTCTTTGAAAACTTGTGGCAATCGGGGAAGGTGCTAGGCAGTTGGAAAAGGACAAATATAGTGCTCATCTTTAGAAGACGGAAGAAGAAGAATCCAGGGAACTACAAACCAGTCAGCCTCACCTCAGTACCCTGAAAAATCCCGGGGCAAATCCCTAAAAAAATCATTTCTAAGCACTTCTTTGGGAAAACAAGGTGATTAGAAATAGTCAGCATGGATTCACCAAGGGCCAGTCATATTTGACCAACCCGATCACCTTCTATCATGAGATAACTGGCTCTGTGAATGCGGGAAAAGCAGTGGACACAGTGTACCTTGACTTTACCAAGGCTTTTGATACCGTCTCACACAGCATTCTTGCAAGCAAGCTAAGGAAATATGGGTTGGATGAATGGACTGTAAGATGGATAGAAAGCTGGCTGGATTGTCAGGTTCAACAGTAATCAGGTAAACCTGGATTGTCAGGTAAACAGTAGTAATCAATGGGTCATCATGTAGCTGGCAGCCAGTAGCAAGTGTGATGCCCCAGGGGTCAGTCCTGGGGCCGATATTCTTCAATATCTTCATTAACGATCTGATAGATGGGATGGATTGTGCCCTCAGCAAGTTTGCAGATGACACCAAGCTGGGAGGTCTAACAGATGCTTGGGAGAGTAGGATTAGGATTCAGAGACCTAGACAAATTGGAGGATTAGGCCGAAAGGAATCTCATGAGGTTCAACAAGGACAAGTGTCTGACAAGAAAAGCAGCTCCACCTCCTTCTCCTGGTTTGGTGACCTATAGCAGACTCCCACCATGATATCTCCCCTGCCTGTTCTTCCTGAACAAGTTGCACCCATCTATGACTGTACTCCAATCATGTGAACTATTCCACCATATCTCTCTAATCCCAATTACATCATAATTCTTTGATTAAACATCAGCTCTTCCTGTTAATTTTCCACACTTCTTGCATTAGTATCTAAACACCAACTGCTGCAGTTTCCTGAGCCTGATGAAGGGTTTTTGAACCCGAAAGCTTGCTTAATAACTATTCTCCAACCATTTGGGTTGGTCTAATAAAAGATATCAAATTCACCCAAGGAACCTTGTCTGCCTAACTGATAGTTCTACCTTCTTCCTGAGAAAATTGCTAAGGCTTCTGCTATTGCTTCCCCTTACTACATTTTTATCTAGGTCCCCATACTATTTACTTACCTCTGGGCTTTTGTCTCTATCTCCTGGTGAACCTAATTTAAAGGCCTCCTCACTAGCTTAGCTAGCCTGTACATGAAGACTCTCTTCCCTCTCTTCATCAGGTGGACCCCATCTCTTGGGGGGGGTCCACCTTAGGATGCTGTTCCAACTTTCTTGTTGGAACAGCATCCTATGACTGAAGAAGGCAAAGAGCTGCTGACAATACCATGCACACAGACACATGTTGCTCTCCAGGATGCACCTGCTCTTAGCTAGGACTTTTTATCCCTGACTGAAAGAACTGACAAGAGCACCGTTTGGGTTGTCGTCCTTTCCCCCTTTTTGCAGCAAGAGCCTTGTAGTCACTCCTGATCTGCTTATAGTCACTCCTAGTAGTACCATTGTGCCCACATGGATGAGCAGCATGGGATAGTAGTCAGAGGGCTGGATGAGTCTTGGCTGTGATGATTCAGATGTGGGCTCCTGGCTGGCAACAGAGGGAATGCACCAGGAGGTACCTTTCATACTGCAAGCATGCCTCCCCCTGGTTAAACCTAGCAGGGACATTTGGGCTGCAGCCCTGCAAAGCCAGACCAGAACATGGGGAGCAGCCTTGCCTGGAAGCATAACATGTCAGTGGGGCAAAAAGAGCTGGCAGTGGCAAAGACTTTGGCACTGCAATATCTTCCAACCATTCTGTTGATTCTCTTGCTAGCTCCTTCTTCCCCTTTCCTTGGTATTCCTGAAAAAAAAATCCCTCTTCCTCCTTCATCTCCTTTCAGTTAGCAAGCTTTCGGTGAAGGAAGGGAAAGAAAAACACTGTCCAGGCAAAGTCCTGTGTGTTGCTGAGAACTACACTCTCTGCTCTCCTGTAAACTTCCAAGTGGCTCCCAAACTAAATCAACTCAAGCAAGACCAAACCAGGAAGGCCTTCCCACTCCCTAGCACTAATTTACCATCTCCCTAGGAAACAGAGTGCACAGAATCACTTATCTTGAAGTATGATGTTTGTGAGATCTATGGTACTTAACTAAAAGAATCCAAAGAAGCAGATAAGCATGATCTCTAAAAAGGAGTATTTTAAAATAATTTCTAATTTAGTAAGATTTTTCAACATAATATTTACTAAGACTTCTGGAAAGTAATTGCATCAAATAATATGGAGATTAAATTCAATCATCACTCTGACACTGAACTGTAATAAATCTGTTTTAAGTGCACATCTCAATGCAACTTGCAGTTTGGAGCTGCTACAATTACTTCTTTAATACAGAAAATTGCTAAAGACAACAAGTGATGAAGAATGTTAATTAGCTATAAGCCGAAAAAGCCTTAATACAAGTATGGATATTATGTTGCAATAAAGCAGTAAATAATATTAGTGATGAAAAATGTTCCACCCATTGTTCTGTGGTTAAATGGCTGAAATGCGAACTTTTTAATGTACTTTAGGAACAACTGTTAATGTCTCATTATTTAAGGTTACAGGCCAATAGCTTGCTCTAATATAAAGTTCAGGAATATAAAAGGATTGTAAATACACTGCTGTGGGAGGAATGATGGCCTTGTGCTTAAAACACAGGACTTCAGGAGACCTACTGTTTATTTCTGACTCTGTCAAAGATTTCCTGGGTGATCTTTGGCAAGTTGCTCTAACACAACAACAACAAATAAATCAACTTCAATAGAGTTCCATCAGCTGTGAATCTAACCTATCATTCTTCTGCACCTCAGTTTCCTCATTTGTAAAATGTGCATAATAAGAAAAGTATTATTGTTGTAGTAGTGCTAAAGATCATTATTTGAACTAATGTTTTACTGTTATTTAGTGTCTGTCACTTGACTTCCCAAATATCCAATAGTTTATACGCTGTTCCTCCCCCTTATTTTGAATATTTGGCATTCCATGCTAGCTTCCGAAGTAGCGAGACAGTGCTGTAAGTTTCTGCTGTTGTTAAATAAATATGCAATCTTTTGAGCTGGAATGTTGCTGCTCTTAGCTATTAATAACTTTTGCAAAAAAAAGTTTGGAAAACAGCTGCAGTAAGTTCACTAGCAACATAACAACAGCAGCATTTTCCTTTACCATATAATTTTACAGCCACCCAAGAACAGAGGAAAAACATGGAGACAAAAACATTTAATAAATCATAAACATTTTGGAAGATTGAAATGTTTGGAAAACAGCAGCAGAATTATATTAAACAACAGTCATAAAGGAGAGCACTGGTGAGAATGAGACATTTTTTCAAACTGCATTTAAATTCAAAACTTGTAATAAAAATGAAGTCATTTTGTCTACCTACTCCACCTATTTACTGTCCAATAACACACAAAATTCCATGAAAATCTGAATATGTGCAGATGGAGCGAATTAGAAGCTAACCATTACTGTTTTCATGTTGAAGAATTTACTTTCTGAGTTCCTATCTCTTTTGAAAAACTACTACTGGAACTGACCTGTACTGCTAAAATATGTTGAAAGCAGCAACGTTTAAAAATATCAACATAAAAAAAAACCAGTACTGACTTTTTGGTAGCTTTTTAGTAGAAATGCCAAAAATAGTGTAGTATGAAATGGGATGGGCTATATCACAAGAAAAAAATGGGGAAATCACAGCAAAAGAAAACCTATAGGAATGTTTTGTTAAAGTGCATATTTTCACTGAAGCAGGGCTGCTTTGCCCATGATTTTCTGTCCCTATAACCTCTCAGGACTGTTCATCTGTTATACATGATCTCAGGTTACATAGTGTCTGGTCTTATAGGACATTTGTAGCATGAAGTGTTTTATAATATTTGTCATACAATGATGACATTCCAAAAAAATTAATAAAATATCTGTTTTTCCATTTGCAAAATTTTCATTAAAATATTTTTTAGAGAAACTGAATCGAAATTTGATTTAAACTCCACTTTGAATATCTTGCTACTATTTGATTATCTAGCCATTTTTTAAAATGGAGATAAAGCTCACCATATTTAGTAATTATGCTGAGTATATTGCATTATTGTACTTTTGCAAAAAAAAAGACTATTCTTTCTATTGGAACTTCTTGTTGTTTTTTTTTTCCCATAACCAATTTAAAAAGTAGCAATTTTTTTACCATTTATTTATTTATTTGGCCTTCCTTCAGAAGACTAAATGATTCAGTTTAGTATTTTTAAGTGTTTAGTAAATCTTGTATCACTTTCTATTCTGTATGTATAAATGGGTAAAAGACTTCTAGCAGTTCTAACTACCATCAGCACTAAATATCAATTTTCTTTTAAGGCTTATAAGAGTATCTTTTAGCTTAATTAGTCTCCTATCACCTTTACAGAAAATGTATTTCCTGCTATCACTGAGTATCAGTAAAGCTCTCAAACCTTCTCATTACACCAGAATAGCACAAGGATTTACATTCCATTTTTACTCTATTTTTAGAGATGCTTAGCTTGCAAAATGTGCCTCATTTCAGACTCTTGATGCTTTTCTGTCTAATTCCTTTGAAACAAAGGTTCTATGATATTTGTTTTGGAATTAGAAAGTGATTTTCTTAAAATAATTTCAATTAGCTTTCAGCATTATTAACTATTGCTGATGTGCACTCACTTTTGAGTATCACATCAGATGGCCTTGCCAGCAGAAAAGCTGCAACAAGGGAACAGAAAGAAATGGCTTTCCCTTGTTTTTCAACTCAAGTTTAGCTCTTGAAACCATTTTTTATTAATTGAATTTACTAGAGGAGCATACAGTATCCACAACTAGGTACTTCATTGTGTTAATTGTTCTACCAGCTCTGAATAACAGACAGTTCCTATCCAGCCACCCACAAACTAATCAAGTGGAGGCTCAACAAGTGGGTGTGATTTACAGCTATGCAAATAATAATAATAAAAACCTTCTTTGAATAAAACAAAAAAAATATTTCAACCTTTTAGTTTTTATCTCTTTGTAAATTATTACATTTAGATAAATTTTGAGATGAGACATCATTTCTTAATGAAGAAATACAAAACACTTTGCTTCAAGAATGTCAAAATAAAGCACAGTTTTTACATCTGCCCAGTTTTTTTATCAAAACAAGTCAATGAATTTGAAAGAAAATGCAAACAGTTCTGTTAATTTTTTTGGATGACTGAAATATTTACCTGAAACATTTAATTCAGCTCCTGTGTAATAAAATATTCAGAATGAATAGGGCAAAGGAGTTTATTAGTGGTTCTTTATGTCATGCTCAGTAAGCCCTCTAGTCAGGGGCGGTGGTTTATGTGCTCTGGTTTTTTTTTGGTTTTTTTTTCAAGAGTAACTGTTTGGACTCCTGTCTGGGCTAGCACAGGGGCTTTGTAGAGCTAAAAGGCTGTCACTGGTTGAAAACAAGAATATTGGCAGTAGGGATCAGAACCCAAGCTTTCCTACTTCTGAATGCCATAACCTCTAGGCTTCAAAGGCAGGGCCCCTCCTGTTTCTTCTCCTTCTGGTCCTATGACTCTTGCAGTCATGGTTGCACAGCAGAGCCTAGCTTGAACAAGAGGAATGTATGGTACCCTCAATGAAATGATTTTCTACCTTGGTGGTTAGGGCAGTCTCTTGAAAGGAAGACATGTGGATTTAAGCCTCCTCAGGGAGAAGAGGACCTAAAACAAGTCCCTGTTTCCTAAGTGAGTGCTCTAACCACTGTTGGCCAAAGAGTAGGGGCAATTGTGTTTTGTATTTCTCTTCTGGCAGCTGTGTGTTTTGTATTGATCTGTAGGAATTCTTTCAGTATCAAATGGTCACTAATGTGCTATGTTGTTATCTAAAAAATTGCAGACTTAAGTGGGTTTCAGGCACTTTCCACAGTGATTAGTTTGCACCAGAGTTTAAGAACTTAAATGGCTGTTATGGAGTGCTTCTAAGCATGTATGCTAGTCCAAATCTATGTACCCTAGGGATATTTTCAGGCCAAAATGAAGTCAACTAGGATCCGGTAAGAAAAGCCATTTAGGTGTCTGAGGTGCTTAAATTCTCATTGAAATTAATCCTAATTTTGTTTTTTTTGAATAATTGTGGGGTCCAGGAAGCTAACATTTAGGTACTGGGATATATAAATTGAAAGAGTCTCAGGGGCAATCTGGATTTTCCCCTAAAGTTTAGGCATTTTAAAGATTAAGGGGACAATGGTGGAGAGTTGGACTTTGGCATCTAAATATTACCTAAATCCCACCCTAAGGGTCGAAGTACATTATTAGATGTAGCTCAGAGTGCTGCTTTCAAAACTGCACTGGCAAATGAGAGTAAGTTGCAGATTATGGCTATTTTATTAAACATTGAGCTGCCTGAACTAAAGTTCAGAAAAATTAGTCTGATGCTCTTTCATCTGCATAAATACATTTTTACAGGACATTAGGCCTTTTCATTCTTCAGTTTTCTAATACAGATTGAATTTCACAGAAATGGAGGAGGACAGAGATTCTGAGTGGAATGACTAGGATGCTGGGAAATGACTATCTGGATCGATATATTCAATGTGTATGGCTCAGATTATAATAAACATGCTATTAAGGATAGAGACATTGGCATTGATAGGGGGAATAAAAGAAACATATGAAAATTGAAATAGGATTATTTGTCATTGTAAACTATGTTAACATTCATTGCTTGGGGAAAAAATCCCAATCTTATAAATTTATATTAAAAATGCAGAAAACCCTGATATTATTTAAACATAGCTATAATTCACATTCCTCCTCCCCCGTACAACACTTTTATTTTACATCATAATCCCAATGCACCTAGCTCAGTCTCTGTAAAGATGAACAAGAGAATTGGTCAGATCTACTCTCCACCACAAAGCACTGTTCACAGATCTTTTGAACCAGCTCTTTTCCTTTCATTTACTCCTTCCAAACAGCTCTCAATGAATCTAGATTCTGTATTTCACTATGGGCAGGTAAAAGGGTTCAGTGCTGTTATCTGAGGATACAATAGGCTACTTGCACTGGGCCAGTTGCCAAGTTTTGAGATTTCCTCTTTTCTTTTTACATTACTACACAGGTTTTGACTTGAAACTCTCAAAGCAAACTTAGTTAAATTGTCTATTACAAGAGCTACTTGTATATAGAAGCCTTGGTGTCTTTAATAAACTAATATAGAATTAAAAGTTCTGCACAGTCCAAAATTTTAATGAAAAAAATAGTTTGAGAAGGAAAAAAATGCGGAAAAGTTAAAATTGGTTTGTTTTTTCTTTTTTAACTTACTTTAGGACTTTTTAAAAAGGATTAAGATAATTGAATCAATCCCATGACACAAATTATTACATAACATTATTTTAAATCAAATATTACTTATAATGAAATAGTTTTAACTGTAAAACTCTGGGAGATGAATTAAGGAGAATGCACCTGAAGAATATTTTTATTCATCATTTACTATAGTGTATGTATGTTTTCCACAGTGCCTTTCATAATGTGTTGGGGGAAAAAAACCCTTTACTATAAGAGTCAAGTATTGGGGAAGTCATAGAATGAGATGTAGAGAGAAGAATTAGGCATGGGAGCAGACAGATAGTTGGTCTGGATAAACTGATGTTAGAGAAGAAGAAAATAGGATTCGAAATAACATGAGATTGGAGTGAAGCCATGGAAACTTTAAGCAACAGGTAGGCTGTCTTCTTTACTCAAAACCCATATAGAAGTGCTTTTACTGTGAGAAAACTACCACTAAAAATACTCATGTTCCATTATTTCTTCCAGGACCTTAAAATCTCACCAAGTATCTTAAAATCTGTGACTGTATGACACAGGGGCAGCAGTTATTATATTGAGCTCCCTTTCAAAATGGAACTTGGCACTCAGAAGTCCTAGACTTCTAAACCACTTGGAGTCACTGGAAAGTTTTTTCTTAGTGTGCTGTGAGGTGCAGAATGCCTCTGTGATAAGCTTAGTGTCTACTCCACAAATGCAAGAGAAACAAATCTTTCTGCTACATGTATATCTTGTGAGTGCAGTACCTGCAGGGTTTAGGTAATTATACTTTTAAATTTTGAGATGGGCTACTGCCTTTCTATTTTCTGTCAAATTAAAATATGGCTGATTGCCTCTTCATTCAGAATCACCAAGCATAATACAACCAATTTTCCGTCACTCACTCAGTCTAATTCCAAAAAGCTAAGTGCTGGACTAAGCCCTGCTCAACAATCAGTAAATTGGGAAGCTAGTATCAAAGGATATAAGACCTACACTTTCTCTGATTCTTCTGTGTTGTACAGAAGCTATCATTATATGTAGTGGAGATCTAATTGAACCAGTGTGGAAAATTACAACCCTAATAGTGAAATAAGAGCCAATATCATTTTTGTAGGGGTAGCAGCAGTATTCAATCTCATAATACAAATGTAAAATGCCATAGAAAAGCAATTGCCAAGATAGATGGAGAATGGTTAAATATATTTTGAAGCCACTTTAACTTAGCAGATTTGATAGCTATCAAAAGCAGACACTTTTAAAATGGAACATTTACATGTGAAGCTTCTTGAAATTGTTCGTACCACTGCTTCAAGGTGTAAAATCCCTCATAAAATATCATTAGCCATTGCCACAGCAGATCACTAAGCATTCAAAATATTTGGGTAGAAAAGTAGTTCTCAACCTTTTTAGACTCAGGATATCCCTTGGAAAATTCCAGCTCTTAGCTTTCACTTATTTTTTGATTAGGGAAAAATAAAAGAGACGTTTTTCTGTTGCAAATAATTTAGAAAGACCATAATAGGCCAGAAATATTTTTGACAGCATGAATTCCTATTTGAAATCTCTGGGTTTATCTTATGAATCTTGTACAGGTGTTTGCAGACCTAACAGTGCTAATTATACGTAGTACCCCACAGCACTCTTAAAAGGGTTTTATAGTATCCCAGAGTGCTGCAGCACCTGTTTGGAAGTCATGGGGGTAGAATGATAGTGGTTGAAAGGGACATCAATGGTCATCTAGTCCAATCGCCTGCACAGATGCAGGATTTGTCATCCCAGATAATTGTCTTTCTAGCCTCTGTTCAGAAACCTTCAGTGGATGGGATTACACATTTTCCCTGAAGCAACTTGTTTCATTACCCTGCCATTCCTCTTTGACCACCATTTCATTTCCTAATCTACAGTCAAATACGTGTCTGTACTAATTCTTTACTCACACCTAACCTTGTGTTTTTTAATGTTGTTAAACGCCTACACCAGTCTTCCAGTGAATCTATTCCAAGCTCTCTTTCTTCTCATTAAAACTTTTAAAAATAAACTTGTTCTATAAAACATTCCAGCTACAGAGACCACAGACCACTTTCATTATACTACATAAAAACTGGCTACAAAGTACACTACAGCTGGCAAAAAGGAAAACATTTTTCACTAATTTCTTTGCCCACGTTCATTGAAAGCTTCCAATCTACTCTCTTGTGTGACCTTGCACTCTGGTAGTTAACTTGTAAATGTTATTTCTTTCTTTCTTCCACTAAGCTCTATCTCACATGGTTTTTCCTGTTGAAAGTCTAGCTCCTAGCCAACAGATACCTATTCTTGAAAATCTTGACCTGTACATATATTCTGTCAGATGAAATTACCCATTAGAAGGGCTGGATGGATCACAGAAAAAAAAGGGGGAGAGGGAGTCTTCACATTCTGCTTTCATTTTGTAATTCAAACAGATGTTTTAATTTTCTGAAATATTCAGACTTTTTTTTTTTTTTGGCAGTAAGCATTTCTGGATAGATCCTGCAATGTCAAAGCAGATACTCTGGGAACAAACCATTTCTATGGCACTGTATTTCTGCCTGGGACCTGAAGCAGAAATGTCAAGACAGACCAATTCTGTTTTCATGGGATTTATAGTCCAGTTTGGAAGGTTCCAGAACTGTACTTTATTATTATAAGTAATCTGTAAAAATGCAGAATTTAGTAATCTGTAGAATTACTAGAAGCAAAGAAGAAGGTAGGTCAAGGTACCACCCTGTCCTACCTTTAGCCGCTTCAGACTAACACAGCTAATCACCTGTGTACAAGCACCTCTGTCATTTCTAATGGATCAAGTTCACATTGGTGGAGGGACTCAAGAGCAGTTCCACAGTTACTTTCCTTTCTTGCCAGTATTATTTCCTATTTTTAGTACTGAGTCCAGTACTATTTCATATTTTTATAAATTTTGATTAAAAAATAGAGAGTATATTGATCAGTCCTGCAGATAAGTATAATAAAAAAACACAAATATAAAATTGGTGATACCTGGCCTGATGGCAGCACTATGGAAAAGGACTTGGCTGTCTTTGTAAACCAGAGACTCCATATAAGTCTGAAGTGATGCAGCCACTCAAAAGGCAAATACAAGTTTTGGGACGCATCAACTTAAGCATTAGATATAAGATATAGGAGGTGGTAGTGCCCCTCTATTTGGCACTGTTTAGGCCTCATCTGGAGTACTGTGTGCAGTTATGGGCTCCACAGTTTAGAAAGGACATGGAGAAGCTATGGTCCAGAGGCAGGCAATCCAAGATGGTCAAGGGTTTGGCAGGAAAGCCATATGAGGAGAGGCTGAAGGAGTTAGAAATTTTCAGCTTGCAGAAAAGGTACTTAAGGGGGGACATAATAGAAGTCTTCAAATAATTGAAGGGCTTCCATAAAGAAGAGAGAAAGCACATTTTCTCTCTTACTGCAGAGCGGAGGATGCAGACTAAAGGCTGGAAGTTGCAACAAAATAAGTTTAGATCAGATTTCCAGAAAAAAAAATCTTCACTATTAGAACAGTGAGGCAGTGGAATAGATTGCCTAGGGAAGTTGTGGATTCTCCATCAGTGGAGGTGTTCAAGAAGAGGTTGGACAGCCACTGGTTGGGGGTCATCTAGGTGTAGCTATGCCTATGGTCTACCATGGGTATTTCCCAGCCTCCTGGGCTTCGATGTAGGGTTTTATTCCCTTCTTCTGTAGTGGGGATTATGGCCCTCTACTGTGACCTCTTGAGCATATATTGATAACATTTTATAGAAGCAGGACATTGGCTGCTGTGCTTCCTCTGCTTTACCTGCAGCAGGTTAGGGTGCTAGGTCTCTGTTGTGTCAGGGTTAATGGTAGTTTTATGGGCTAGTGACAGAAGTTACACATAAACTAGCTTAAGTGATCAGAAACTGGTTTAAACCTGTAATAGAACAGAAGTTCAGCGCACATACACCAGTTTACAAATGGCTGAAACTGCTTTAAGATAAACCTGGTCGAATATAGTATCAGATTTAATTGATTTGGGTCAAACCAGCTTATGAAACTTCTGTCCCAGACCCCTTCCTGGTTTAAGTTAAATCAGATTCCCCCAGCATGCTTTCCAGCCCTGGGCTGGGCTGTACTGTCTGCTCCAGCAGAGATGGGTTGGAGAGGGAGGGGCAAACCTTGACTGGGCTCTGGGTTCAGGGAGGGGGGTTGAACCCCACTTTCCCTGGCTGAACCCCACTTCCTTTGTGTGCAGAGATGCCCTGGCCTGCTAAATTTACTGAAACTTACTGTTGACTGAGTCTGTGGACTACAAATCCCAGAAGCACCTGGAAGAAGGAAGTGGAAGTGAAGAGCAACCTGCAGAGTCTTGGTGCTGTAGTTCTGGACTGCAAATCCCAGAGACCTTGGGGGCAACAGGAAGAGGAAGTAAACACACAGCCAGAGAGCTGTGCTCTAGTGCCCCCCAGCTTCTGGCCTGAGCCACTGCAGGCATGTGGGTATATTTCCTGAATCAAAAAGTGAATGTGTCTCCAGTTTCATAGATTTCATAGACATTAGGGCTGAAAGGAACGTCACGAGATCATCGGCTCCAGCCCCCTGCCCAAGGAGCAGGAAGTCAGCTGGGGTCAGATCACCCCAGCAAGACAATCATCCAAGTGTTTCGTAAAGGTACCCAGGGTGGGTGCTTACACCACTTTTAGGGAGTTTATTCCATACTTTGGAGACTTGGATGGTAAAGAAGTTTTTCCTTATGACCAGTCTAAAATGGTCTTCCAGCAGTTTGTGACTATTAGACCTTGTCTTCCCTTGGGTGACCTGGTGAACATATGTGCTCCCAGTTCCTGATTCACACACCTTATATACTTATAGGCTGCCACCAAGTCACCCCTCCCCTGAGCCTTCGCTTCTCCAGGCTAAAGAGTCCCATGCCTCTCAGACTCCTCATAAGGCCTGTTCTCTTGGACTTTAATCATGCGCATGGTTCCCCTCTGGACTCTCTCAAGCTTCTGCACATCCTTTATAAAGTGTGGAGCACAGAACTGGATGCAGTACTCCAGCTGTAGCCTCACCAAGGCCGAGTAAAGGAAGAGGATGACATCTTGGGTCTCGCTTGAGATGCATCGGTAGATGCAAGCCACAGTTTTATTTGCTTTGCTGGCTGCAGCATTGTGTTGGTAGCTCATGTTCATTTTGTGGTCAATCATGACCCCCAAGTCTCTTTCGGTTACAGTGCTAGCGAGTGTAGCAGTCTCAAGCCTATAAGTACAATGTGGTTTTATCTTCCAAGGTGGAGCACCTTGCATTTTTCTGTGTTGAATGTTATCAGGTTTTGATCTGCCCACCTTGTGAGCCTGTCCAGGTTGCCCTGAATTGCCAGCCTATCCTCTAGCATGACCAGACGTGTCCATAATTTGATGTCATCTGCAAACTTAGGCAGTCTGCTTCTGACACCTGAATCCAGATAATTTATGAATATATAAAAGAGCACTGGTCTGAGTACTGAGCCCTGGTCACCATGTGCCATGTTGACTCAGTTCCATCAACTATCACTCCCTGGGTCCGACCACGGTGCTAGTTCCCCAGCCATTGGGCCGTAAGGTTGTTGAGGCTGCAGTTCCCTAATTTTACCATGAGGACATTATGGAAGACCAAGTCAAAGGCATTCTTTAAATCTAAATATATGACATCAACCCCTTCTCCTTTGTCCAGGTGATGCACCACCTGGTCATAGAGGGAAATGAGGTTGGTCAGGCAAGACCTACCCACAACAAAGCCATTTTGGCTATCTCTCAGAATGTTGCTTTCCATTAGCCTGTTGTTGATGGTTTCTTTGATGATTTTTTCCAAGATGTTTCCAGGGATTGAGGTCAAACTGATTGGCCTTTAGTTCCCTGGATCTTCCTTCCTTCCTTTCTTCATAGATTCATAGATGTTAGGGTCGGAAGGGACCTCAAAAGATCATCGAGTCCGACCCCCTGCATAAGCAGGAAA
>NW_005842203.1:1009548-1026502 GCF_000455745.1 Alligator sinensis | reverse complement strand
GGTCTGACCAGTGCCCGATAGAGGGGAAGTATCACCTCCTTGGACCTATTCGTCATGCATCTGCTGATGCACGATAAAGTGCCATTGGCTTTTTTGATGGCTTCGTCACACTGCCGACTCATGTTCATCTTGGAGTCCACTAGGACTCCAAGATCCCTTTCCACTTCCACGCCACCCAGCAGGTCATTCCCTAGGCTGTAGGTGTGCTGGACATTTTTCCTCCCTAGGTGCAGCACTTTGCATTTCTTGAAGTTAGGCATCACACTTGCCCTCTTCCAAACTTCAGGAACCTCTCCCGAGCACCATGTGTTCTGAAATATTGTTGTGATTGATCATGCTATGATGTCAGCCAACTCTTCTAGGACTCTTGGGTTTCATCTGGGCCAGCTGACTTGTGGATGTCCAGCCTCTCAAGCTGTTCCTTCAAAAGATCTTCACCAATTATAGGTATATCACCTCCCTTACCCTGGTAGTCCTGTGTTCTGTCAGGCAGGGCGAACCTCTTGGGCTGGTTGAAAACCGATGCAAAATAATCATTCAGGAGATTAGCTTTTTCTGGGTGTCGGTTGTCAGCTTCCCCATTTGGTTTAGCAAGGGTCTGATGTTGCCCTTTTTTTTTTTTTCTGACTTCCCAGGTATTTGAAAAAGGATTTTTTTATTGTTCTTGATTCCTGTAACCAGTTTGAGTTAGGTTTCAGCCTTGGCTTTTCTGGTCCTCTCCCTACAGGTGCAGGCCAGTGCTGCATAATCCTCCTTAGTGGTAGTTCCCAACTTCCATCCCTTATAAGATTCTCTTTTCAGATGCAGGATGTCCATGAGTTCCCTTTTGAGCCAATGGGGTGTCCCAGCCCTTTTGGTACCTTTCTTATGGGCCAGAATGGACTTACCTTGTGATTTTAGGATCATGTCCTTAAGGAGCAACCACTCATTGTGGACTCCCCTCCCTGTCAGATCATGGTCTCTCAGGGCCTCAAAAATGAACCTCCTGAGCTTGTGAAAGTCAGTTTTCCAAAGTCTAGGATTTCTGCATTGCTGACTGATTTTCCAGCTTTCTGATGGATAGAGAAAATGATCAAGTCATGATCACTTTCATCAAGCCTCCCTTCGATCCTCAGGTTGCTGACTAGATTATGCCCTTTGGCCAGTATTTGATCCAGTACCTGTTGTTTCTCAATTTAATCTCTGCTCCTTAGACTAAAATGCAAAGACTGAATTGATTCAACCTCGTGCTTTTTGACTGTTTGTACTTAGCCATGTAGAGTTTCGATTATGCTTTGTATGGGATGGTTTGGATAAAGATGATCCTGCTGCAGGCCCTGAGGCTGGGGATTGAATTGGATGCCCTCTGAAGGTCCCTTCCAGCCCTAATTCTTTATGACTCTATGAGCAATTAATTCCTTACTCTCTAGTACAATTGTATATTATTTCGTTTCTGATTTGTTATTTACCCATTCATAGTTTCATAGTAGCTAGGGTCAGGAGAGACCTGAACAGATCATCTAGCCTGACCCCCTGCCACAGGCAGGAATGAATGCTGGGTTCACAAGACCCCAGACAGGTGATCATCCAACCTCCTCTTGAATTTGCCCAAGGTAGGGGCGAGGACCACTTCCATGGGAAGTTGGTTCCAGATTTTGGCCACCCTAACTATAAAATATTGCCTTCTGATCTCTAACCTAAACCTGTTCTCCATCAGCTTACTACCATTGTTCCTTGTCACCCCAGGTGGTGTTGGGGAGAAAAAGGCTCTGTCTATTTATTGTTGATCTCCCCTGATGTGTTTGTAGGCAGCCACCAGGTCCCCCCTCAGCCTCCTCTTGCTGAGGCTGAACAGGTTCAGGTCCCTCCATCTCTCCTTATAGGGCCTGTCCTGCTGCCCTCTCACCAAGCGGGTGGCCCTCCTCTGAACCCTCTCCAGGCTGGCCACATCCCTTTTCAAGTGCGGTGCCCAGTACTGGATTAATTTAGTTCTCACATTCCTGGTTAGAATTAACTTACTATTCTAAGCCCAGTGTTTCACAAATTTACTTTCTACTGCTCATGGAGTTTCTTTCAGAAAAAAATCACTCAGAAGCAGGCTGGTCAAGTTTGCCCATGACACCAAACTCTGGGGTAAACCGTCCACACCTGAGGACAGGAGGGTTGTTCAGGCAGATTTTGACAGGCTCATGAAATGGGCAGACGAGAATCTGACGGTGTTCAACACCAAAAAATGCAAGGTTCTCCACCTTGGGAGGAAAAACCTGCAGCATGCTTATAGACTTGACAGTGCTACACTGGCTATCACTATGGATGAAAGGGACTTGGGGGTTATGATTGACCACAAGATGAACATGAGCCTTCAGTGTGAAGCTGTGGCTAGTAAAGCGAGCAAAACGCTGGCTTGCATCCATAGATGCTCCTCAAGCAAATCACGGGACGTCATTCTTCCATTGTATTCGGCCTTGGTGAGGCTGCAGCTGGAGTACTGCATCAAGTTTTGGGCTCCACAATTCAAAAAGGATGTGGAGATGCTTCAGAGAGTGCAGAGGAGAGCCACGCGTATGATCAGAGGTCAGGAAAACAGACCTTATGAAGAGAGGCTGAGAGCCATGGGACTCTTCAGCCTAGAAAAGCGCAGGCTCAGGGGTGATCTGGTGGCCACCTATACATTTATTAGGGGTGTTCATCAGGATCTGGGGGAACATCTGTTTACCAGAGTGCCCCAAGGAATGACAAGATCAAATGGTTACAAATTCCACTGCAACCGATTCAGGCTGGACATAAGGAAGAACTTTACTGTCCGAGCCCCCAAGGTTTGGAATAGACTGGTGCCAGAAGTGGTTCAAGCAACCACTTTGAATGCCTTCAAGACACATTTGGATGCTTATCTTGCTGGGATCCTATGATCCCTGCTGCCCCCCTACCCATGGGGCAGGGGGCTGGACTCGATGATCCTCCGGGGTCCCTTCCAGCCCAAATGTCTATGAAATCTATGAAATACCAGTGTTTCTGGCACTACATACACTTTTATCAGGGTTTACATCATTTTCTTTCAAGTCTGTTCAGCTTCTGCTGTACTGTGGCCATCTCTCCAGTCAAGAATACCTCAAGATAGTCATGCTATTGTCATGCTCTGTGTCTGTGCCATGCATGGCTCCTAGCACTTACAAACTCCTGCAAAAGGAAATAATTTAATTCAATTCTTGTGTTTTTTCCCCAAATGTTAAGGATTGTCTCTGTTGGGCTTACATTACTTACTACAGGGTATGCTGCTCTGTACACTATTTTGGAGGACTAAACTTAAGTATCACATGATACTTTCTATCTCTGCTCTCTTTAATTGTAATGTTTTGGATTGTATCCATCATCCATAAACTCCAGTGCTGAGCAAGAGACTTGTATTGCTTCTCAAAATCTAATTGCTTAAGTGTTAATTCCATGTCTTTCAGTAATCTGTGTCTAAACATTTTGTTTCCTATCTGAACCATAATCTAAAGCTCTTCAGCCTTAGATTAGTCATAAATAATTCTGTATTTTCCTTTTGCTTTTTTTTACATGGAGTGCAATAATCTTCACGTTTATGTACTACAGTTTCCTATGTAGCATCCTCTGCTTGAGTTAACTGAAATCTATTGAAAATATCAAGTGCTTCAGAGCCAACTATTGTAAAATTTTCAGACTTTAACAGCTTCTTTTCTTCCACTCAAGGCATTTTCCTAGTTTGCCTTCGTAGTTCCACATATCTCTGAGCAATCATTCAGAGCCAAGAAACCTCACAGAGGTGTGCTTCATCCAGTTTTTCACCTCTAACTATAACTCAGATTTGCATAATTAGAGCATCTGCTCAGTACAACCACCATTTCCTTACAGTTCTTGTGAAAACCTCAGAAATATACCGTTCCCCACAGTAGCTTTGCAAGAGTTGTTCAAAAGAGAAGTTATGTGTTGTGGGGCTTACATGAAACTGTTGCTTTCCCATTCAAAGATGTGTGATGCCAATAATGGACATGGAAAAAGGAAGGAGAGGGTGGTTGTGGTCCTTCCTCCACCATGAATAAGCATGTAGAGAGGGCAGTCCCATGAAAGTTTATACAGAGTATTTCAATCCCGATAAAGAAAAACTCTGGAAGAGATTATAGCTTCCTGATGCAGCTATCTTCTATTAGATGTGTAGTTATCTATCACTCCCAACACAAGCTGGCCACAAAGCTGCTATGAGCCATCCTAGTGTATAGCTGCTACTATATTTCAAACTGTAATTAAAAGACCCCCCACCCTTTCATAATCATGCCATCAAATATTAGACCACTGCAGTCAAGAAAAATGAAACCATGAGAAATAGGAATACTCTGCCTATCAGGATTTCAGTGTTTCATGCAATAAAAATTGTTATCTTAAGCAATTTTACTGCATGCTCAGGCACATGAACTGTGCCACTAGTTAAGAAGTTTAAACAAGTAATACTTGTAGTGAGAGCAACTTCAACTTTATGGACTGTCAGTTACATTTTAGCTTGTAAATTGAGATGATTTTGTGCCACAGATTGCCAAAAATATGCCTGAAATCCGCATAAAATAATGCCTTGCCAATTTCTAATTCCAAGTGACAAACAGCTAAATTTAGCTATTTAAAGCTTCTTAGTTTACAAACTACATTTCAATCTAATGAAGTCTGAAGCAGTAGAGACATTAACATGTTAAAAACAATATTAATAATGGGTATATTGACAGACTTTGGACTAGCATGATGATAACAATTTTTGCTCACCTATAGCATATTTAAAAAGTTTTTTATAACAGATGTGAGAGGCAAGGATTTTTGCGGGTATTATCTTTTATTGGACCAACTGCATGATTCGATTAAAGAAAACAGGGCATTCTTCATCCTGTCTTTCTAAAACATATTTAATTTAGAAATGTTAGTACAGTAATTTTAATTAGTTTCTCTTTTATCTTAAGTTTATAACTCTAGCTTATCAAGTTTATTTAGCTCTAGCATATTTCTTGAAGGTGTCTTATACATCTATTATTTATTTAAGGGGGTTTCTAGGTCAGTTTTCCTCATCTCCCCCTGCTGTATTAAGGTCAGGCCTGTTAATCATATCCCCGATTAAAAAATAATGTAAGTGTGTGCAACTTGATTGATATTTCACTGATCCATTGACTTACAATTGCTTTTACTAGGCCCAAACAACGCAATATTCATAGCACTGTTTCAACAGTTGTTTAGGAGGATATATTTCATAAAGAGGTGGAGGGGAGAAAGGTGGGCCCTTTGGGACTGCCAGAGGACATAGTTTAGTGATTATTATATCAGTCATAGAATAACTACTTCAGAGAAGCAAAGGTTAAAGAATGATGGTGCAACTTACTGTAGCTGTTCACCCTTCCAGCTCCATGTGATTTATGGTGTGTGCAGCTTTCAGAGTTGAATTTAAACAGAAGTCCTGCCTATTTTGTATGGAAAACAAAAATTCCATGCTACTTCTTTCAAGAAATGAAGCATTTCTCTAGTGTCCTTGGCCAACCTGTCTCCATCCTGGCACTATGGAATTTTCTAGGATGCCAATATTATGCCATAAGTAAATCACAAAACACTTTAGAGTAATTATGGATATATTTACTATGTAAGATATACCATTTCCTCCCTTTCCCTTTTTTGGGAGACCTTTTTCTCCTTCTTCCTTTCTCAAGCACATTGGTACCACCCATTTCATTATCTGAGAGGCAAAATGCACTGCCTCTGCAATGCAAAATTATCTTTGAAACCTATCTGCTCCTTAATATTTTTATCCATATCAATTTGTTTGCTTTTTTTTAACTGACCTATTTCTGTATTGAATGGTAATAGAGACATATTGATCCACAAAACAAAATCATAGGCCAAACTGACTTTTTTCTCACTTTATTGTTTCCCCTGCAGATTCAGCTTCACCTGTTATCCAGGTCGGCAACTTTGTCTAAAGTGTACTAGACCATTACAGAATTAGTTTGTGTTACATGGTACACTAGCTGCTCACAGTTATTTTGGAAAACTGATCTCTAACTTGAACAGATATAGGCAGTTTAGGGGGAGGGAAGACTGACATTTTTGTAAGGGTTGGGTTTGGAAGAGGCATCTGTACTTGCAAATGGCTAGAATGCTAGATGCTGTTACAACATGTCAAAATTGCTCTTATAATTGAAGAGGCATTTAATTTTTACAAGCAAGCAGTTATTTCATGTTCATATCTAACACGCAGTGGGCACATCTACATGAGACACTTTACTGCACAGCAAATTTGTCTGCTGTGCAGTAAAGCATCACCGTCTACACGTGCATGGCAATTATGGTGCAATAGATTAATTTACTGTGCTGCCAGATAGTCCTGCCAGATACAAGTGATATCCTGCAGTGCAATAAATTACTGTGCTTAAATGCATGTCTAGACAGTGACATTGGGATGATTTTACTCTGCCTCAAATTTAGCTAGAATATAATCTGTCACATTAATTGCATGTATAGACATGCCCAGTATGGGAAACAATATATACTGTCAGGTGCTAGGAATGGTTCACATCTTGATGTCATAAAGGAAAAGAAACTGATTTAATAGCCCATTTCACATCAGTAGAATGGGGATTTGCTCCATTTTTCTCCCATAACTAAATTAAGCAGGAGTTCCAATGGTATTGTGTTCCTTTCTTCCTGCCCCTATATGCTCCATGCAGTGACAAGGAGTGGAGGAAGGGACTTCAAGCTTTATTCCTTCCTGTAAAGTCAATGTAATTTGGCTTTAGAATTTGGCTGATAGCAGCTATTTAGCACCTCAGCTATATTCATATTGCCGACTAAGGCTCATATCTGACATGAAGTCTATAAAACTTTGCCAGCTGACCATGAGTAGGCAGGAAGACAAACAGACCATTAAGTGCCATGTAGTATTTGTTCATTTCAACTAGATTCTTTCTTCCTCTTTATGCTATTATATGGGGGGTAGTTATTTTGTTTGTTTGTTTTTTGCTGTTGACATAAACTAAGATATGAACTTTTTTTGAGGCAAGGACTAAATTTCTATTTTATGTCTCTGCAGTGCTTTTCACAGTAGTTTTGTTTCTGAAGTCAGGCCTCAGGGTACTATTCTAAAATAAATCATCTTCATAATTTTAATTGCCCTTGTCATTTTTTCTGCCCTTTGCTTCCAAAGCGAGTATTTGAAATATATATTTTTTAATTCTTTGTTTTTTCAGATTTTTTCTCCTTTATGTTTTATTCCTGTAGTTTTCCTATGTCTTTCATACTTATTTTCACAATCTCACTAATCTTTTTTCATTCATATTCTTTAAGGGATTCTTTGCCTTATAGAACTATTTATTTGACTATTTAGGTGCATTAAATGTTGTTACTCCTTTGCTTTTTCCCTTAATTTGTCACTAAAATTAATTTTACATTTAGCCTCCACAGTACTACTACTTTGCTGTTTCACTTATATGATTGACTACCTGCCAATTTTCTTTAACTTTTACCATCTTTAAAAGTCTGATTTTTCCTAAAGATCAATATTTGTGTTCTTGTCCTTTATATAGATTCCCCATTACCATTTCAAACCCAGTAGTACAAGTACTGTGTCCTATGAGCTCCTATTGAATTTTGGTACTTAGTCACCAAAGTAATATTTATTCCATGACTTAGATTGCTGGGTGATATAATACAATTGCTACTACCAATACTCTTAAATATACTTTAGATATTGTAGACAAAACCCAAATAGAAACAATACACTCTAATCTGAGGACAGAATGTGTCCCTTAGCAAATTCAATGTAGTTTTCCTACATGTACTATTTAAAATAGAATAATTGCAATTCTCTAGTGAGGGAAGGGGCACTAGCTCCTGCTGTTTACTAAATAGCTGACTTTTAATTAAGCCATCTTTCCTAAATTAGATCTGTCCCTTCAGTAACGCACAGTGGGCACATCTACATGTGCAATTAATGTACATACATTTTCTGGGCAGAAAATTCAGGTGCATTCAATTGCACCTTGACACATACACAAATGTACACCCATCAGGAGCAAATCTGCTTCCGATGGGAATAGTTAAATCTAGGGCTGCTCCTGCCCTGCTCTGGTTCCTTGCAGCAACCAGGGAGAGCTCCAGGCTCCTCTGGGTGTCAGCCCTTGGGTGGCAGGGAGCAGGGGAGGCTGGTCCTAATCTCCACATGGCTGGGAGAGCTGTCCTGGCTGCTGAGCAGCTGCCTCCATGCCCCATGGAGACTGGGACAGGGGGTAAGAACAGGTGAGGGGCAGGGGGCAGGACTGCCAGAGATCACTCCACTCTGTGGGGCTTGCGGGAGTCTGGCTCTGTGCCTCCATGTGCTGCTCCCAGCTAGAGTACCAGGGGCACCACATGGAGGCACAGAGCCAGCACAGCTTGATGGTGTAGGCTATCCCATGGTTCTGGTACTCTATCACACCACCATGCTGGGCCAGGCTGGCTCCATGCTGAGCTGTGCAGGTCCTGGCCTTGCATCCAGGAACCACATGGTGCAGTACGGAACCAGCCCAGCCCAGCTCATCCCCTCTTGGCATCACGTGATTCCCCACTGCAAGGTTGGGACCAACACAGCATGGCATAGAGCCAGCCTGGCCCATCCGATCCCCTCCCAGCAGCACACGGTTCTCCGTTGCATGCACAGGACCAATGTGGTGCAGCATGGAGGGGCCAGGCCAAGCTGGACTGGCTCCATGCCATGCCATGCAGGTCCTGGCCTTGCAGCTGGAACCACATTGTGCCAGGGTGGGCTGGACTAACCCTGTGCCATGCCCTATTGGTCCTGGCCTTGCAGCCAGAAACTGTGTGCTGTAGCTGGGGTGGGGCGGGGTTGGGGGGGCTGGCTCCCTAATTCCCACCATACCCCCAACACATACCCATATCCACCCACAGCCACCCATGCACTCCTACCTCTGCACCATAACCCCACATATACCCACATACACTCCCACACCCACACCATATCCATACACACACCAACACCTTTCCACGTACCCCACCCCCCACAATATCACCAAACACACCCACAGCTCCCACACTTCGCCACCCCTACCATACCCACACCCCATCTTCCTATACTCCCACACACCACCAACTGACCCACACCTTTCCACACCCACTTCACTCTCCCCCACAGACCCCACTCACCATACTCTCACTCCACACACAACTCCCACATCCTACCACACCCTCACCTTCACTCCCCAATCACATAGCCCCCATATACACCCCTTTATCCCCCAGAACACAATATACAAAAGTAATAGTGAATTTTGAGCTATTATGCAATTGCCTCTAGATACACTACACAAACACACATAAATCAGGACAATTTTAAAAACAATAATTAAAATAAGTTATAGTGGATGTATACTTTTCTAGAGGATCTTCAACCCAGCTATGTGTCATTTACATATATAACCACTTATAGCTTGTTATATCTTCTTAAACTGGTTTTAACATACAACTTGACCAGTTCATTATATGACATTGTTCTCTGGGATAGCATGAACTAGACCAGGGGTGAGCAATTATTTTGGCTGGAGGGCTGCTTAATGAGTTTGGTTAGCTGTCAAGGGCCATGAGCGTAGCCCCATCCTTTAACAAGTGCCCTGCCCCTGGTTGCCATCTTGGGACCAGAAGTCCCATCCCTAACCCCTGACCTTTGCCAGAAGTCCATCCAGTTGCCCCAGAAGTACTTCTTTTTTTTTTGGGGGGGGGGGGGGTTGCCATCTTGAAACTGGAATAAAACCAAATCATATACTAAATATACATGACACCTAGCTGAGTTGAAGATACTTTAGAAGAGAAGATTAGGATTCCAAATAACCTTGACAAATAAACTGGAAAAATGGTCTGAAATATGATGAAATTCAATAAGTGTATTCCACTTAAGAAGAACAATCAAATGCACAAATATAAAATGGTGAATGACTGGGTAAGCCACACAGAAAACACTGTGGTTTATAATGGAGCTCAACCTGAATATGAATTAACAATGTGATGTATTTGTTAAAAATGTCAGTCACTTACTGTGATGTATTGGCAAGTGTCTCATATCCAAATCAGAGAAAATGATTCTTCCATTTTACTTAGTGTTTGTGGGACTGCACCTGGAATTCTGTGTCCAGTTTTAGGCAGAAGAGTTTAAGAAATATTGGGACAGATTGGAGAGAGTTAAAAAATTATTAGAGATGCAAAAACCATGGTATATATGGAAAAGACAAAACAATTTAGATGATATAGCCAAGGGAAGACTAAAATGGGATTTGATAACAGGCTTTCTTTACAGAAAGAGCTGTAAAGATGATGGTGATCCATTACTTTCTCTGTCTACAGGGGGCAAAACAAGGAGTAATAAGATTAAATTGTAACAAACAAGATTTAGATTATTTGTTTGGAAAGCTCTTAAACTCAAGCTCTCAGGGACTACCACCACTGCTGGCCCACTGAGCAACCCTTGCAAAGCCAGCAGGTCAAGGCACTTAAGGGAGCCCACCCCTGCCCCAGGCCTGGAATGAGCTGTGGGCAAGGCAAGAGCCCCTAAAGGGACACTTGGCTGCCTATACACAAATGCCAGGAGCTTGGTGAATAAATAGGAGGAAATTGTCCTCCTGCTTAACACAAATAATAACAATGTCATAGGGATAACGGAGATCTGGTGGGATTCCATCTATGACTGGGCCACAGGTATAGACAGCTATACCCTGTACAGGGGAGATTGAGTGGACAAAAGGGGCAGGGGTGTAGCTTTCTATGTCAAGAAAAGCTATGCATCCCTTCAAGCTGACTTTGGTGCCCAGGGTGGACAACTGGAGACCCTCTGGATTAAAATCCATGTGGAACACAGCACAGGGTTGGAGTCTATTACAGACCTCCTACCCAGGATCAAGAGCTTGACCACGAGTTAGCCAGGGAATAGACTGGAGATGCATGCTCCCAGTGCATAGTTGTCATGGGAGACTTCAACTACCCAGACATCTTGTGGGAACAGCGCTCGGCTAAATCCAAATGGCCACAAAGCTTTCTCTCATGCATGGATGAGTTCTGATATAAGAAGTCAACAGGTCGAGGAGAGGTAAAGCACTGCTTGACCTGGTACTGGCTACAGGGGATGACCTAATTAGCAACCTAATGATCGAAGGGAAGCTGGGTGACAGTGACCATGAGCTGATCACCTTTACCATCTGCCGTAAAGCTGGCAAGTCAGTCAGCAATACAGAAGTCCTCAACTTCAGGAAAGCTGACTTTGACAAGCTCAGGAGGCTTGTCAGTGAGGCCCTAAGGGACCATGACTCAAATGGGAGGGAAGTTCAGGATGAGTGGTTCTTCCTCAAGGGAGTGATCCTGGATGCACAAGCAAAGTGTATTTGGTCTTGGAGGAAAGGCAGCAAAAGGGCACAGCACCCCCCTTGGCTCTCCAGGGAACTAGAGGACCTCCTGTGTCTAAAAAGAATGACCTATGAAGGATGGAGGACTGGCTTCACCTCCAAGGAGAAATATTCTGCACAGATCTGGACCTGGAGGGAGCAATGCAGGAAAGCCAAGGCTGTGACTGAACTTCTACTGGCTACAAGTATCAAGGACAATAAATAGTCCTTTTTTTAGATATGTGGGGAGCTGGAGGAAAAGCAAGGGCAACATCAGACCCCTGCTAAACCAGATGGGACAACTGACAACCGATACCCAGGAAAAAGCCAACTTGCTAAATGGGTACTTTGCATTGGTTTTTCACCAGTCCTAAGGAGTGCCCCTGCCCATTACAGGATGGGAACACCTGGGTGAGGGTGATTCCTTACCCTTCACCAATGCTGACCTTGTGAAAGAACACCTTGAGAGGCTGGACACCTTCAAGTCAGCTGGCCCTGACAGTTTACACCTCAGGTAATTCAAGCTGGCAAGCACCAGAGCTCAGCCCCTGGCACGGATCTTCAAAAACTCCTGGTGCTCTGGTGAAGTGCCCGAAGATGGAAGAAGGCCAATGTGATGCCTATGTTCAAGAAAGGGAGAAAAGTGGATCCGGCAAACTACAGGCCCATCAGCTTGACCTCTATCCTGGGGAAGGTCTTAGAAAAGATTATCAAAGAGACCATTCTTAACAGACTGGCAGATGGCAACATCCTGAGGGATAGCCAGCACGGGTTTGTTGCTCTAGGTCTTGCTTGACCAATCTTATTTCCTTTTACGACCAGGTGACCTATCACCTGGACAAGGGGGAAGAGATTGATGTCATATATTTTGACTTTAAAAAAGCCTTCAAACAGGTATTCCATAGCCTCTTAGCAAAACTGCCCAATTGTGACCTCAGCTTCACCACAACTTGCTGGCCAGGGAATTGGCTCTGTGGTCAGACCCAGAGGGTGGTGGTTGATGGAAGTCAATCTTCGTGGTGTGCTGTGACCAGTGGGGTCCCTCGAGGCTCTGTCCTTGGGCCTATACTATTCAACATCTTCATTAATGATGTGGACATTGGTATCAGAAGTGGATTGGCCAACTTCGCTGACAACACCAAATTCTGGGGTAAAGTGTCCACACCTGAGGACAGAAGGGCGATCCAGGCTGACCTTGACAGGCTCAGGAAATGGGTGGATGAGAACCTGATGGTGCTTAACACTGAAAAATGCAAGATTCTCCACCTTGGGAAGAAAAACCCGCAGCATGCTTATAGGCTTGGCAGTGCTACACTGGCTAGCACTATGGACGAAAAGGACTTGGGAGTCATGATTGACCACAAGATGAACATGAGCCTTCAATGTAAAGTGAGCAAAATGCTGGCTTGCATCCATAGATGCTTCTTAAGCAAATCCCAGGACATCCTTCTCCTGTTCTACTCAGCCTTGGTGAGGCCGCAGCTGGAGTTTTAGGCTCCACAATTCAAAAAGGATGTGGAGACACTTGATAGAGTCCATAGGAGAACCACATGCATGATCAGAGGTCAGGAAAACAGACCTTATGATGAGAGGCTGAGAGCTATGGGACTCTTCAGCCTGAAAAGCACAGGCTCAGGGGTGATCTGGTGGCCACCTATAAGTTTATCAGGGGTGCTCACCAGGATCTGGAGGAACGTCTGTTCACCAGAGTGCCCCAGGGGATGACAAGCTCAAACGGTCAGAAACTCCTTCATGACCATTTCAGGCTGGACATAAGGAAGAACTTCTTTACTGTCTGAGCCCCCAAGGTCTGGAATAGACTGCCACTGGAGGTGGTTTAAGCACCTACTTTGAATGCCTTCAAGAGAAATTTGGATGTTTAACTTGATGGGATCCTATGACCCCTGCTGACTTCCTGCCCCTGGGGCAGGGGGCTGGACTTGATGATCTTCTGAGGTCCCGTCCAGCCCTCATGTCTATCAAAATCTATGCAGTCTATGGGAGTAGTTAAGCACTGAAACAGATTGACAAGAGAGACAGTGAAATCTTTGTCATTAGAAATGTAAGTGAAAGCTAGACAAACATTTGTTTGGGTTGGTTTAGACAGAGTTGATCCTGCCAGTAGCATAACTAAAGAGGGGTGACTGGGGTACCACCCTCAGGACCTGACTTAGGGGGCTCCAAAATAATAGTGACACTTGCTGCTCTCTTGGCTGTTGTGCTAGTAGCATAGCCCACCTAAGGCCACTGCCCAGAATGTCTCTGCCACCCAGAGCATAGAACTGCCCGGTCATGCTTCTGGATTTTGGCTTAAGCAAGGGATTGGAGTAGGTAATATCTTGAAGTCCCCTCCAGACCTATTTTTCTATTAATCTACTGTATTTCTTTTGTCTAGAAAAGGAGTGTCAAACTCAAATGAGGTGGAGGGATGGATCTGGACCATGTGGTTTTTGCTGGTCAGACAACCCACTCCAGATCTAGTCCATGGAGATTCTCTTCGTCTGCCAGAGCATCTGTATCAGTATAGCCAGCATGTGGGGGTTAATGCTACTGCAGCTTACTCCCCTGCCAGATATTTACATATCAAATAGCAATCAAGAATCAGAAATTTGGTGATGGGTAAGGGCAGGGCCAGGTAAGGGCCCTGGGATACTGACTGTACTAGTACAGCAGCTCTAGGCTACATACAGCAGCTCTAGGCTACAGCAGCTCTAGGCCATGGATTGGATATGAATTATCTGTCCAGAGAGAAGCCCTGTGGGCTGAATGACCTACCAACATGGGCTGGATCTGGATCCTCTTGACACCCCTAACAAAGAAAGGGTGTTCTAATGCATTACCCATGGCACAAGTTAAGTGCACTTTAGCATGTGAATACTTTACATTTTAAGTGTGAAAACTCATGCCAAGTGCCTCTGAGCATCTTAAAGTTATGCTGCTTCAGGTGAGAAGTATCTTCAGCTGGTGTTACACAACATGTGTTATATTAATATCAGTCTGTTCCACTGGGCCAATACAAGCAATTTGCACTCCTTCAGCTCCGCGGTCCTGCCCCACCCCAAGTGGACAATCTGTCATCCTGAACTCTACTGCTCCAGACAGATGAAGAGCTGGGAAGAGCCAGGCAGCAACAGGAGATCTAGGGCACCGGAGAACATCCATGAGACAGTCAGAGAGTTGGAAATCCACTAAAGAACTGGAAATATGGATAACTGCAGGATACCTGAGCATCTTCCAGAGAAGTGGAGAGAGACAGGGAGCTGCAGGCAGATTTGGCATCTCCTAGTCATGTCTCTGCTCATGAGCCTTTTGGCAGCAAGTCAGCTGTGCAGGTCAGAGATGATATTGACACTTAGGCTAGGGACAGACATTACACATAAACCAGTTTAAGTGATCAGAAACTGGTTTAAATCTGTAGCAGAACAGACATTCAGTGCACATAAACCAGTTTCAAGATGGCAGAAACCAGTTTGAGATAAATCTGATTGAATGTAGTATCAGACTTAACTGATTTGCCTCAAACAGGTTTATACAATGTCTGTCCCAGACACTGAGTGGCTGCGCAGTGCTGCACTCCTTGCCCCCAGCTGAATGCTGGCTGCCTCTGTCCCTGGGGCTCCACGTTGCATGCCTGCAACTCCACACTCACAGCGGGGAAGACTTGCTCTGGACTCTGCGGGGAAGCAAGAGTGGGGCTTCCTCCACTCCCAGCAGAGTGCAAGGACTGTGCAAGCCGGGAGCAGGGGAGACAGCAGGCTCCAATGCGGGGCTTCCCCTGCTGCCAGGGCTGGAGCTACAGGTGCAGGGAGTGGAGCATCAGGGATAAGGCAAGCTCTGCTCCCTCCTCTGCGCAGCGCTGACTGGAGCTGTGCCTATGCCCTGATGTCCTCGCCTGCTGCTGGTGTCAAGCAGTGGGGGCTACACACCATGGGGGGAATGCATGAGGGTCCCCACATCCCCCACCTTCCCTCACAACCCACACACCCACACCCTGCCCAGCTGAGCTCCATAATCCTGCTGCTCCTCTGGGAGGAAGAGGAGGAGGGGGAAGAGTTCCACCCAGCTGGAACAGAGCCTCCCCCTGCCCTGTGAGGGAAAGTGTCCTCCTCTGGGGCTGGGCAGCATCCCACAGAGCCCCCTTACCCCACAGTGATGGGGGAGAAACAGGGGGAAGAGTCCCCCTCCGGGGTGAGGCAGCCTCATAGAGCCCCCCCACCCCATCCCACAGTGGTGGCAGAGGAGAAGGAGAGAGAAGAGCCACCCCAGCACTGAAAATGGTGTCCAGACTGTGGAATAAGCTGTGCAATCACCTACCCTGGAAATCTTCAAGAGGACACTAGACAGTCACCTTGCTGGGGTCACCTGAATCCCAGTTATCTTTCTTGCTTGGTGCAGGCGGTGGGACCCAATGATCTTCCAAGGTCCCTCCTGGCCTTATGATCTATGAATATCTATGGATGTCTATGAACCGGGCCCTCCTCTTGGCCCCACAGCGGTGGTGGATTGGGAGGAGGGGTAAAAGTTCCCATCTGGGGCTGGGTAGACCCGTGTGCTGTGATTGCTCCTGGCTGTCAGGGAGAGGCTGGGGTAGGCCTACTGGGGCCTGGCCATGATCCCCGTCCTCATCTCAGCTTCCCCGTGGAAGGGAAGGATGCTCCAGCACCCTTGGGCTTCTGTTTTGAGCAACTGCAGGCATGTGCTGCATGTCTATCCACTTGCAAACCAGTTCACTCTCTGCAGGTTAGGCTAACCTGCAAAGATTGAATCAATTCAGGCTCAGGCTTTTGGAATGTCTGTCCCTAGCCTTAATGTGCAACTGCTTACAGCATATTATAACTTTAATACCACATAACATTTCATAGATTTAGCACATGTGCATTATAATGTGTAATGACACATAAAGATATTAGGTTAATCTTGTATGATCTGCCTTTGTTAAAATCATACTCCATTATATCCCATGTTTCTACTTTCTTCCATGTTTTCAAGTATACTTTCCTCACAATTTGTGCTAAAAATGCATAGGATTGTGTTCAGACTAACAAGTTTGTAGTTGAATGGGTCACTTTTTTTCTCCTTTTAAATTTGCTATATTTGCATTTGAAATACTAACCTCTGACTTGAGATTTATTTTAAAA
This sequence comes from Alligator sinensis, assembly GCF_000455745.1. Lineage (NCBI taxonomy): Eukaryota > Metazoa > Chordata > Crocodylia > Alligatoridae > Alligator > Alligator sinensis. The sequence goes on along the minus strand of NW_005842203.1, from coordinate 1,009,980 downwards.
CCTTGCTACTAGATCTGCACCTGTTAGTTTGTTTAGAATTCTGGGATGGGGATTATCTAAGCATATTAAGCTTTTTGTGTTCTGTTTCAGCCTTGGATGTGCTAATTTCAGTTTCTGTGCCCGCTCCCAGTTTTGACTTCAGTATTTGTATGAAAAATTGAGGAGAAATACTAACCTCTGACTTGAGATTTATTTTAAAACCTTGCTACTAGATCTGCACCTGTTAGTTTGTTTAGAATTCTGGGATGGGGATTATCTAAGCATATTAAGCTTTTTGTGTTCTGTTTCAGCCTTGGATGTGCTAATTTCAGTTTCTGTGCCCGCTCCCAGTTTTGACTTCAGTATTTGTATGAAAAATTGAGGAAAATATTCATAGTTTCATAGTAGCTAGGGTCAGGAGGGACCTGAACAGATCATCTAGCCTGACCCCCT
>NW_005842203.1:982996-1009120 GCF_000455745.1 Alligator sinensis | reverse complement strand
GGAACTCCCCAGCCTGTATGTATGCTGTGGATTCCTTCTCCCAAGGTGCAGCACCCTGCATTTGTCTATGTTGAACCCCATCCTATTCTCATCTGCCCACTTTTGTAGTCTGTCTAAATCTAGTTGCAGCCTCTCTCTCCCTTCAAGTGTGTCCACCTTGCCCCACATCTTAGTGTCACCAGCAAACTTGGACAGCGTGCTTGCCACCCCCTCATCCAAGTCGCTGATGAAGATATTATACAGTGTGGGCCCAAGGACTGAGCCCTGGGGTACCCCACTGCTCACACCTTGCTAGGTTGAGTACAGCCCATCCACGACTACTCTCTGGGTGCGCCCCATCAGCCATTTTTTTACCCATCCAACTGTGCAGCCATCAATGCCACAGTCACTTAATTTATTAATGAGGATGGGGTGAGAGACAGTGTCAAAGGCCTTCTTAAAGTCTAGAAAGACACTGTCCACAGCATCACCATCATCCAAGGTTTTAGTTACATGGTCATAAAAAGCAATCAGGTTGGTTAGGCAGGACCTGCCTTTGACGAACCAATGCTGATTGCCCCTGAGCATGATCTCCCTTGCAGGCCCCCCACAGATGTGCTCCTTGATGATTCTCTCTAAGATCTTCCCGAGCACCGAGGTGAGGCTTAAAGGCCTATAGTTACTTGGGTCCTCCTTCCTCCCCTTCTTGAAAATTGGGACCACATTAGCCAGTTTCCAATCCCCCGGCACCTGGCCAGATGACCACGAACGCTCATACAGCCGGGCCAAGGGCTCCACGATGACCCCTGCCAGCCTCCTCAACGCCCTTGGGTGGAGGGCATCTGGATCTGCAGATTTTAAAATGTCTAGCCTTTCCAGAAGATCCCTAACTACATCTGTGCTGACTGAAGGCCTGACAGAGCTATCCTCAAGATTGTCATAGGTGGGATATCCTGGACCCTGTTCAAGAAAACAGAAGCAAAGAAACTGTTAAAAGTATCAGCTTTCTTGTCTAGCATAGCCACAAGATTACCGTTTGTGTCTTGCAGGGGCTCTATATTGCCTGGTGCCGTCTTCTTGCTCCCAATATACTTGAAAAAAGACTTTTTATTGCCCTTAATCCTGGACGCTAGCCTGAGTTCCATCTCTACCTTGGCCTTCCTAATAGCCCTCCTACACTCCAGGGCCGAGAATGTCCGACCCTCACGGGCTGAAGAGTACTCCTCCTCCTTGGTGATAGCCCCTCCCTTCCACTGGTTGTACACCACCCTTTTAGTCCTCAAGCATTCCTGAATGCCCTTGCTGAGCCATGGGGGTTTCTGAGCACTCTTACCCACCTTGCTTCTCTCAGGGACTGTTACCCTTTGGGCCTGGAGGATCGTCCCCTTAAGGTACAACCATCCCTTGTGGACTCCCATCTCCTCTACCTTCTGGGCCCTCAGTGCTTCCCCCACTAGTCTCCTAAGCTCATTGAAGCTGGCCCTTCTGAAGTCAAGGGCTTTAGCCTTAGTCTGAGCACTTGACGCCCTGTGTTGGATAATGAAATCCAGCAGGCGATGATTGCTATTGCCCAGGTGTTCAAGGACTTGCAGTCCCCTCACCAGGTCATCCCCCATGGCCAGGACCAGGTCCAGCAAGGCGTTACCCCTAGTGGGGCTATGCACTTCCTGGATAAGGTGAAGGTCCTGTAATACAGCCAGGAACCTGCGCGAGCTGTCAGACCTGGCTGTCTGCTCCTCCCAGCAAATGTCTGGGTAGTTTAGGTCACCCATGACAATAACATCCCTTGACCTAACAGTCTCCATAAGCTGACTGGAGAAGTCCTGGTCCAGCTCTTCCCCCTGGTTGGGTGTTCTGTAGTGGATACCCACCATAAGGTCCCTTTTGCCATGCCCCCCTTGTAGTTTGACCCATAGTGTCTCTGCCCAACCCTTCTCTAACCTGAAGCTAATCCTTGATGATGTGAGGTGCTCTTTGACTTAGAGCACAACCCCCCCACCCCTTTCCTCTATGTCCTGTCTCTTCTATATAGGGTGTATCCCTGAATGCCCACTGCCCAGTCATAGAGGGTCCCACCAGGTTTGTGTGAGCCCTACTGAGTCTGGGTTCTTACTCACAATCAGGAGGCACAGTTCCTCTTGCTTACTCCCCATACTACGAGCATTAGTGTAGAGGCACCTGAGGCCTCCTGAGGGTGCACATGCCTCTCTCCCACTCCCAGGACAGTTGTGGCCTCCTGCTCCCCAGAAGTTGATGCTTACCTGGGCTTCCCTTCCTCTTGTCACCCTGCATGCTGGTGAAACATCCTCTCCACTCGAAGCAGCCCCTTCCCCCGGCAAAGCTAGTTGAAAGCCCGCTATATGAGATCAGCCAACCTAGAGGAAAAGATATGATTCATTTAGCTTTTCCACCATACCTAGATTATCTTTTATCTATGCTACATCTTTATAAGACAGGAGCTGAAGAATATTTTGCTTTTGTTTAAATTTCCTTTACAAGATCTTGCTCAGCTTGACTTTTGGCAATTCTCATTGCATCCCTACACTCTGATATCTAGGACACACCTTTTTTTATCTGTTCTTTTTTCCATTCATTGTAAGATGTATGCTAGTTCCCAGTATTCTTTGGAGGCAGTTATTTATCTCATTTTGTTTGGTCTTTCTTAAGAATTGAGAGGTTCCCCTTTCCTCTCTCAGAAAAATACTGGTTTATTTTTAAATGGCAATTAGTGCATTGAAATTTTAGACATGTCCACACCATCTCAGTGCAACAGCTAGGAACAGTGGTGGGAAGCATACTCTGTCCTCTTGCTCCCACTCCCTATGCTTCAGTTTCAAGATACAAGGTAATTTAACCACTTATTGAGGCCCTGAGTGTATGATAATAAGCATGCCCAGCATAGACAACATAATACTGGTGGTGGACATATGGTTGGTGCTTCTTTAAGGAAGTACAGGGATCTAGCACATGTGAAGCAGGAGTGAGTAGGCAACATACACTTCATTGTATGTATACACCTTAATTCTTAAGGCCCAATTCTTTTCCATCTGTTAGTTACATACATGGACTTTGATGCTTAAGTGTGATTCTATTTCACCCTCCTCAATGCCCTGCAATGGCCATGGTTTTTTCTGCCTCATTCCCTAAGGTCATGTAAAGACATTCTGTTTCTTCTGGGGGAGTCACTTCTTTTCCAGTAAAAACCATGAAGGTGTGTCCCCATAAGCAGGAACATGCATTTCCCAGAAGACAAAAAGCAGTGGCACAATATGAGCTGTTGCTACTTGTCCCTGGGGAACACCTGTGTACATGAGTTCTGGCACATGGCATATTGCCCTGGGTGGAATAGGGGAGGTTGGGGCCAACACTCCCCAGCAGCCTTATCTCAGGTCCTGGGGGCCTCTGAGGGTTACAGCCACAGCGATCCAGCAGCAGGGAGCCTGACTGGCACCTGAAGTATGGCTTCAGCTGGCCAGGCTCATTTTGGGTGGTGTGCACTGCTGCCATGAGTGTTGCCTTGCTTTTTATAGGCATGGTTGTTTTTCTTTATACCAGGATCTCCCAGTGTCAAAACCCCACCCTGCATTGCAAATTAGCAGCATGGGGAATGCCTACATGTGTGGTGTGCAGGCTGCAGGCAGGTCGGCATTGCCACGTACTGCACATGTGCACTTGTCTTGATGCACCCTAAGTGTACAGATGTTCAGGATTTTTCTCTCAGAGCAAAAATGGGCCATTCCAACAAAAAATAAACTGAGAACACCCAGGGCTAAATTACTGCTGGGAGAGTTTCTTTTGGGAAAGCAAATGTCAACTTACCCTTCTGAGAGAACTCACAACAGAGTCCTCCAGCATCCCAGGGTGCTTTGCTACCTTTTCTCCCACCCAGGGAGACTGTCACTTGGGCCAAACTCTACTACTCTACCTGGGCAGAAAGGAACACACCCCTTTGCAATCCCATATTTGCTGCAGGGTGACAGAGGCTCTCCTTGAGCAGTTCCGGTCAGTGAATCAGGGCTTCCCTGTGCACTGCTGACATCTCTCTCCAGGCAGATGGAGGGAGACTGCAGAACATGCTGAGATGTGTATATAGGGGCCTCCTGGCTGTGCAGCATAAGCACTGCAAGCTCAATGATCTTTAGAAGTTTAATATTTGAATGTCTATATATGCAGCTCTGCATACATTTTTATACCAGAAGAAAAAACCCAGGGGAATTCTCACAGGGCATTTGAATGTATGTACATACACTAAGTCAGTGCCTGGGGTAGCTGCCCCCTTGTCCCACCCTAGTTACACTACTGCTGCTGAGTAGCCTGAAAAATACTGGGCACGTCAACATGTGCAATTAATGCGATTGAATATATTCCAGCTAGAGATTAGCTACACGTATTCAGGTGGGTAGCCACAGCCATTTAGGTAGCTGGAGGTAGTTAGCCAGACACACTGTGATAATCAGAGCCAACTGAAGGGTAAAGCCTGCCTGCTGCCCTGACTCCTTATATTATTTACCTCACTGCAGAGTATTGGGCCCAATTGGTTCTTTTTTACACAGCATGTAATTAAAGTGTGGAACTCATTGTCCCCAGATGTGAAACCTGATAGCCTGATTAAAAAAGGGAGTGGACAAATCTTGGAGGAAAAGGGCATCAGTAGCTATTGAGCACAGGACATAGGGATATGTCCTCTGCATCAAAACTTCTTAAACCTTAAATGCTGGAGGCTACGAGTGAGAGAGTAACAGTGGAAAAAATCCTAGTTCATGCTCCCTTTCAGCATCTGCTCTCTGCTACTATGTAACACAGGATACTGGACAAGATGAACCTATGATTTGACCCGGTAAATAGCAATTCTTAAATTCTTACTTTGACTAAGGTGTCAGTGGATTACTTTGAAATAGTAATTATAAATATAGCAGCTGCATTCAAACAAGTGGGAATGTGTGCCACTGCTACTCGTCCCCGGGGAACATACGCACTCTGGCGTACAGCAGATTACCCCAGGTGGGGTACAGGAGGCTGGGGCCAACAACTGTGCTGGCCCCAGAAGCCTTCTCTGGAGGTCTGGGGGCCTCTGGGAGCTGCAGCCATGGTGTTCCTGAAGCAGGGAACCTGGCCAGCAGCTGGAGCATAATTCTGGCAAGTCATGCTCCAGTTTTGGGCGACACACTAAAAAGTGTGCAACCCCACTTTTTTCAGCCTGGGTTTTTTTGACCCTGGAATCTCCCAGGTTAAAAATACCACCACTCTGCAAAGTACCAGGACGGAGAATGCCTGCATGTGCAGTGTGTTGCACCCAGGATGGGTCTGTGGTGCTACACACTGCTCATCCTCACTTGTCTGGATGCGGCCAGCATGAGCATAAATCTGAAATTTCAAGAAATTTCTCATTCCACAGCAGGATGGGGCTAGGAACTTCTCAAGCTCTTCAGAGAATGAGAAATCTCATATTTTTTGTCTAAAGCTGATCATCCGGGCATTTACCTGGGATGTAAGAGACTCAGGTCTAACTAACTAAGAACAGAACTGGGACTTGAACCTGAGATCCCTCTCTAATGTTCCAGGCCAGTAACCTGTGAATACTCTGTCAGTACACTCTGAGCAATTCTGGAATTAATTTCTCAATTGCTTAAAATGAATTTAACAAAAGGAAGTTTCATTGAGGTGCTGATACAGAATGTTTCAGTTTCAAATAATTGACATTTTCTGGATAATTCTTATTATAAACCATGAGACACAGAGCTACCAAGTGTTACTTCTGGGTTCTCTTGAGGCCTTGTGTTACCATACCATTCCAAATGTGTCCAATGTCTTTGACCTTGGGTTGATGTGTTTTAGCAAAGCTGATTTAGGAGTAATATTATTCACATTCTCAGTTTGACCTATTTTGATGTCTTGGATTTATGTCCATGATTCAATTAAACCTTAGACTTTTTTCTTACACAGTGAATGCCTATACTTATTTTGTTTTTTGGCTCCTCTGAGCATTTCATGAACCCATTCTCTAATAGTTTATTATTCTTAAGTGAAAACTAATTGCCTCATTTTTCAAGTCATTATCCAGTGATGTGTTTGAACTAGAGGTACTTGGCAACATCATATTTTGTGTTTTGTTTAGTTCTCCTACTCTAAAAAACATGCTTTTATCAAGTACTTTGCCTTGGACTTATCATTATCTTGAAATTTCTGGTCAAAAGTTATGCTTGTAAAGGTTGTGAGTGCTTATTTCTTCACAATTTAAGAGAGAAACTATTTTCTGTGCTATCTACAAAACTGTGACTAATATCATTGAAGTATCAAGCAATGTCTACAGTTATATAGTCAACATATTTTCCTGCCATTGTTCATGAGGGTAGGGTTATATTATGTGTTTCCATCAGGTTTCAATAACACGCATTGAGATTTTATACCATTTTTATAGTTGAGTATTAGAGAAACAGGATCAAGAACAGCTGCTACCCTATTCAGAAATAAATACAATTTTAACCAAATCCTTTCAAATCCAATCAGACTGTTTCTAAGTTTCTCTTTACTCAGGTACACCTCTGTGCTCCTTGTAGTTAGCAGTTGTTCAGTTATGCCTAACATTCAGTGTAAAAAGGAGCAAAATTAGTATAAGCTATTCTTCAGTTTCCAGGGATTTAAGAAGATAGCCATAGTGCTGTGAATTGCAGCCATGTACCTTCTCACTGCCACTACCAATATTCATCCCAACTCTACAGCTAGGAAAAAGGCTGTTCAGCGTATTTATATCAGTTTTAATCTATCTGCAGAAGACCCTAAGAAAATTCTTCAGGATCTGGTGTCTGCCATTTTAAGGCCCTCTTTGTTTGGTCAAAATGTTTAAGGCTCCCTAGTATAGCTAAAAATGCCACTCTGTCATTCAAATTCACTCTTGGAGTAACTCCATGGAAAGGATGAATTTGGACCCATATTTACAGTGTGAAGAGAGACTTTGAGATGCATATCTTCTTTTCAGCCTCAATATAAATTAGAATTTCCTGTCTATACTACCAAAATGCTTCACATTTACATTTCAAAATCTTTATTTGTACAGAAAGATGACAGGTTGGCTCACTTCTCTTATTCTTGCAATATTGAGATCATTAGAAATGTCTCAACAGGAAGTGTAATTTGTTCTTGTTTCAGTGGTCATTTTCAGTGGTCATTAATAACAGTTCAAGGTAAATGAGAATTCCTCAGACATTCTATATGATTCTTCTGAGTATTTCATTATGTAAATTTCAGCAGCTTCCTGAAAACAGCTCACTAGAAGCTCATGGAAATAAAGGCAAATAAATGTCTTTGATAATGACAGAGCTTAGAATTGAAAAGGAATACAATCATTTACCAGGCATTTTTGTACATCCATTTAGGTTTTTATGAACTGTTCACCTAACTTAATATTTAGTTTAAACACATCTGAAAGACATCCTTTTTTTCCTTTGTATGCATAGCTTCCAAAGAAAGTTTCTGTACACAGTGTCAAGTTCAGTAGTAGCAAATAATAGAGCAATATATGTAGGTTATACCTAATCGACTGTTAATTGGCATGCTGAACAAGTGTGAATAACACAAAAATTGGTACCCTATGGTCTGTAAATACAGTGTTACATACACAAGTGAATCTTCCATTGCAGCCAATGGGAGTCACACTTCCCAGGTATCAGTTATAGACACTGTGGGTGCATCTAAACAATATACCTTACTGCACAGTAGAACTATTAGTGCATCATAAGCATCACCATCTACACTGAGCATTATGGCATGTGTAGACAGCCAACTCGAAGCAAATTTGCTCCTGGTCAGTCAGGAAGCAGGGGGTGGAAGATTGCTCATTGCCTCCAGGATCTTCCTGCTGCTGGGGCAGGCTCTACCAAAAGAGCCAGGGTGGGGACAATGTCCTGCTGTCCTGGCAATGGAGAGCTCCTAGCCCTGGCTCCACTATCACAATTGCAGAGCAGGGGCTGGGAACTCCTTGCATGGGGAGAGTTCCCCACCGAGCTTGGAGCTGGCTGGCACCTGTCCCTGACTGGGACAGTTCCCAGTCAGCCCTGGGCTTGGTGGGGAAGTCTGCACATGCAGCCCAGAGGTGACTGGGAGCTGTCCCATTTTGGGTAGTCCCCAGCCAGCTCAGGAGTGCACATGCAGAATTCCCTGTGTAGCCTGAGGTTGGCCAAGAATTCTCCCAGTCAGGTCCTAGCCCTGTGCCCCAGTTGGGCAATCGAGGAACGGGGCTTGGAAAGAGCTTTAGGGGAGGGACAGGTCCCAGCCCCCTGCCCCAATCCATGGGTGGGGTAGCTAGCAGTGAGCCCCCAGCAGGGCGGGGATTTCCCAACCAGCTGGGGGCTCACTGCTAGCTGCCCTGCCCATGCATCGGGGTAGGAGGCTGGGACTTACCCCTTCTCTGCAACTCCTTCCAAGCCCCCTACGTCCAATTGGGGAGCTAGGGCCAGGAGCTTCCTGCTGCCAGGGCAGGGGGACATTTTCACTGCCTGGGATCCACCACTAGAGCGTGCCCTGGCATCAGGCAGTTCCAGGGGAGGGAGCAATATCCCAGCCCCTTCCAGGAGACACTTGTCTCCTGCCCCATGCTCTCTGCCAGCCCCTGGGCTAGCACCCAGGGCTAAACAGGGCAGAATCGGACTGCTGCCAGGAGCAGCAAATCTGCTCCTGAATCCCCTCATGTGTAGACACCTGCCCGGGGTTATTTTACTCTAGAGTTTACCGCAGCATTTGCACATGTAGACACGTCTTCTGAGCCTAAGTTAAACTGTTTTGTTAAGTTTTGCTTTTACATCCCTTCTGTACATGCAAAGTGCCCCTTACTGAATGTAGGTATAGAAGAACAGGTTTTAAGTTTGATAATTGAAACAAAATTGATTGTAAACTAAAAAAAACAACAACGCTCCTCCCCTCCCCCCACCCCACCCCACCCCCAAATCAGAAACAGTACGCAAACTGGAAGTTGTTTGGGAACATTTTATTAATATGTTTTAATAAAATCCTGAATAACACGGGAGGTGAAAGTGACCATAAAATATCAAAAATTGGAAACAGGAAGGAGAATACTGCTAAAAATAAATTAAAAATTAAGAAATGCAGGTAATTGGTAATGAAGTATAATCAATAGGAAAACCATAATCAAAAGAGTTAAGGATGCAAAGGACCAATTAAATTACAGAAAGATTAATACAATATTGTGTGTCACTAGTCCTATTTTCTTATTTTTTCTAAAATAGGAACGATTCACCAAGCCTTATTCAAATCTCAACTCCATCTTCATTAGTGATTCCTAATGTATTCACTCAGGGTCCATATAAGTATTTAATTAAGATTGACCTGAACAAGGCTAGGTTGATTTAAATGTCTAGTCATGCAGGTGTTGAGGGATTAAATCACCAAAAACATGGCATGCCCGATCTAAATTAGTTCACCTCAGGAGGTGATAAAGAGTTAATTTGCTCTATGAAGGGTTACCCAACCTAGAAAATACCTGTAAGCATTTACAGTACATCTCCAGAGCTGGAAAACCCAGCTACTTTCCCACCCCCAACCCTGACCTCCCAGACCAGTCAATCCCACTCCATAGACCCACTAAACTCCTCTACAGACTTGCCAGCCCCTCTGGACCCATCAGCACCACCCATAGACCCTTCAGCCTCTGCTGTGGACCCACCAGCACCTCCCCACCCAATCACACTAGCCCCTTCCTCACCCCAAGCTACTTACCTCAGGCTGCCCATGCAGCTCCCAGTGTAGGTTTAGGTGACTGAAAGCTGCCTAAACCTAAACCGGGTGTGGTGAATGCTTGTTCATACTTTCAAGGTAGACTCACCCCCAAATTTGTATTTTTTTCACATTCTTGATTTTTCCACATTTAGGACCTGGTTTAAATCTAACAGGAATCCAATAGGAATACTTCTAGTGACTTCAGTGGATTGTGAATTATGTCTTTATTGTGTTTAATATGTTTATACGTATTACCAGGGAGGTTGGTTCCACTGCTGCCTTTTGTCTGTTACTGAAAGCAGAGCCGGTGGAAAGCTCCATCTATCAAGCTCTCAAGGAACAGAGACTTTGGTCAGTGAACGTGCTGCTGTTTGAATTCCTGCAATTCCATTACAAAACTACATTTGCAAATAAGGTTCTCTATCAATCTTACAAATGCTAGAAATTCAGGAGAAAGTAAATAACCAATTGTATAGGACAACATTAACATATCGGGATATCAGATCAGTTAAAAATAAACTACAGAGAACAAAGTAGTGCAACTTGCATATTTGCCTCTCACAATAGTCTTCTTCCAGCTATTCAAGTGTTTGCCCATAGAAAAAGCCAAAATCATTGTCATCAATGAGGAATGATGAAGGAGTCCTGTTCTGATTCAAAATCTGCTTTCAATGGTAGTAGGACAACTGGCTCATTGTATCTCCTCAGGCCTGATGGAAGTTAATGCTGCCAACAAACTGTCTGAATTGGTTAGTCTTCCTGTACACTCTTTGCATTTCATTTTCATTTAGTTCTAAGGAAATTAATGAAGATTTAGAAAAAGAAAGGAGGGAATGATAACTCTGTAGTAATTATAGATTACAGAAAAAAACTAGTAAGTTTGCATAAACAAGCACTCAAATTAGGTAAAACTAAAATTAAGGTTGTCCATGAAACCTTAATCCTATCTGCTTGAAAATATTCATTATAGTAGTGCACATGACATCACACAGGAAACACAGAAAAGCCATGAGTAGAACCAGAGATACTGCTATTAGACATTTAAAATTAAAATATGTATTTTCACCCAGGTTTTAAAAGTTCACATTTGAATATTTGACAATGTAAATTTTAAAACTTACATTTCATTGGTTGGGGGAAAAAAATATAGATTCCTTTTTCATCTTTTTCACTCCCCATTCCCAAGTCTGCTCTACATACTATCCCAGGATTTCAGCTGTATACCTAAAACAATTTGGTGCCTTCATTCTAAATGGCAGAGTGTATCTAAATTGGACTTGCCATAATAGAGATGATTGTTATACTTCCAGCTATGCAGGAAATGACCTTATACAATCTTTCAGAGCCAGATTTAAAGATATTTATGCATTTATTTCTGCTCAGAGTAACAAGGCTCAAGTGATTCATTTTGTTTGTAAAATAGGTGAATTATACTTGGCTGCCTCCTACAATACAGACATTATTTAAAAACAAAGTTCTCTGAAGTGCTCAGGAATAATGCCAGGCATAGGAAGAGTCACTAGTCAAATGGATGCTGTTAAGGCTCCTAGCCTGCTGCAGCTTCCCCTAAGCAAAGGGGCAGGATATGATTAATGCCTGCATTGTCCTACCCAGTGCTTATCATGCAGTAGTCTGAGTGACATTTGAGGGCTTGCCCAGAATAGTTGGTCATTACATCCTCTATAACAGATCTTTTTAAACCTGCTCTTTCTCCTGTGTTTACTATGGAAGGAAGTGCAAGCTTCTTTTTCTTCCTAGTTTCTATACATACTTTTAGGTCAGTCTCTCCCCTGATTATCATGTGTAAACACACATTCTGTATGTTGCTGAGGTAAAAAATGATCTTGTATCGAGCCTTTCAGCTCTAGGCCTGGAACAAAAGTCCTTTGCAATCAGCGGAAAGGCTCCAAGTCATTCCAAAGTGTACTTTGGTTCAGAGTAGAAGAGATGGCTCTTCTACAAGCTATAAGGTACACTGAATAGAAAATGTAGGGAATTCTTATATTGCTATTATTATACTGTATCAAACATGTAGAAGATCTGTTTCCATTGTTGGCAATTCAGAACCTTATCATAACATTACATTCATTTCAGGGAGGAGAAAATAATGTCAAAGAATCTAACATGAAGTTTCTCACGGAGCCCTTTATTTTCAAGTGGGATGTACACCCATACAGTGACACAGTACTTCAGTTCTGTTACTCTCCACCTAAACATTTTAGACTTGTATCCAAGTCCAAGGAAAGCATAGTACCTTTAACTAGTCCATCTACAGAATGGGCATTTGTCAAAGATCTTCCCAAGTCAAACAGCCCACCAGACTAGCATGGTTAAAGCGCATTAGTGTCTACAGCCAGGAGCACAGAAGGAAGTGATGCGTCTCATATCACATCTGACTACCTGGGATTTCTTCCCCAACCTGAATGACCCGATAGCCATTTACAACTAAGTGAACTGGGAGCAACATACAATACAAGTCCAGAGGAGGACTTAAATTCATGCCTCAGTGGCAAAGTAAGATGCCATAACAATGTTGTCATTATGTCCAGCACTTATGTCATGGCCACAAAGAAATTATGATTCAATTGTCCAAAACGATGGTAAAGAACCTACACAGACAGCCATGCTGTTCTTTTCAAGGCAGGCACTTTCTTTAACATTTGCTACTGAGATGATATACTAGAATTAATTTATATTGAAAGCTAAATCGTTAATAAATATCTGCAATTTTTTAAAGGGTATGTCTTATAAGACCCATCTGTGCTAATAAAACCCAGAATGCTGGGGTTTACATATAAATTCAGTGATGTCTATTTTTCTCAAATTCTGCTATATAACCACTATCCCAGAAACTAACTGTAATTTTCTAATTTACTTTATGTAATAGAGTTTTAGGGTAACCCTAAACAAGGAACCCTTTGTTTAAATACTGATGGCACATTACTGAGTATAAGTTGCATTACTGTAGCCCTGAATGAGCTCTCTTCTTTGTTCACTTACTAGACTGTTGAACCAACCACTCTGTTATGTTTTAGGATGGCAGATGCTACAATCGTTCTAGGCACTATTGTTGGACCTTGAACACACTAGGTGAAGCTCTTGTGTCTACCACCCCATGTTGAGTGAATACTGACATGTCAACAGCTTATAACCTAGTGCCAATTCTCCTCCCCAGTAATTCTTGTACATTTTGAGAGTTCCTTCATAGCTGTTGATGCTCTGCAGTCCTTTCAGTAAAAGCAAGGGCGCTGATTTTGCAAAGGAGTTTTTAAACCAGTTATAATTTACTCTCAGACACAGCACAAGAGAAATATAGATCATTTCTATATTTCAAATATAGAAAAATTCACTGACCCTTGAACATAAAACCAACCCTCATTTTTTTTCTCACCACTCTTGAATCCCTTATGGTTTTGGTCTGTCCTTTGAAGATTCCGTGGCCCACTTCTCATGAGCACAACTTTTCTGTTTCTCGTCTTGTCTTTCTAAAATAGCTTCTGAAAAAGCCTTTCTATAGAGTTCTAGGCCTCCCTGTCAGATCACTCTTCTCAGTATTTGCAAGTCTTCAAATACTTGAATGGCTGCCACAAAGAAGAGGCAAAACACTCTTTTCCTCTTGCTGCAGGGAGTAGGATGTGGAACAATGGCTTGAAGTTGCAGCAAAGTAGGTTTAGTTTGGATATCAGGAAAAACACTGTTTCACTGTTAGAACAGTGAGGCAGTAGAAGAGACTGCCTTGGAAATTTATGGACTCTCCATCACCAGAGGCTGGACAGCCATTAGCCTGGGATGATCTAGATGTAGCTTTGCCTGTGCTCTACTACGGATATTTCCTTTGTTTCCAGGCCTTGCTGATTACCACATGGGGCTCTGAGGGAATCCCACCTCTCCACCCATCTGCTGCTACATGTCAGTTTTTCTTAAGCCTTCCTCAAAGGCATTGGGTGTTGGTTGCAGCTAAGGCTGGGGATTTTATCTGGAGTCTGACAAAGCTCCTACTGGGACTTAAAGGCTTCTAACTAGCATGTCTTTCGCCCCTTTCCACTCTCCCTCAGAGTCAGACTGATCACCATATTTGGGGTCAGAAAGAAATTCTATTTAATGGTCAGATTGGTATGGACTGGGGTGGAATGGGAGGGGGGTGAGAAGAGGTTGTCTTCCTCTGTATAGGCTATGGTGGGAGGTTGCCCTCCTCACTTCCTGGGATCTCTTGAATATATATTTACAAACTTTACAGAAGTAGGCTACTGGCCGCTGTGGTCCCCCTGCTTTACTTGTGGCAGATTAGGGTGCTATGCCTTGTGTTTTGTCAGACCTGACTCTGTAGTTTTGCAGAGCTTAGACAATGGGTTTTTATAGGATGGTTTTGAAAGAGATGATTCTGCCTCAGACAAGGGGTTAGACAAGACCTGTGGAGGTCCCTTCCAGCTCTATGTTCCTATGATTTTATGATGTCCTGCATCAGATAATTCATTGTTCAGTTATGGGGAAAGGTGGAGAATTGGAGCCTATCTGGAGAATTGGTTCCTCTGAGTTAGCCCTCTGCTTATGTTTCTTGGAATCCCAGCCCATGAGGACGCGGCAATAGTGGAAGTACAGGACAGTGTCTTCTCAAAATGACATTCACAAAACAAAATGCAGTTTGTAGTTAGGGAGGGAGATATACATGTATACATGTACTCAAATCTCTCACATATAGATCTAACTTTGGGCAGCTGTATTTGAAAAATAACCACTCTCTTCAAGCTTTCTGCAATTGATGTTGGAAAGAAGCCAAGAAAAAATGCCAGTCAATTAGTCTATAAAATGAAAATAAACTTTCTTTATATTTCAGGCTTCATACTCAATGTATTCCTGAAGCTTAAAGAACACTGAATTACACTTTAATAATGTAGTGAATTTCTAGATGTATAAAGAAAACATTATTTATATGGTCATGCACACATGGATTTGAACATTAAAGTAATTTTTTATTGATGGAGGACAGGGGCGGACCCAGATGTATGCACTAGTACAGTTGCGCCCCCTTTGATTCCTGTTCTATCCAAAATTTAAAAACCAACTCCTGGGAGGGGCATTGGTGCTTCTATTTAGGCAGTGCTGAGGGAGTCAACTGACTTCATCACTCATTATCAGCTAGGTGAGTCCTGCTAATTTCTCTTTACTCCACAGGTAGAACCTTCTAGCCTATTCCATAGTCCCGATGTTCTATTATCAGGCTATCCTTTCTTTGGCAATTTTGCAGACTGTTAGCCACTCCTGGTACTATCACTCTTCTATTTTACAGCCTTGCAGGCTGTTTTTATTTCTAGCAAAAAAACCTTAGCTCAGATGTAAAAATGACTCACAGGGAAGTGTTGGATGCACTGTCAAGATGCTCAAGACAGCTAGGTTTTGTTTTATGAATCTGAATGAGATGTATATTAAACTATCATGTCTAAAGGACTAACAACAGTATGTTTTAACTATTTTTGCCTGATTTGTTGTGTTTTTTAAACTTTACATATAATTTAGCAAATTAATGCACATGCCAATAAAGTTATATTTGTTTTTGCTTTGATTTTAAACTGAAAAATATAGCCCTTCCCCCTTAAAATATTAGTAAGTCTCCTAGCTTTTCTCTACCTGCAAAATAAGTTATGTTAAATGTGACAATGCACTGCAACATCTGCACCCCACTTTTCAAAATCTTAGATCTGCCTACAAGGGAAGGGGGCAATAGATTTGGTTGAAAAAATAGTAAAAAATGTTTACAATGATTTGGTTAAAAAAAAAAGTTTAAAATGCCTGTATCATGCCAGACTAACCAGTCCATCATGAATATCATCATTTAGTGCAGTTCATCTTGAACTCTGTGATCAATAATAAGTGAACAAAAATCCAGTGTCTCAAGCAAAGGGCAAGTTGATACTAGGGGTGTGCAAAACAGCACCATTTTGTTTTGACTTCTGTTTCACCATTTTGAAGGGACAGTGTTTCATTTTGCTTTGTTAAACACTGTTCTGTTTCATTTCATCAAAACTGTTTCACTGTTTCGACGATGTTTCAATGCATTTTGACATTTTGCCCATAGGCTATAATGGGGAATGACAAAAATGAATATACCTTTGTCGTTTCTTGCCTGATTCAGATGAAAATTGCAGGGGTGGTAGCCCCTTTTGAGGGCATGAATGTTGCCACATTTTAAGGAGATAGGTGCAGGGGTATTTATGAAACTGCACCTCAAACTGTTCAAAGCAAAACTAGTATCACTTGCCAGCAGTGGCAGCATACTGTCATCCCCCACGCAGATCTGGGGGCCCGCTCCGCCCAGGAGGAGTTTGGCACAGCCCTGCAGACCTCCTGGGGGGTGTGGGCCCTGGATCCAAATGCAGGATGACAGCAGGCTGCCGCTGCTGTCTGGGGCCAGTGCCAGCACTGGGCTCTTGCTGGCCCTCAGCACAGGCTGCACCAGGTGGACTTAGGTGCTAGTACTTGCCCCAGACGGCAACAGCAGAATGCTGTCAACTGCATGTTCCACAGTCAGTGATGTGTTTGGGGCCTCCAGCAGTGGTGTTTGGGGGCTTTGAGGGCTTGTGGCAGAGCCCCCCTCCATGCAATGCAGGGCAGTGGGGATCCTCCCCCCCCAACCTAGCACCTGCATTATTGCGTGGGTGCAGTGTGGTTTGGCAGGGTGCTGCATGCTGCCTGGGAGCTGGGGTGGAACCACCTGTCAGCTGGAGCTCCCAGTTTGATTCTCCAGCTTTCTGTTCATTTCCCCAGCTCTTCCCAGGGAGCGCAGCCCCTGGATCTATGCGTGGGGTTTCAGCAGGCTGCTGCTGGTGGCTGGGGAAATAGCCCAGAGCCACTGCCATCACCAGCTGGCAGCAGTAGCTTGCTGTCATCCCGCATCATCTGGGGGCCCATGTCCCCTGGGAAAAGCTGTGGGAAGCAATTATTGCCCCAGCTCCTGGCTCAACTCCCCAGTTGCTTATTTGATTCCCAAGCCCCCGGTTCAATTCCCCAGCTCCCTGTTCAATTCTCCAGCCCCTGGTTCGATTCCCCAGTCCCCGGTTTGATCTGTGCCCTGGGTTTCAGCAGGCTGCTGCTGTAGGCTGGGACCAGTAGCAGCACTGCAGTCTGCTCAGTGCAGACTGTGCCAAGCAGCTGCCACAGGCCCCAGCCTGCAACAGCAGCCTGCTGGATTCCCATGAAATATATTCCCAGGATGCACTGCCTGCAGTGATCCTGCCTGGTCTCGATCCCTGTTTCTTCTGTGGGGCTCCAAACCTCCCCTTTACTCCAGCCTAGCCTCTCCAGATGGTAATCACAAAATTCTTCTGCAGCCAGGTTGCAGTGCTGCCTGTTGTGGTATTATTTGACCCCCTACCTCAGGGTGACCTTTGGTCTCAACTAGGTACACCTTTCCAGGGCTGGTCTTGGCCTGTGCCCAAATATCAAAAGAAAAGGCAAAAAACCCCAAAGAAAACCCCAGCTGCTCTCAGCCTCCTTGTCGAGCTCAGTCCATGTCCCCTTTTACCCGGGATCAGGTTCTCTAAATCCCAATTGCAACGATCAGGAAAATCCCTTAGTCCAGCCTTTGTTATGTGCTAGCCTGCCCTGCACTCCCATGAACAGGCTCCTTGGGGTCTCCCCCATGTGCAGGAAGGCTCTACCTGTAACCGCAGTTTTCCTCAGGTCCTCCTCCAGTTCCTCTTTTGAAAACTCCACTCCAGAGATTATCACAGACCTTGTGGACTCCTTCTCTCTGGAACCTCAGCTACAGCTCCACTCCAGACATTATCAACAGCCACGTGCGTGCAGGCCTCCGCCTGCCTCCTGCTCAGGGTCACTCCCGCAGCATTCCTCTGGCAAGTTCTGCAGCCCTTGCCTGCCAGGATGCTCAACCACTCCCCTCTCCCTGTGACCTGCAGGGGACTGACTACCCTCTGCCCCTCTCCAGGGCCGGAAATACCTCTAGGCAGACTTCTTCCTCCAATCCTGAGTGAGATGCTGCTCTGAAAGTGGGGTGGGTTTTTTCCTTCCCTTTCAGTCTCCAGCTGCAGCCCTGCCAACCCTCCATGCTGTGAGTTTTGTCTCACTCCTTCACAGTATGCCTTCACCTATTGTACCCAAAACAATGTAAATAAAGATTAGGCTTCCAGTCCTGGACTCTGCACATAGATTTAGGTGAAGAAAAGAAAAACCAAACCAAACCAAACCAAACCAAACCAAAGCCCTGTCTTGGGTGTTTTATGATCAGCACAAAACAAAAGTAAATTTTAATGTGCTGTGTCTTCTGCTGAGCTGACCCCTTTGGCTATGGCAGGGGTGGGCAAAATGTGGCTTGTGGGCCAGATGTGGCCCACCAGGCCATTCTATCCAGCCCACGGGGCCCCTAAAAAATTTAGCAAATTAATATTTATCTGCCACTGGCTGCCTGTCATGCGGCCCTTGATGGCTTGTCAAAACTCAGTAAGAGGCCCTCCGCCCAAAATAATTGCCCATCCCTAGGCTATGGATATCAACTGTCTTCAGACTCCCTCTCTCTCCAGAAGGGACTGCCTGTAATACCCCTACCTTGGATTGCTAACTCTCTGAAATCCCGTGGGGTTACCAGTCTCTACTTCCTGGCATTTTCCTCCTCTTAGAGACTACTCAGAGAACTATCAAGCCCTCCAAATGCCAGGTTCTGCTTCCTGACTCTCTCCACCTCCAGGAATGGTGTTTTATCTTCCTTTATAGGTTTGATACATTGCTGTCCTTTGACCTTATCAGCCTGGTGTCTTTGGATCTGGAAGGAGCATGAGCTTATAAACCAGTGTTGCAGGGCCGTACACTGTTCTGTAGTCATTTGCAGTGTTCCTGCAGGTAAGTCTAGTGGGAAGTCGGCCCATAGTGGGCTCCAATCAGTTGATCTGTGGCTGTCAGGTGCAATCGCAGCACAGTGACCCTTCACTTGGGGTCTTGCCATCACAATCATACTTCATAGATTCATAGATAGTAAGGCTGGAAGGGACCTCGGAAGATCATTGGGTCCAGCCCCCTGCACCACACAGAAAAAATGACAGGTGGGGTCAGATGACCCCAGCAAGATGACTGTCCAGTCTCCTCTTGAAGATTTCCAGGATAGGCAATTGCACCACCTCTGCATAGAGCATATTCTACAGTCTGGGCACCCTAGGTGTGAAGAAGTTTTTTCTAATGTTGATCCTGAAATGGTTTTCTAGGAGTTTGTGGCCATTATTCCTGGTTTTCCCCAAGATGCCCTGTTGAACAGTTGTTCACTGAGCCCCTGATGCACTCCCCTGATGTAGAGGTAAGCTTCTACCAAGTCCCCTCTCAGCCTTCTCTTTTTCAGAATGAAGAGTCCCAGGTCCCTCAGCCTTTCCTTGTATGGCTTGCCATGCAAGCCTCTAATCATATGGGTGACCATTCTCTGGATTCACTCAAGTTTTACCATGTCCTTGTTAAAGTGTGGCACCCAGAATTGGATGCAGTACTCCAGTTCGGGTCTCACCAGTGCTGAGTAGAGCGGAAGAATCACCTCCTTGATCTTGTTGAAGATGCATTAATTGATGCATGTCAGAGTATTATTTTCACTGCTGGAAACAGAGTATCATTGCCGTGTCTATTATTACCCCAGGTCTCTTTCATTTGTAGAATGGGTCAGGTTGACGTTGCCAAGCCTGTAGTTGTACAGGGGGTTGTTCATCCCCAGTTGGAGCTCTTTATATTTCTTGATGTTGAATTTCATCTAGTTCTGACTCGCTCAACTTGCTAGCCTGTCTAGATATGCCTGTATCTGTAACCTATTTTCAAGCATGACCATGCCTCCCATTAACTTGGTGTTATCTATGAACTTGGCCAGTGAGCTCTTCACCCCGTAGTCCAAATAATTGATAAAGATGTTGAAAAGTACAGGACCAAGCGATGACCCCTGTGAGATACCACTGCTCACTTCTGTCCAGGATGACACGGATCCATTAATTAAAACTCTCTGGGTCCTACTTTGCAACCAGCTTCATACTCACTTACCTGTCTCACAGTTAAGCCCACTATCTTCCAATTTTCTCATGAGAACATTGAGGAAATGTTTGTCATTTCCTAGCATCTGTTTTCGAGAAGTACAGTATAGACTTGTAATCTCTGTAGTCTTAAGAATGATGAGGATTTATAGGATTGTTCTACAGCTAAATCTGAGATAACATGGACTTATTTTTTTCCTGTTGTAAAAAACCAAAGATGATTTTGTCTGAAAAGTTAATCCTCTATTTTAGAGGGGGAAAAATAAACATTACATGATTCTTTCTTGATTCATCCTTCAGAAATAATGAAATTTAATATTAAAGACTGTTGCACTTTGTGTTTCAGAAAATGATGACCTCTTATTTAAAAAAAAAAAACAAACCTTAAAGTATTATTTATACAATACATGATAAATGCAATCTATGAGGAACAGGTTAAAATAGCCTTTTTTCATGTTGGAAGCTGTTTTTGCATTTGTTTTCTGTATTACTCATCAATGACTTTATGTCTAATTGGGGGGAGTTCTTAAATAGGATTTTCCATGGGTCTATCCAGGGATTAACATCTTATTATGTTACTAATATTAATTACAAACAAATATTAATGATTTGGAAGATAGGATTGAATGTACCTTTAGCAAAATTGCAGGTGACACCAATTTGGATAGAGTTGCAAACACTCTGGAGCAAAGGATTAGGATTCTGAATGACCTTGATAAACTGGAGAAATGAACTGAAATCAATCCTAAAGGTCCTTTCCTGTATGCAGGAAAGGTTGTAAAAGGGCTGGGAAGGCCTCTTGGATTACCAGAGGAGTCAAAGAGTGCGTAAAAAAGAAAAAGAAGGCTTACAAACAGTGGAAACAAGGAGTAGTCACATAGATTCATAGAAGTAGAGTTGGAAGGGACCTTGTAGATCGTCAAGTCTGATCCCCTGCCCTGGGCAGGAGAGAAAACCGGGCTTAAATGACCCCAGCCAGGTAGATATCAATCCTCCTCTTAAAGACCCCCAGGGTAGGAGCCATCACCACTTCCCTTGGAAGTTGGTTCCAGATCCTAGCCGCCCTGACTGTGAAGTAGTTCCTTTGGTTATCTAGTCTAAACCTACTCTCTAACAATTTGTGGCCATTATTCCTTGTTACCCTGGGGGTGCTAGGGGGGACAAGGGTCTCTCCCAAACCCTGCTGGTCCTCCCAGTGAGTTTATAGATGGCCACCAGGTCCCCCCTCAGCCTTCTCTTTCAAAGGCTGAACAGGTTAAGATCTTGTAGCCTCTTTCTGTAGGGTCTGCCCTGCTGTCTCCGGATCTTGTGGGTGGCCCTCTTCTGGACCCTCTCAATGCTGTCCACACCCCTCCTGAAGTGCAGCGCCCAGAACTGAACACAGTACTCCAGCTGTGGCCTGACCAGTGTCGCACAGAGGGGAAGGATCACCTCTTTGGCCCTGCTTGAGATGAATCTTTGGATGCATGACAAGGTACGGTTAGCCCTACTGACTGTGACCTCGCATTGTCAGCCCATGTTCATCTTGTAGTCAAGATCTCTTTCTGTCACCATGCTCTTGAGAAGGGAGTTTCCCAGCTTAAAAGTGTGCTGCTGTTTCCCACTGCCCAAGTGCAGCACCCTGCACTTGTCAGTATTGAAACCCATCCTATTTTCATTAGCCCACCCCTGTAACCTGTCCAGGTCCTGCTGTAATCTCTCCTTCCCTAAGGAGGAATACACAAGTCACCAAGGAGGAATACACAAGTCACCAAGGAGGAATACACAAGTCACCAAGGAGGAATACACAAGTCACCAAGGAGGAATACACAAGTCACCAAGGAGGAATACACAAGTCACCAAGGAGGAATACACAAGTCACCAAGGAGGAATACACAAGTCACCAAGGAGGAATACACAAGTCACCAAGGAGGAATACACAAGTCACCAAGGAGGAATACACAAGTCACCAAGGAGGAATACACAAGTCACCAAGGAGGAATACACAAGTCACCAAGGAGGAATACACAAGTCACCAAGGAGGAATACACAAGTCACCAAGGAGGAATACACAAGTCACCAAGGAGGAATACACAAGTCACCAAGGAGGAATACACAAGTCACCAAGGAGGAATACACAAGTCACCAAGGAGGAATACACAAGTCACCAAGGAGGAATACACAAGTCACCAAGGAGGAATACACAAGTCACCAAGGAGGAATACACAAGTCACCAAGGAGGAATACACAAGTATAGCCTGTATTTGTAGGGAGAGGATAAGGAAGACAAAGGCAGCAACCAAGATCAGGTTGGCGACTGAAATCAAGGACAATAAGTCCTTCTTTAGGTATAAAGGGAGCAAGAGGAAGATCAAGGGAAATGTGGGGCCCTTGCAGAATGGGATGCGACAGCTGATAGCAGAGAGTCTGGAGAAATCTGAACTCTTTAATGAATAATTTGTGTTGGTGTTGCTGCATACAAATGGTTGTTGCCAACCTGGTCAGATCCTGGATGGATGTGGGGGTGGGGGTGGGGTAGAGGGTGAGATTGCCAATTGATGGTCAGTATTGAACTGGTGAGGGAGCACTTAAAGTGGCTGAATGTCTTCAAGTCAGCAGGACCAGATGGACTACACCTGAGAGTGCTGAGGGAATTGGCTGGAGTCATTGTGGGACCATTGGCAAAGGTATTTGAAGAGTCAAGGTGCTTGGGAGAGGTCCTAGAAGACTGGAAAAAGGCCAACATGGTGCCAATCTTTAAGAAGGGGAGGAAGGAGGATCCAGAAAACTATAGGCCAGTCAGTTTGACCTCAATACTGGGTAAAATTTTGGGAAAAATTGTCAAGAAGTCCATTTGTGAGAGACTGGCAGAAGGCATGATGCTGAAGGATAGCCAACATGGTTTCACTGTGGGCAGGTCATTTCTGACCAACCTCATCTCCTTCTATGATCAAGTAATAAACCACTTAGATGTGGGAGATGTGGTTGATGTCATGTACTTGGATTTAAAAAAAACCCTTCAATATGTTCTCCCATGATTCTCTTATTAAAAAAACTGGGGGATTGTGGGCTGGCAGAGTCCATGATCAGGTGGGTTAGGAACTGGCTAAGGTGTCAAACCCAGAGAGTGTTAGTGGACATGTTTATATTGTCTTGGTGAGAGGTGGCCAGTGGTGTCCTGCAGGGTTTGATTCTTGGCCCCGAGCTGTTCAACATCTTTATCAATGATTTAGATGAGGACATGGAATGCATGCTGGTCAAGTTTGCAGATGATACTAAGTTATAGGGAAAAGTGGTCATGCTAGGGGATAGGATATGAATCCAAGCAGGCCTGGACAAGCTGAACAGGTGGATGAAGCAGAACCGGATTCGGTATAATAATAATAAATGCAGAGTGCTTCATCTGGGAAGAAGTAACCAGCAACATGAATATAGGTTAGGAGGAGATGTCCTGGCCAGCACAATGGCTGAAAGGGACCTCAGGGTTATGGTTAATCACAGGATAAACATAAGCTTCCACTGCAATGCTGTAGTCAACAGAGCTAATAGCATACTGGGATGCATTAGCTGATGTGTTGCAAGCAGCGGTAAGGAAGTGATACTTTGTCTCTACACGACATTGATGAGACCCCAGCTGGAGTGCTGTGTCCAGTTCTCGGTGCTGCACTTCAAAAATACTTGGAGAGTCTTGAAAGGGTCCAGAGAAGGACCACAAAAATGATTAAGGGCCTAGAGGACAAAACTTATGAGGAAAGACTAAGGGATCTCAGACTATTCAGCCTGGGGAAGAGAAGACTGAGAAGGGGACTTGGTGGCCATCTACAAATATGTAAGGGGTGAATATCAGGAGCTGGGAGAAAATCTGTTCACTAGGGTACCCCAGGGGAAGACAAGGAGCAGTGGCCATACACTGTTAAAGGATGTTTTCAGGTTAGATATAAGGAAGAACTGCATGGTAAGGGTGACTAGAATCTGGTATAGACTTCCCAAGAAGGTGGTACAGTCCCTGACCTTGGAAGTCTTCAAGAGGAGACTGGACAGACACCTTGTTGGGATCATTTGATTTCAGCAGTATTCCTGCACAGAACAGGGGGGTTAGACTCAATGATTTTTTGAGGTCTCTTCCAGCCCCTAATGTCTATAATTCTATGATTCTAAAATCTGGGGAAGTGCATATACCATGGGTCTGTCCTTGGTCCAGCACTGGACAGGATGCTTCCATGGATATGACAATTCCCATTAAATGTACGGTTCTCTTTAGTGGGATCCATTTAATTTAGCTATCCTCTCCCATATGTTATAAAAAGAGTGATATAGTGGTTAGGACACTACTTAAGATTCAAAATATGTGGATTTGAGTCTTGCCTTATTAAAAAAACTATATGTGACATTGGGCAAGATGCTTAGATTCTCTGAACCTTGTTCCTTATGTAAAATGAGGATAGTAGTTCTTCCATAATTTTCAGATGTGGATATAAATCAGTAAAGTTTGAGAGGTATTGCTATGCTACAGTAATAGGGACCACATAATTACTGTAATAGATAAATCTGTTTTCCTTCCATCAAACCTGAGATTTCAGATCTGATAGATTTTAGGACATATGAATCTTTTAGTATGTTGCAACACCACAATAACAACTAGATCTATGTGACTATAGGCTGGGTGGGTATTGTACCTAAATCTACCCGAACCCCAGTATTGTACTGGTCAAATTTATAGACTATGATCCACCTATGGGGTCTCAATGAATCACAATACAGTTAATAACTATTAGCATTCACAACAAAGTTGGATGGCGATAAAAGTTTGCATTATTACATGACAAATGTTGCCATAAATATATCTCACTACAGGAACAGCCATTCCCTAAAACAGTTGAACCCTTCCAGTTCTTATGAACAGCAAGTGTAACATATTAAATACAGTGGACAGTGTACTTAAAAGTCAGAGTCCAAAGATTTATTGGATTTCCATAAATGTAAAAGACATGATTTATTACTGCTCACAATTATTGAGCCAAGTTATCTAGACATATTGGGAAAGCAAAATCCCATCATTTTTTAACCCAGCATGCAAATATGTATATTTGTTCCTACTTTTAGTTGTGCTGAATTGCAAAACACCTTCAACTTTGGTGAACACAATTTCTAAATTGCACTGTACTAAATGGCAGGGTCTGAAAAGTCATGAGTATACTAATGAACCCCTAATGTACACTACTGTCTCTTCTTATCATTAAAGAAAGGCCTACAAAGGACGGAGGATGGGATTCACCTCCAAGGAGGAATATTCTGCACTGGTCCAGACCTGCAGGGAGCAAACCAGGAAAGCCAAGGCTGAAACTGAACTCCAACTAGCTTTGAGCATCAAGGACAATAAAAAGTCCTTTTTCAGATATGTGGGGAGCCGGAGGAAAAGCAAGGGCAACATTGGACCCCTGCTGATGGGACAACTGACAACTGACACCCAGGAAAAAGCCAACCTATTAAATGGGTACTTTGCATCGGTCTTTCATCAGTCCCATGGGACACCCATACCCACTACAGGACAGCGCGGTCCGGGTGAGGGAGAGCCCCTGCCCTCCATCAATGCTGACCTCGTGAAGGAACACCTTGAGAGGCTGGATACCTTCAAGTCAGCCCGCCCTGACAATTTACACCCCAGGGTACTCAAGGAGCTGGCAAGCATCATAGCTCAGCCACTGGCATGGATCTTTGAAAATTCCTGGAGCTCTGGTGTAGTCGCCAATGTGGTGCCTATCTTCAAGAAAGGGAGGAAAGTGGATCCGGCTAACTATAGGCCCATCAGCCTGACTTCTATCCCGGGGAAGATCTTAGAAAAGTTTATCAGAGAGGCCATCCTTAATGGACTGGCCGACGCCAACATCTTAAGGGATAGCCAGCACGGGTTTGTTGCGGGTAGGTCTTGCTTGACCAATCTCATTTCCTTCGATGACCAGGTGAT
The DNA here is from genome assembly GCF_000455745.1 of Alligator sinensis. Taxonomy (NCBI): domain Eukaryota; kingdom Metazoa; phylum Chordata; order Crocodylia; family Alligatoridae; genus Alligator; species Alligator sinensis. The sequence goes on along the minus strand of NW_005842203.1, from coordinate 983,461 downwards.
CTATCACCCAGACAAGGGAGAAGACATTGATGTCATATATCTTGACTTCAAAAAAGCCTTTGATCTGGTATCTCATGATCACCTCTTGGCGAAACTGGCCAATTGTGGCCTTGGTTCCACTACAATCCGCTGGCTGGGAAATTGGCTCTGTGGCCAGACTCAGAGGGTAGTAATTGATGGAAGTGACCAGTGGGGTCCCCCAAAGCTCTGTCCTTGGACCCATATTATTCAATATCTTCAATAATGGTGTGGACATTGGAGTCAGAAGCAGACTGGCCAAGTTCACCGATGACACCAAACTTTGGTGCAAAGCATCCACACCAGAAGACCAGGAGGGTGATCCAGGCTGACCTGGACAGGCTCAGCAAATGGGTGGATGAGAACCTAATGGTGTTGAACACTGAAAAATGCAAGATTCTCCACCTTGGGAGGAAAAACCTGCAGCATCCTTATAGGCTCGGCAGT
>NW_005842203.1:963263-982919 GCF_000455745.1 Alligator sinensis | reverse complement strand
GCAATGCGATGCTGCGGCTAGTAAAGTGACCAAAACGCTGGCTTGCATCCATAGATGCTTCTCAAGCAAATCCCGGGACGTCATTCTCCCCTTGTACTCAGCCTTGGTGAGGCCGCAGCTGGAGTACTGCGTCCAGTTTTGGGCTCCACAATTCAAAAAGGATGTGGAGAAGCTTGAGAGAGTCCAGAGAAGAGCCACGCGCATGATCAGAGGTCAGGAAAACAGACCTTATGATAAGAGGCTGAGAGTCATGGGGCTCTTTAGCCTGGAAAAGCACAGGCTCAGGGGTGATCTGATGGCCACCTATAAATTTATCAGGGATTACCACCAGTATCTGGGGGAACATTTTTTCACCAGAGCGCCCCAAGGGATGACGAGGTTGAACGGTCACAAACTACTGCAAGACCGATTCAGGCTAGACTTAAGGAAGAATTTCTTTACTGTCCGAGCCCTCAAGGTCTGGAACAGCCTGCCATCGGAGGTGGTTCAAGCACCTACATCGAACACCTTCAAGAGTAAATTGGATGCTTATCTTGCTGGGATCCTATGACCCCAGCTGACTTCCTGCCCTTCGGGTGGGGGGCTGGATTCGATGATCTTCTGAGGTTCCTTCCAGCCCTAATGTCTATGAAATCTATGAAATCATAATGATAATTATTTAGGCTCTAAGTAAATAAATATGGGACCCAAATAAGTTAGAAATAATATTGAACCTATGGCTTTATGTCCCCTTGTAGCAACTGGGCTTGACAGAAAAAATGAGAGGTAAATACTAATCATTTCTTGGCACTGTCTGTTTAATCTAGTTGTATTTTATCTAATATAATCTAGTACATTTTCTTGTACCACATACATTTATGTTATGTGAGTGCCTCTTCAGGCATGACAGGAAGAATAGATAGTGTTTGTGGATGCAGAATTCTTATAACCTAGCATATGCAAAATATACATTTTCCATTTGTATCTTTCCCTTGAAATACGTATTTTTATGGTTTTCCTTCAAACTTGATTCCCATTGTGGGATTTGCTTGGATATTTTAATAGCCAGTTCAGTCATTGTTATATGAGGAGATATATAACCTTTCATAACCTTGTGTAGTGGCAAATTTTCCTGACTCATGTGTTGTTACAGAAAAACCTGAAAGGATAAACTGTTAAATCTAGCAGGCTTATAGTCATTGAAATGTGCAAATAATTTCAGAGGGAGTATGAAGTAGCTTAGAAACTTCTTTAAAGTAATTCAGAATTTCAAAGAAATGACTTGAGGAAAGCCTGTTTAAAATCATTTGTTATTTTTAAGGAAAAATATAATTAACAATTATTTTACATGCCTTCTTAATAAAGATACTACTCATAAATATAAAGAGTTAATGTTTGCACTAACGGAAGATTGAATGAGCATGCAGTATACTTGATTAAGTCAAAAAGCAAGGATATTATGAGAAATAAACTTGACTTTTCTCAGAACAGAATGGTTTATAATAGTGCTTCACAATGAAATAGTAAAAAAAGTCAGAAAAACAAAAACAAGAGCACATTTAATTAAATAATCCACACTATTGCATTTGTATATGCTAATGCAGGAAAGACTATGTCCAAGCAATAGTATGAAAAACCATATTTACTCAAATATCACAAATTTCCCCCCCCGCCCCCCAAAAAATCAGCCCTCCAAAAGTGGGGTGCATGTCTTAAATGGGGAAGCTGATTTTCTTCCCTGGGATAGAAACAGGATGGAATAGATCAAACAGACATGGTAACTCATGGCTGCCAAGATGAGTGCACGTCTTCTGTGGCTGTAAAGAGCTGGGGCAGAGTTCAATGTTAACCCTCTCACAGCTGCTGATGAGACAGTAGGTTTTGGCTGTAGAACCAATGAGCTGGCTGAGGGTGAGTGAGTAGCTGCATGCAATCTGTAGTATTTTGAGGAGGCTTGCAGAGTGGAAACAACACTAGATTATTTATAGGAATTTACATAAAATACGATATAAAGAAGTAACAGTCTTCCTACTGTATTACCTTTACGTTAAATTCAGCTATCATCATAGAGGCTATTTCAATGCAATGAAAATGTATCTAGTGAAATGTCTAGGTAATGTCACACATGATAAAATTAACTGTTTTGAAAAATATGTTGCGTTTAGCATAGAGATCAATGAAATTAGAGTCAAAATACATTAATGAATGTACAGACTGAGGGTAAAGGAGAAATAAAATTCTTAGCTTGTCTCTTCATATATTTGCATAGTTAATTTCCATTATAGATTAGTTAATTTATTTGCAAGTGCAACTAGCCAAAGTAAATTTGAAGATAGATGCCTGGACTAAATGTGACTTGGTATCAATCTATACATAAATATTAGTGATCACTCCATTTTAAAACAAACAAAAAAACCCCATTAGTTTTAAATAGATAGCACAAAATGAGCCATTTTGACAAAGCTGCACTTATGACACTTGTATTAGGACTAATAGCAGAGTTTAATATGTATTTGGACTTAACAAATGCAGAAGATCGAAGTAGCATAATATGCCTCGGACTGAAATATATTCTTATACAACAAATCATTTAATGGACTTGGAAGAACTAAGGATATAAAACATCACATTCCTATAGGTCCTAGAACACCAACTTAAAGTTTCATTAATGCTGAGAGTTTAATGATGTAGAGGAAATTGCATCAATTGATTGTTTTAGTAGTATTCTACATGTGATGCTATGTCGCTGTAGCAATGCACTTCCTCATTATAGCACACTGCCTCAGCAAAGTAGCAGCTAAACATAACTGCACAGCCAGCACAGTGCAGTATGGGCTGTTACTGTGCCATCATTTAGTACTTGCAAAAGGGCATACTAAATGACAGCATAGTAACAACAGCACTGTACAGTCATGTGTAAATGCACCGTCAGTGTAAGAAAAGTAAGCAGGGCATGGATTTGTATTCTTCCAGAGGCTTTGAACAAGATCACCAAGGAGGAGTACTGCCACTTGCAGAGAACAAAAATGGTTCTACATATCTACATATAAAACCATTTTCAGCTTTAGATGCAAACCAAGAATTTTGACAGGTTTGCTTTGACACAGGAAGTGCAAAATTCTACATCCTCAACTTCCCTGTTAAGTAGATACTGACCCACAGTAAAATTCTAGGAAAATAGGCATCCTGTGTACATACTTATTATAATCACAGTACTGTGACATCAGTATACTTTATACTGTCCTATATTGTTTCCTTAGCTCCACCATAAATTTCTTTTTTTTAATCTAATTTCACATGGTTTGCACTAGCAACCAAAATATTTGTTTCTCTATATACCTAGGGATTTTACAGTGCCTGGAGTGAAAACTCTGAATTGCATACGCTTTTCAAAACAAAAGGATAAAGCACAGTTTTATTTTTCAGCCTATTAATTCAAAGGGTTTCGTAGGATTTTTTCATTTAAAAATGCAATCCAAGTGTGTTAGTGAAATTGCCAACATAAATGCAACCCTATTTTAGAAACTCTGCTGAAAGTGTGGTTGATGAGCTTATTTCATAGTTCTCACTCAGGCAATGATCCTATTGAAGTGAAAGAGTCTTTTGTCTGAGTAAGGATTGTAGAATTAGGACAGGAGTATTTAAGAATAAATTCTAGTTTCTGCTTATATGCATACTGGAGCCTTTGTTTTTAATAATCTTCATTACAAGATAATTTTTTAAAACATAATGCTCTTGCTTTCTTTTGGCACTTCACATGTCAATTATTAGTTTTGAAAGCTTTCCTCATCATGAGGTGAAATGCCAGGATTTTAAGAGGAAATATATAAAAATGATCTATTGAGAACAAAAACCATTACTTTGAACATGCCTCTTCCCTGAGTGATCTAGATATCAGAATCTTCAGTGTCCCTTCACCTGTTTGAAGTTTTAGAAATTCCTTTATGCATGATCAGTTTCTGATCTTGCTCCTTGATTTTTCTGACTTCAGCAACAGTTTTAGAAAATACTTGGATTGCTTTAGGGTTGTTGGTTGTAGCCCTGTTGGTCTAAGGATATAGGCAGACAAGGTTCACCAGTTCAACATTCCCCCCTTTTCTCCTACTTATCTGTCTCTCACCTATTGTCTCCCATTCCTTCTGAACCTCACTGCCATGCATGTGCATTTTCAAAGACCTGCATTTTGTATTTTGGCTTCTGTTCTACCCAGGAGAACACAGAACACCAGCAGACACTTTCTATGCTGGAAGAAGGGTGTTTGTACCCGAAAGTTTGCAAAGAATTTTTCCAACTATTTGGGAGCTCTAATGACAGATATCACATTTACCTAAAGAATCTTGTCCGGATTGTTTTAGGAATTCTAGAAAGATCTTAATTTCTCTGTTGACCAAGAGTGTTATGTGACTATCTCTCATAACAACATATTCAGAAGCCAGGTATTCCAGTAGTAGGTAGAAGATTAATGTGAATGTGCTGTAAGGTAAAAGGTTAATGTGAAATGTGGTTTAATGTAGTTAAAGGAGACCAGTTATCAAAGATGACTGATAAATACAAGAGGATGTCAGACCATGATTTTTCTATGGAAAACTGTTTAAGATGTAGTTCTCTAGTGGTCTCTATTTATGCTCCAAAAATGTCTCAAAAAAATAAGGATACAAATGAGTTTTAGATTTTGCATTTCAGTCAACAGAGGCCAAAAGATTTGTCCAAGTTTATACCTATTGGTGACCAGTGCTCATAGAACTAGGAAATCTGGAAAAGTGCAGGCACTTAAGAAGTGTGGCATGCTTGGAATATCTCAAAATATTTTTTTGTATATATCATGAAACAGTATTTGATGATCTAATCATCATAATATGCAATAACTTGGTGTTGTACACTCCATTTACAACGTAGACAACATCAACTGAAAAAAAAATCCAGATAAAATGATAAATTGAGGCTTAAGTTTTGTAATGATACATTTTACATTAACTTCACTGACATACTTTTAACTTAAAAATGAATGTTCTTTGCTTTGGTAATGTTATAAATTGTTATGGGCTTTCAGGGAACACTGTGTTGCATGTCTTCAATTTCCCGGCCTGTTTGTCTGCTAGCTTCAGCCTTGATGGCTGAGAACTTGAAATTTTGTCACAAACAAGCTTTTAGAAACAAATTAACCCTTGCCACCTACAAGCCAATTCCTAAAATCAAATCTCTAAATATATTTTCTAGCCATCATGATTCAGCCTCAACAAGTGTGCCAGATAATGGCTGTGGTAATATCCAATCTGTGGAATGGCACAACAAGCGGCATAGTGTAGGGGCTGAAGCCCAGCTTCAGGGGGTTAGAGGACAATAGCCTACCTGCCTAGAAGTGCAGGGCCAGCTGATGAGAATGATTGGCTGGCCCTGAAGGAAGTTAAAAGCTCCCAGAAAGATGATGCTGGAGAGAAGGGAAGTTGAGAAGAAAGGCAATGCTGTAGTGAAGCTATTTCCCTGGACAGGATGGTGAGGGAAGAGGGGGATTTTGTTGATATTTTGTTATTCTGTTTAGTTTGACCTAGGGAAGAGGGAAGCCTGTCTCCTGGGTTGCCTACTGCTACATGTGGTAGTGGAGGCATTGTGTTAGGAAGTTAAAAAGAAACTAGTTTAAACCCTGCCCTGGGCATATAGGGTACAAAATTTAAGCCTCATGCTTTTCTAGAATGTATTTTCAGGTACACACATACACAGCCACATGGGTCAGGTAACTGCATATATGCCTGGCCTACAGTACACTCATGCTTATACATCCACACAGCAGGGACACCAGAGTTTCAACCTGTATGTAAGTGCCAACAATGCCACATACACTGCTGGAAAACTATTATCTAGGCTCTCAAAAAGTAATAGTTTTGAAAACAAAAGTATATTCTATTTCACTAAAAGATATAGTTTCAAATCCCACATCAAAAGATTGTATTTATATGGTGATTACTTACATGGTGATTATATAGTGATTTTGTGTAGTTGTTGCTTCAACAGAAATTACTTTAATTTATATAGCCATTTTGTGTGCTCTAACCAGCTCAGCTTGTTATTACATTTTCTTAAATCTCTATTCTGACACCCTACTTAGGCTCATTTAAAACATACCAAATTTAATTTATTTAAACAGCCACAATGGTTAAACTATTCCGAGGAATATCATGGAAAAAGAAATTGTCAAACTTGTATTTCTTTAAAAAAATTGAACTATTCTAGTGCTCCTATTTTTTGGAGTAATGATTCAAAATTTGGCAGAGGCATAGTCTTTTGGTCAGAGATATGTCTTTTGCTATCTTTGTGCCATCCCATCCAAACTTGGACAAGCTATAAGCTTTGGAAAACTCCTTGACTGTACATGCTCTGTAGAGATTTGCTAGTGCATAGCTGGTAAAGTTTCCAGATTCCACCCTCATGTAGTATGTCTGAGACTCTCACAGATCCTAGTATTTTCCTGTGTACACTTACACCGACCCCAACAAACAATGTAGTATGGTCCAGCTCAGAGTGATCGGGGTCAGAAACACTTTCCCTGTAATAGCTCCTTCCAGCTCAATCAGGACAAGATAAGGCACTGAAACTGAAAGCAGGGAGCCTGTCTTCTAATGGCCCTTCCCTGCCTCCACTGTCATCCAAGCAATCTGAGGAGGAAACCATCTGATTTGAATGCAGGAGGTATACAATCTAGACCTGGAAGAGAGAAAGACCTGAAGTAGGGCAAGGTGTCTGATGAGACCAGGACTCTAAGAAAGAAAATGTGACAGGAAATTGTTGTGAGAGACTGGGAGCCTTGTGGTGAAAACATTGGGATTGGAAATTTATGAGGAATACATGGTGGAATGGGAAATCCAAATGGAAATATGGTGAAATAGTGCATTGTGATCATGCAAGGAGCTGAATGACACAGGACCTGGTTGGACATGGAATGGGGCCAAGAGAGAGGAGAGAGATATGTGAGAAGGCTGTGATGGGAGAGAGAACTGAGACAGGCTATGCAAAAAGGACTGGACAAGGTGGTAGCTTTGAGAAGATGGGGAGACAGATTTAATTAGGAGTCTGGGGAGGGATACTTGGATTTGGTGCCAGTGGTGGGAAGTAAGGAGACTGGGATTGTGATAAAATATCTGAGCAGCAGAGAATGGAAAGGGGAGATAGAGTCCTCTTTGAATTCTGTTGTAGATGAGGGTTCTCAGCAGTTTTGAATATAAAGCCTCAGTTTATGAAGTGGGCATCTAAACACATTGAAAAAAACAAAATTATTGATTACCTCCAAAAAGTTTGGTTTACATGACTTGCACAGTATCACACTGGAACTCAACAGCAGAGGCAGATAAAAAATGCTGGTCTCTAGGGCAGCATTCAATGGTCTTAGTCATGGCAGCCTCTTGTCCTGTGCCTCATTCATACTATACACTTTCTAGCTTCTGCAACAAATGAGGAAGAAGCCTATGGATAACAGCCTATGGCTGCTGAGCAGGACAACTTTGTACTCTGCATGCTGTAGAGGTCCTGTGGGAAAAATACAATGTACTTACAAAAATAAAGGCAGTCTTGAAATGCATTCATACTGGGGCCCAAAGTTGAAATTGCATAGGTAGCTTTAACATTCTCATGGCCTAACTTTTGTGGACTTGACCTTGTAATGTCAATATAATATTAATTTAATGTGTGTATGTGTGCACCCACATGTGCGATACCTGCATGTGTACACTTGTGCATGAATATGCAGTACTTACATTTTAATATTTCCCCTTTGTGTGAGAAAGATTGCCTCTTTCAACTGTGTTTTGTATTTCTTATGTCCAAAGTCACTGCCTGTGGGTTGTTCTCTTGTAAGCAAACAAAAACAAAGGAGATCCACTGTAAAACATAATAGCTGGTAGGTCAAAGTGTTGTTTCCTTGTTAAATTATGTAGCAATATATTTGTCAGAGAGTACACCAGAGAGACACGCTATCTTTTCCACCAATACTTCATGAGCTGTTTTCTCCATATATCACATGCCTATAAGGAAGCCTCAGCTTCTTGTATTTAGACTTATGCATTTTTACATGTGCTGCGCTAATTAAAAGTACCCAATGCCACATTGGGAGCACATGTATCAGCAGCGCAGTGTGCCTCTGCACTGAGAAAATGGCAGTAGTGCACTTTAAACTAAAACACATCACATGTGTTTTAGTTCAAAACACACGCCATTTTCTCAGAGTGAAGGCATGTTGCACCGCTGATACATGTGATGCACGAGGCTGCCAGAGAGTGTCAATTTATGTGCTCCAGCAGACTGTATTAATCGAATCTGCTCCAATGAGCTGGAAATCCAGAGCATCACAGCAGGCTCCGCACATGTGTGCAAGAGCCTGGTTTCTTTCAGGAAAGAAGCCATGATTCTGGTAAGCTCTTAAGTACTCGTTTAACTTTTGTATACCTTTCAGTCTCATTGACTGTACTCAATGCTTCCTGAATATGAGCACTACCCTGAATACAATTAGGAACCCATTAGTCAGGGCAAACTGGATTGATTGCAGTCCAGTTCAGAAGAGGAAGAGCTTTTAGTTTGGCCCTCTAGTGCAATAAGGATCAGTGTTGATCTTTACAAGGGCTGTAATATATCAAGGTTTCAACTACATCTAGTCACTCATGCTGCCAAATCTATTGCAGGAAAAAACACAAGGCAGACCAATAAAAGGAACTGTGCATGCACACTGCACTCTGTGCATCTAAAAACAAATAAGCAAAAGCAAATAAATAATTTATTCAAATGAGCAATATGAGCAAAACAGTGAGAATAAAAAACAAACCAAACAAGAACAAAGCAAAACGACCCACCATTAAAGTGCAGTAAATTTGGTCCAGGGTTTAAATAAAACCTTCAGTTGTATATTTCAATTACAGTTCATTGAATGCATACAATGAAGTGAATGAGCTGGCAGATATGCAGTGTAATTAGAATTAGAACAAACTTTAACTGCACCTACTGATGAGTTCAGGTGATTAAGACATGCTGGTTTCCATGGTATATCCAGTAGGTTTACTCATAATGACATGCTGGAAATGAGACCTAGTGGTCCCCAGGAAACCTAATGTTAATATTAGAAGTTCCAAGCTGGCATATTAATTTAAATATTTGCACTCATTATCAAGGAAAAAGTAGTGCTGTGTACTCACAATGTTTTCATTTTATTTTGGGTTTTTTTTGCATCAATATCTTAACTTCCTCACAGAGTTATTTCTGTTTTTTAACCAATGAATGACAGTCCAATGGAAAATTCTGAAAGTCTAAAGTCTGGCAGCACAAGTCTTAACCTTCCTAGGAAACTCTCTTCATCACTACAATACTCTTCCTTTGGCACCATATAGTTTACCTTCTTGCTGGTCCTATGGCCCAGGTTGAGCAGGGGAGGTACAGGATGTTTTCACCCAGACTTATCTAAAACCTTGTTACTGGGGTCTCTCCTGTGAAGCAGGTGATGTGGCTTTGAGTCCTTTTTGTGTAAGAAGGACCTACTACCTATATCTTGAGCTTGCTTGATAAGGGCCCTAACCATTAGATTATGGTGCAAAAGGTAGGTGCCTCCACATATCTGAGAATAAAAGTTTTAGTGGGTGCTGGGCCTTGTACTTCAGGTCAGTGCTGTTGGTGTCAGTTATATGTAGAGCATGTTCTGCAGACACCTATCATATTGGACACTTAAGACCCTGACAGACATTACACTTAGCACATGATTAAATGGTTAATCACATCTTAAGTAATGATCTGGCCACATGTTCATTCAATTAGTGGCATGATAAAATGAAGAATAAGCCACAGAGTTATTACACTCAAAAGATGTGTAATAAGTTTGTGGCTGGTTCCTATCACACCTTAAATTGAATGTGTGACCAATGCTCTCAGCCATTAGAACATGCTGGAGGCTTTCAAGTCTCCTATGTGCTTTAGAGGCTGAGAGCACCCATGAACTGACCAGGGGTATCCACTAGAAGAGTGCAGGCAGCCTAGCTTGCTACTTGCTGATACAGGAGGGAGCCCAGGATCAGACTCCCCCTACACCAGCATTATGGCACCGTGAGATCTGGTGCCTGATCCCACAATCATGCCTCCTGCTATGACACATATGAGATCAAGCATCAGATCCTATTTCACCCTTAATTTAACATGTGTCAGGAACTTTAGGCAGAGTTTAGGTGCCAGCCAACACCAATATAGATTGCAACACAGTTTACGTGGAAGTTAGGCATCTGCTCAATCTGAATACCTTGTCCATAAAATGCAGCCAAAGACATACAGGGAGTGCTTAAGGCCAAAATTGAGGAACCTAATGATTCTAGGCACCAGTTTTAGCAGCTGCTGTGGAGTGGTTCATCTGGATCACTTTTTGTTATTTTGATGCCTAAATTCCACTTAAGTTTCATTTAGGTACCTATAAGAAAAAGTTAGATCTGGGTCTTAATCTCAAAGCCATTTGGTTCTTGGACTCTCTGCCAGAAAAGGAAATGCCAACAAAGGAATCAATGGATGTGTGGGCAGATTTCAAAATTCTAACTGCACCCCATATTGCTAGATCTGTTTAGCCTTCACCACAGGAAGAAGGCAGCCTCTGCCTTGTCTCTTCAAGGTGATTACTGGTGAAGAGTTCCTTGATCAGTAAACAAAAAATAGAAGAATGAGTCCTATTAAAAGTCATAGTAAGCCTGGTAGGAAAGTCACTGGGAGAAAAACAATATTTGAAGATTTTTTAGGGACATCAAGTGATCCAGATTTCCCCCAGAAAGCCTTAATCTTCAAACTGTTCAAAATGTCTTCCCTACTGAAAACATGACCTTTATCCCTTTATCTCTTAAAAAACAAGCCAAACCAAACCAAACCAAACCAAACCAAATCTCATAGGTTTTCTCACTAGTTATTAGTTCTGGCAAGAGTGAGAGTTACACATCTGAGAAAATGTAACATAGATAATATGCACACACAAAGGAACTGTTATTTATCTGCAATTACTGAGAAAGTTAAAGACTGGTACAGAAAAGGGAAAGGAGTAAAAAACATAAATTCCCAGATGGTTGATACTGGGAGATATGTATATAAAGAACTAAACTCTACAAGAAACTGGAAAGGCTGGAATTTTAGGCATTGTTATAGGGTTATTTAATTCTAATGAGAGAGAAGAAAAAGAAAAAAATGTTTTTTTTAATTCATTTATTTAAAAAAAAATCCCAAAGAATAAGAAAAGAGCCAAACCTGCAAATACACATAATTTTCAAGCCAGGACATTTAAAAATGGGCCAAGATGATAAAACTAGGATATATGTGATATGGTGTGTGTGTGTGTGTGTGTGTGTGTGTGTGTGTGTGTGTGTGTGTATAATCATGATATATATGATCAATATGGCATGTTATATGGCATGTTATATATCATATATATATATTATAATATATGATATACATGTATATAAAGAAAATCATGATATATATCATGATATATGCTAATTACAACGTGATATAAATCACAATATATATTATCAATGCAGTCTTTATGTACGGAATCTGGAATGGAACCATGTCAACCATTAATGAAATCTGAAAGCCACTGGAGTCAATGGCAGAACACCCACTGGATTTGTCCGAGACAGTATTTCATTCCTTGGGCAAATAAAAATGTAAGGGGAGTTAAAAGGACTAACAAGAAGCAGGACACTGAAAACAAAATAAAGAATGAATTAATATATGTAGAATTCCCTGATCTAGCACCATTGAAATTACTGGTATTCTGCTATTGACTTTAATAACAAAAGAAACAGGCCCCTAAACAACTTGTATTAAATACAGAAATCAAACAAACATGGAAATGTACAGTGAAGCTAGGAATGAACACAGAGATGGGAAGAAGAAGTGTGTGCTTTTGCACATGCTTGGCACTGCTGTTAAAATTCATCTTTTCATTGCAATGACTTAAGTTGCGATAAATGTCATCAATGACCATATGTGAGCTAAGCATAAAGTCATAGTAAAGATTGTTACAGCAGGTCTTCTGAAAATGCTTTTGGAACTCTGTATGAAAAAGGGGTATTGGTGAGTGACTATTCAATTGGTGTATAAGGAATCTAATGTGTCTAGAATATTTCCTCTTCCTTGTTAATGAAAAACAGATAGTTACCATATCGAAGTACTGGTACAAAGCAGAATTCTACACAGCTTTTTAAATGTGTGTGCCACTACTACACGATGAACCCTTCCTGATAAGCCATCTGTTTATAATTTGTTTAAACATTTCACCAACATCTCAGTGTATAATTGGCAGAATGAGTCCAGGGATTTATTTTATCCATTTACAAAGCCTTAATCTATCCAATATTCCTTGTTTACAGAAATTTCATTTTAATGGATTAAATTTCTTTCTTACATGATACTGAAATACATTTGATTGAATGGGGAAAAAAGATGGCAGTATATTAAGAAAACACATCTGATACAAATACTTTTAAACTGTTAGGTCAGATCCAGATGTGCATGCATGTGCTGTTTAGGGTGCTACAACCATTTTGCAGGGCCACAAACCACATGCCCAGCATGTTAAAATGTACCCCATGCTGCAAATTTGCAGCACAGGGGAAAAGTTTGCTACCAGGAAACCCCGGTGACAAAAAAAAAGCCAAAAAAACTCCAATGTGGTGCATGTCACAGGAGCATGCGCTGGCAGAAACGGAGGCTTTGTCCTTCAGGGAGAAGTGTCTCCCCTCCTCTAGTTCTGCCCCAGCTCCTCCAGCATGCTGGGAGAAGCAGGGAAACACCTGTTTTCTCAAAGCAGGGCATTTTTCCTCACAGCAAACTCCACATCCAGGGGTGTGCACAGTAGCAAAAACCAGCAGCACAAATTTTGTGCTGCTGCTATTTTGCCATGGGAAATGCATGCCCCTGCAAGTGGGAATGTACCCTTGATGTATAAATACTGCTCATAATAAATTAATGAAAATGGTGCTGACTTTCTCAGTACAACACGAACCTTGGGTTCTAAATTTAGGATTTTTCTAACACTCAATCCTTATATTTCCAATGAGGAACTCCATTTTGATTCAAAGTTATTACACATATTTCAGTAGGTGGAGGAACAGATATTGAGTTTGTTAAATTCTACATTTGTTCACTTGTGTAATGTATAGGATTAAAAACCAAGAAACGTATGAACAAGAGGATAAGATCCACTGGTGAAAATTGTATGAGGAGCTAGTATAAGAGGGAAAAGACAGGAAAGAGGTTTGAGTGTATGGTCCACTATGTCCTAGTGATTTACTTGTTAATTCTTCCTTTCAATGAAAAATCATTTTGTGGATAGATTTTGTTCCAGATCCCCAAAGGCCAGCAAGAAATGCATAAAAAGAGCCAGATGCAGCAGTGAAAAGGGGATGAAGGCCTGAACTGTTAAGGTAGCCAGAGTTCCTCTGATTAAAAGAAAAAACCCTAGTGGTGTAAAGCAAGTATGACTTGCTTTATTCTTTCTGCTCAACCCAATTGTGACAACAGGGGAATGGCCAAATTTTGGAAAGAACAGATCCAGAGTTGCGTATCTTCCCATGCTACAGAATAATCCCTGGCTTCCAGGGGCCAGCTCAGTTTCCATCAAGCCAAGTATAGGTTTGTGGAATCGAAACTGATACTTTTCTTCTTTTACTCTTTCTTTCCCACCTTGGGTCATTTGGTAAACACAACTCAGATGGATAGGAGCATGTCAGCTCAGTTATTGTTCTGATTCACATATTCCATTTTCTCAAACTGCGTACAATCTAGAAAAATACAGGGGCCTTTTCTATCAGAACATTGCAAGATCAGGCGCTTTGCAAGATAAGAAAAATGTGATGAGGCATAACAAACTTGTGCAAACCTGTGTTGAAAGAACTCTAAAGTAGAAGTGTTTTAAGTGTGCATCTATTTATGGTTAAAAAAAAATTGTGATGATGATGAGACTGAAACAACCCTGTTCTTACTGGGATCTGCCTCCCTCTGCCAGTATATCACATGTGGCAGAAACAGGGAAAAAGAAAAACTAAATCTGAAATATCAGCTTAAGTGTTTTGAGTAACATACTGTGTGACAGGAGAAAGTTAAGAAAAGAAAAACCTCTCAAACCATGGAAGGGGAAGTCTGGTACTCATGCAGCTCATCTGATCTTGAATTTTGCTATGCCTTATATCCAGAGAAAGTGCTATCTTTTTTCTCTTGGCTGTGACTTTTTTTCCCCTGTAGCTGGAAGCTGCTGTTACTGCTACTAAATACCTACATTTAAAAAAGAAAAAGAGCAATCCTGAAAAGAGCAAAGGCTCTATTCTTTTTTCCTCTGGAGAACTTAATTTCATTGACAGCAGGAAAGTGCAAGACCAGCTGTAGTGTTAGCAAATGCTAAAGAATTGCCTGACTCAGAGAAGAGTGCTACTATTAACTATCTGACACTTTGAAATATAAAAGGGAAATGCAGGGAACACCACAGTCCACCAGTGCCCAATCCATGTAGCTGCCAGAAATTAGTCCCACTGGAAGTGTGTAACTGATGTCAACAGATAACACTGCCATTCCAGAGGACTGAAAACAGAACAGTGTCCCAGCCAATATGCCCTAGAGGAATTCATTTTTCTGTTTCATAATATGCTAATAAGTTTAATTCTGTGAATGTGAGCAAAGGATAATGTACCAAACTGGTGACTTTTTCCAGTTTTCACTCCAAGTTTGTTTGTTTTGTTTTGTTTTTTACCAGTTATCTCTTCATTTTAACATAATTTCAGCTTTTTTTTTCCCCCCCAATTTCTAGTTACTTTCTTAGCTTTGGCAATTTCTTGTATTGCTGTGGAAAATAATCTTCCCTTTATCCAAAATGACTCCTCAGAGACTTGAAAAATAATTCAAACTGGCAGAGTCTGAGTTGAGATTCTTATCACGTTTTTGGCAGGCTGGGGAAAAAGTGTGTCAGATCAATACTAATTCATAAGCGATATTATACAAGGCTCTACTCTACTCGCACACACATTTCAACAGCAATAGTAAATGTACAATTTCCAAGAGGAGCGTTGAAAGAAACATCAGTTTGAAATTTTAAAACTAGACTGGACAAGACACTAGTAAATGTATGGGAAAGAACAATCCAGAATTGCAAGCTTGAGGGCTACATGATTTGATGCATTTTTTCCAAATCTAATTTACTGGAGTCTTAAAATTTTGGAGGACATATGTGAATGGCATAAACACATGGAAGCAGAGAGATAGACCTATATCCTAAATGAAATCAATTAAAGGCCTGTATTCATCAACATGATTGAGTCAACGCTAAACACTTAAGCATGTTCTACATTCTACTGACTTTATGTGACTTAAACATGGGCATAGATGTTTTGTTTCAACAGAGACGGAGCAGTGGGAAAAACAGAGACAATGTCTAATAACTTGTGAGGCAGAATTATATGAATGCCTAGGTATCTACACCCTATTCCAGTGTAGATACATTGAAAACAATGAAAAGATTCACATTAATTTCAGTAGGTTCTTGATCAAATCTCAAGCCATTATAAACCTAAGTATAAAATATATATAAATATACATACAGATATATGCTAAATGCCTTGGTGAAGTCTCTGCTTAGGTAAATAGGTCACTAATATCACATGGAACTTCATCTCAGTAAAAGTTGAGGCCAGAATGCAAAGTGTTTCAGTGTGCAGCTTGATTTAGACGGTGGCCTGCATAACTTTTGAGCGCCTATGTCAGGCATATAATTCAAATTAACTCAGTTAGGCATCTAGGATCCCTTCAAAGTCAATGGAGAGACTTTGGACACCTAAGAAGGATTCAAGTTTAGGCACATAAATACTCTCCGCAGAGAATGGGTACTAATAGATACCTCCAAAAGGAAGTTGAGAAAACTTAGATTTGCCTAGACATTTCCTGTAGAAAATGCAGAGCAGAGAGAGAGAGAGAGACTGTGAAACAGTCTGCTTCAAACTGTGTCTGAAGGGTGATTCACAGTGCCCGGGAGGGAAGTGACAGGGCAATAGATGTATTTAAACAATAGGCTAGTGGTCAGAGTATTTTACAAGAAAGTAGGAATCCTAGGTTTTGGCTTCTCCTCCCCCTAAGATGGTTTAAAATACAATAATTGAGAGAACTATACCAGCTCTGTTGAAGCTGGACCACAGGACAGCCAAACAAAAGAAAGAGGGAATCTGCTTCAATGACCTAGTGCAGTGGATGTTGTACTGGGAAAGGGAAGAAATGGGTTCTTCTTCCTGTTTTTAATCAATGACTCTATACTGACAGTGGTCAGGTGAGGATTGAAAACCTGCTACTTCTATAACCATAAGTGGTACAATCTGTACTGGTCAATGCCGAGTGCTGGGTGGCAGTTAATAAAGATGGAAACCTTAGGAAGCATCAACAGCTTCAGGTGGATGAGCACCTGAGGAGGGCAGTGGAACCCTTAATGGAGGAAATGCCATCAAAATGCAGATGAGCATAATAGCTCAGTGATTTTGCCATCCACCCAAGGCAGATTGGGCTCTTCAGCCATGCCTGACAACCAATCTAGGAGTGGAACCCCAAAAGGCAAGCAGATGGAAGACTTCCTTTGCACTGGCAATTCCTGCAGTATAGCTAGTTCCAAACATATTGACTCCCACCTTTCCTTTGGACCAAACCACCATAGCTGAGAGGGGAACACTGATACATTGGCAAAGCAGCATCTCCATGTCAACTGCCAAGGCTATTGCAGTCACGTTACATGGAAAGGACACTCCATCCTTGCTAGCAGTATGGACACAACATGGAAGGCAGCAGTTACAGGTTATAAGTCATCAATTGATTGGCATAGAGGATGGCTTCAAAGGTTACTTTCGATGGCGGGAGAAATCACCACATTTCACTGGTAAGCTACTGTCTGCCACAATGCCAGGCATCCCCCAAACAGTTAGGTGCTGACCCACCACAGTCTGTCTGCCTGATTGGGTGCATGGAGCTAGGCCAAGAGCCAAAAAGCAGATGGAAATCTCACATCTGCCAAAAACAAGAAACCAAGAGCTTTCCGGTTTCAAAGCTGGAATGTCAGGACCATGTATCCTGGCCTGACAGATGATAACGACCTACAGTACATGAGCAGCATATGGATTATTTCTAGTCAATCCTGGTAGTGCTCGGGGGAACAGGGACTCCCCCAATGCCTGCTGGTCCCCTCTGACTAGTTTGTAAACGGCCACTAGATCCCCCTTCAGCCTTCTCTTGTGGAGGCTGAACAGGTTCAGGCCCCTTAGCCTCTCTTTGTAGGGCCTGCCCTGCTGCCCCCTGATCATGTGAGTGGCCCTTCTCTGGACCCTCTCCATGTTGTCCACATCCCTCCTGAAGTGCAGCTCCCAGAACTGGGTGCAGTACTCCTCCTGCAGCCTGACCAGTGTCACATAGAGAGGGAGGATCACATGAGATACATGAGAGTGCTGAATAAGCAGGCTTTGTACACTAGCATTTTAGTCTGCTGCAGGTGGTGGAAGCCTTTCTGATGCGAACATTAAGTTCTTCATCCAGTGAGAGGTTGATGGTCACTGCGGAGCCTAGGTAGCTGAACTTTTCTCATTAAGAGTGATTAATGGATCTTGTGGAACTCCCTGTCCTAGCATAATTGTGTTTTTTTTTATACTGTCGGTGAAATAAAATGCCTGGAAAGCTCTTGAGAGGCAATCCATGAGTTCTTGTAGTTGGTCTTTGTTGTGGGATATAAGGGCAGCAGCAGCAGCAAATAGAAGCTCACTGATAGAAGCACCTTTCTACCTTCAGTCTTTGCCTTAAGTCATGACAGATGGAAGACTTTCCCATCCAGTCTTGTGTGAAGGTACACTCCACCTCCCATGTCTTTAAATGCACAGTTCAAGAGGATTGAGAAGAAGATTCCAAAGAGTGTGGGGCAAGAATGTATCCTAGCCTTAATCCACTTTTCAACTTGAAGCTGTCTGAAGTGGACACATCAAACTGAACAGTTGCTTTCATGTTGTTATGGAAGGAACATACAAGACTTAACAGGATTGGTGGGCATCCTATCTTTTCTAGGACTGCAGATAGACCTGCTCTGCTGACAGTGTCAAATGCTTTGGTTAGATCCATGAAGGCAATGTACATGGTCGGTTTTGCAGTTTGCACTTTCCTTGAAGTTGGTGCAGGAAAAATATCATGTCAATGGTTGATCTTCTATCCCTAAATCTACACTGAGATTCAGGGTAGACACAACTCACCAGATGCTGTAGGTATACCAAGATGACCCTTGTGAAAGCTTTTCCTGATGTACTTAATAGCGAGACACCTCTGTAATTGTTGCAGTCACCCTTATCTCCTTTATTTTTATACAGAGTGATGATGTCTGCATCACACATATCTTGTGGTACATTAACCTCTTTCCAGCATTTGAGTAGCAGCTGATCAGGAGGCACTACTTCACTGTCAGGATGGCTAGGATCTGGAACCAACTTCAAAGAGAAGTGGTGCTGGCTCCTACCCTGGGGGTCTTTAAGAGGAGGCTAGATGAACACCTTGCTGGGGTTGTTTAACCCCAGTACTCTTTTTTGCCATGGCAGGGGGTCGGACTTGATGGTCTGCTCAGGTCCCTTCTGACCCTACCAACTATGAAACTATGAAACTATAGTGGGGAAACATGGACAACTTATGCACATCAAGAGAAAAGGTAAAATAACTTTCACCTGCACTGTTTACACTGTATAATCAACTTCAAATGGTAAAATAAAGTTACGAACGCAGAGGTTCTTCAAAGAACAAATGTATCAAGTGTGATAACCCTACTCAAACAGAGATGATTCCACCAGCTAGGCCAACTGAGCAGACTGAAAGATGGATGTATACCCAAGAATATGCTGTATGAGGAACTATCGGAGGGAGCAAGAACAACAGGACATCCCAAGCTTTGCTACAAAGACACATGCAAGCGAGATATGTAGGTATTTGGAATTGATCCTGACCACCGGAAAACCTTGGCAAGCATTCAGAACAAGTGGCATCATTGCCTCCACCAGAGCACTAAAGTCTATGATAGGAATTGGCTCCAACAGCTTGAAGAGAAAAGAGTGCAGAAAGCAAGCAGCTCCTGAGCCACCCAATCATGACACATACACTTGCAACCACTGCCACAGATCATGCAAATCTCAGATTGGACTATTCAGTCACGTGAGACACTGAAAACCATAGGCTGCAATATCCACCATCCCTCACAGATGAAATGATGTCAATCAGTCTATAGTGACCTTGAGACCCACCCTGAATTCTGAGAAATCTTAAGGTAAAGATACATGTTACACTTAGATCATAATAAGGGCTGTTAAAACATGAACTACTGTAAGTTAAAGCTTGTTAACGTCTTGTCATCTTGAGGATGGTTACACCATTTTAGGCAAGAGTTAACTCTGAACTGTGCTACTTACCTTGTGTTAAGGTAACTT
Source organism: Alligator sinensis (assembly GCF_000455745.1). Classification (NCBI taxonomy): domain Eukaryota; kingdom Metazoa; phylum Chordata; order Crocodylia; family Alligatoridae; genus Alligator; species Alligator sinensis. The sequence goes on along the minus strand of NW_005842203.1, from coordinate 963,471 downwards.
CAGTCAGCTCCACAGAGATAGAATGAGCAATTTGAAATCATGCAGAATCCCAGGATGCACTGCTTCCAGCCCACCCAACTTCAGCTCCATGGGTGAACTTGCCACCCTCCCAAATGCTACAGCCCAGAGGGTGGTACTGCCTGGTAGCTAGCAGGGCCCTGATAGTGCCAGGATTGAGGGGCTGAGGTTGGGTTGTGGGGGCTGGGAT
>NW_005842203.1:935762-963232 GCF_000455745.1 Alligator sinensis | reverse complement strand
GGGGTTGGTTGAAAATTCCCCACAGCACCGCACCCTACCACCTTCCATCTCAGGTTGGGAAATCAGGGATTCTGTGGAGGAAAGTCATAGCCCTCATGCTCCCATACCTCTCTTCCTCCCAGCTTTTTGCTCTCATTGCTTCAACACCCTCCTCTTCTCCCACCTCCACCAACCCAGAGCACAGATAGATCCCAGGTGTCCTGGCTTCTAGCAATGCCTTTTCTTGCCAACCCTCTAGTGGCAGGTCAGAGCTGTGCAGGCAAGAAACAGCATTAACCCATAATACATGACTCCTCATAGCATATTTTAATGTTAACACCACTTTTAACGTTTCACAGATTTAATATGTTCTAAGCATAATGTGTAACTTCACCCTTATTCTCATTAGGCTACAGAGGTATGCTTCCAATTACTTGCTCCCAAAATAGTTTCTGCATTCTATAGTTGAGTATAACTGACTGAAAAATAGAAATAAGCCTGGTAGTAGAGAACTAAGATTTCCCCTATTCCCTTTTTCCAGGATATTTCTAGCATTACTAAGCTGCAAAGCAAAACACTGTCTCGCTTCTTTTCTTTTAGACCCATGACTTGAACTCCTGGCTGCTTTTTAGCCAGGATTCAACAGAAGGGATAAAGAGGGCTCTTACCTCACCCATTCTCTGGTAGTTAGGGATGCTGGAGATGTGTACATTTCCTCAGAGTGCAGATCCCTAGGAACCTGATCTCATTTCTGGAGTTAGTGTTCTAACCACCAACCTGTTGTGCAGAAGATGGGTACTAATATTGTTTCTGAGCTGAGTACATTGCTACTGATGTGAGGTAGTCATGCATTTTCCCATATACCAGCAGAAATGCCTTAAGTTTAGGTTTCTTCCAACAACACTTTGAAGCACAACAGGATTTAGGTGCTCTGGAGCACCTAAGTCAGGGGTGGGCAAAATACAGCCCATGGGCCAGATCCAGCCCACCAGGCCATTCTATCGGGCCTGTGGGGCCCCTAAAAATTTTAGAAAATTATTTTTTATCTTCCCCTGGCTGCTTGTCAAAGATGACAGGCAGCCAGCAGCAGCAGGAGCCAGGGAAAGCCAGCAGAAAGACCCAGCAGCTGAGCAGCAAGGCCAGCTTGGCTCCACCACTCCACCAGCAACCCCAGACACAAACTGGAAGCCTCTGCAGCTTCTGGCCTCATGTCCCTGGGGCTGTTCCCTGACTCCCTTCCTCCATATGGAAAGTAAGATAAGATTGGACAGAGGGAGGGAGCAAAACTGCTGTGATCAGCCCAGCAGCCAGGAGCTGTGTGGCACTGGCTAGGCTGGGTGGGAGCCAGAGCGGGAAGTGGCAGTTGAGGGGGTGGAGGGTAGCAGGGGCAGTGGGGGGAGTCATGGGAAGAGGCAGGCAGGGTGGTGGAGGGAATCAGGGATGGTGGTGGGGCTTTGGGAAGCAAAAGGAGTGTGGGGAGCAACAGGGGGAGCAGCAGAGGGCTTACAGGAAGCAGCAGTGACATGGGGAGAAGCAGAGGGAGCAGTCAGGGGCTTGGGGGAAGCGGCATTAGTGTGAGGAGTGGGGGTGGGGCAACTGTCAAGGGCCAGGGCTACCCATGCAGCCCTCAACAGCTTGCCAAAACTTGGTAAGCGGCCCTTCATCTGAAATAATTTCCTACTCATCCCTGACCTAGGTACACCTCCTGAATTGCTTCTGGCTGCAGACAGAGGCCCAAGCACTATACAGTCCAAAATGGAAGTACTTGGTGTGCTTTGTGGCTGTTGATATAGTGCCATTGTGGTCCAGACAAATGTAATAATTGAACCGTTTGAAAATATCACCAATTGGGAACCAGTTAAAAATTGTGTGTGAAATGTCAGTCAAAGGTTTGAATGTGAGCACCCAGCCAAGATTTCCTTACAGTGGATTGGTGGGGGGAAGGGGTACTTGCCTCACATTTTGGAGATTCCAGGTGGAGGGTGATCTGTGGGTCCTTTTCTGCTTTCCCTTCTCACTGGAAAATTAGTTCAATAAAGTTTAGTAGGCTGCACTTAACCAAACTCTGCAGCATGTTTGCCTGACTTGGGGTGCCTGGGAGGGAAGAGTTCTTGAACATATGTGTTTGGGTACCTGGGGGCTAGGGTGGCATGATGATGGGCTGTAGTTGAGGAGTGAATGAGGACACAACTGCTTTTCAGAAAGAGCTTTTATTGCATAAAAAATGCAAAGTGATAAAAGTGCCAACAAAAAGTGGGGAAAGGACAGTAGAATTCTGGCTAAGTATTAGAGCAGCTGGTTACAGCAATGCAGGGGGAGGGAGTGGGAAGGAAGAGCAATGTGATGTAGGATGCTTGGAGGTCCAACCAGACCTTTGTAGCAGATTGAACTGGTTTGAACCCTGAAAAACAAACTGAACCACATCAAAGGAGTACTTGATTTTCTAGGAACACTTCTGAATAATTCCAGGCAACTTTCAAATGGTTTTAGCAGGCTTTATGTCTGCCTGGTTCAAGTTTACATTGCATTTTAATTGGTTTGAATTGGATACAGCCATATCCCCTGAATAACTCTGAAATCAGGTGCTTAAGCTCTGCTTAAATCTTATTTAGGTGTCTAAGGGTGTGTACAGAGGTTAAATTTTTTGTATCATGAGGCCCATGAAAGCACACTACAGCTGTAACATGACAAACATTTGTAGTATTGCAGTGGCTATAGTTGCTTTGATTGCTTATCTTGTTATTTTTCTTTTTATATAATAAAAGATTTAACCATTAAGATAAAGTTAATATTGTTATGATTTACTTTTTATAATAATCTGATCAGTTATTCTTAGTGTTCTGGAATTAACCATCTATTTTAAATTTCTTATTGCTTAGCATAAATATATTGGACATATTGGTCTCATGATTTTAGACATATTTGACCTTTTGGTCTCTTGAATTTAGAACTTAAATGTAGTATAAGGAAAACGCTTGTGTAAGGGTTTGTAGTATGTCTGGTGTATGGGGAAAGAGGGAACAAAAGAGTGAATGATGTATGTATGTAACAATGTGGACAAAGACAGTCCTCTTGCAGCCAGTGAAAATAGTCTTCTGTGGTTTAACAGCTAAGGGCTGCAGTGATGCTTAGTCAGCAGTGAAGGATTACCAAACACTAAATCATGCTTCATCATGATGGCTGAAGACTGCAAGTGATGGCCACCCTAAAGATTGCAGACCACAAAGCCAGAAGATCAGGACCTACCAATCCCAGCTTGCCAATAGGACAAGAAGGATGGACTTTGTGTCTGACTCAGCATGGACACAATGAAAAGGTTTTTGGTCTTTTTCCACATGCAGGAAGGAGTTTTGGGCATGTCCAACAACACCTGACTCCAGCCCTCGTGGTTAGCCTGGCTGGCCACCAGACTGACCCAAGTGACTTTAGAACTTGGTAACACCTTAACCTTTGCAGGACTGTCTAACTTGTGTGTGTGTGTGCTTGTCTCTTTTGAATGAATGGAATAAATTAATGAATGAGTATGCATGAGAATGAGTGAAGAAAATAACCTTGCTGGCCCTGTTTCTGGGCTGTCAGTGACAGGCTCTCATCCCAGCCCTTCCGCCTCTTTCCAACTGAGAGTACAGTCTGGCTGGGGGAAGGAAAGGGGTATTGCGACCTCTCTCTGCATTGCCCCTGGGATCAGGGGAGCTATCAACTTGACTGGGTGTGCTGCAAGGGAAGAAGTCTCTCCCCCTTGCTTGATCCCATTCTACAGTGTTCTCAGCTGGCTGGAGGGAGGAGCTGGGGCTGGGATGAGAGCCTGTCACTGACAGCCTGGGGGTGGGGACAGCTGCAGTGGCTTTGGGTAGGCAGGCTGCTTGGCTATGGCTAGCTCCTTCAGCTGCTCTTGGCAGTCTCTGTCAGCCCCTGGAGCATGCAGAGCCCGCTGGAAGGCTTGCAACAGTCCCCCCATCTCCTGACCTTGGCTAGTGCAGGGAGGCTCTGATTTGCCCCTCCTCCTCCACCAAATGCCAAATGGCTGTTATGTTCAATTCCGCTGCAACTTTTTAGAACTTTATGCAAAGCGTAAAAGTTACTGAGCAATCACAAGTGCTTTTCTGCACTTCCGTATGCACCCTAAGAAACCTACTTTAAACCATAAGTAAAGGACACCAGGACTTGACTTCTTTAAGTTTCAAGCTTGCAAAATTAGTTTGTTAAAAACATTAATTTTATTTTTTAATGTGTGTTTTATTAAATTTACTTCAATAAAAATGAGCTGGATTTGTAATATTCTGTGGCTTTCAATGAATAAAAAATGTACTTTTAATAATCCCAGAACTGTAAAAAGATTGTGTAATAAAAACATGAATAGCAACTATGGCCTATTATTTTGAAAAGAAAATATGTGATCCTGATAATTAAAACCAGCTATATCTCTGTACACATAGGAGATCATAAGTATATACAAAAAATATTCAGTACAATTACTGTAATGGAAAGTCCTCATTATTTACTAGTAAAGATGGTATATCTTCTTATAACTAAGATTATAAATTTAAGTCTTTGAATCAGCAAAGCTAGAATGTATCTGTTATCTTCTTAAAGGTAATTCAGATAGTAAATGATGTCATGCCTGAGTATTTATTAGCTATATTTTTAGATTTTTGATAGCTTGATAAAGTTAAGGAAACTTATTTACTGAATATCATAAAAAACAAACAACAATGTCATTGTCTTCAGGTACAGGGACTATAAATGTAGCTGGTTCATGTTATTTCATTGACATAAGCATTTAAAAGTATTATATTTTACAGACATAATCTTTTACACTAAGCAGTTCAGGTACTATACAAAGCATGTATCAATGAGCTATTTCTATCTGTCCTGGGGGAGTCGTGTATGATGGATGCTTTTGCCTGCAAATGGGAACTACACCTGTGGAGAAAACAGTTTGACTATTGGCATCACTGTTTGGTTTAGCAATTACACAGTCGTCATTCTCAGAATGAATCTGGTGGACTTTGGCAATGAGGCCTACAAGGGAGACTGCAGGGGGCATACTTCTGCACATTACATCATCATTCAATGTAGAAACTAAAGTATAAAAGCACTGGGTGAGATGATGAACTTTGGTGTATGATCCTTAATGGGTGCAATTACCTCATGTCATATAACAGTAAAAATAAGAAAAAGCACCCCAAAATATTAAACAATGGAATGAGGAAATGGTCAGTAATTAGCCTTTGGTGGGACTGGTTTATGTTTACAGATTTCAGGAAGGATTGAAGAATAGGAGTTCACCAGCAGGAGATAGAGAATTAATGAGTTGGAAGAAGAAGGGTAGACCATTCTGGGTAACTGACTCTGTCTCTTCCTCTGTTCTGCTTGGAACTTAAGTTGAGATGCAGGGAGATAATTTCACTGTATACATTCTCCCTCTTAGACATTGCGATGCCTAAAAATTAAGTGTGTAGGTAATCTAAAGCAAACTAAGTGTGTAGGCAATCTAAAGCAAAACCTACACACTTACATTAGACCTACATTATCTTTGTGGTCAGTGGCCAGACATGCACAGCTGAAAGGTGATTCAGAGAGCCAAGGGAGATTTAGAACTTCTCAACTAGAAAGTAATGAGTATAGGAGTATCTGAACTCATGCACCTTGGGAGCTTAGATACCTGAGTCAGTCTTCATATTAGGCAACTCTATTAACTTTGAATGCAGAAGATGGAGTGTTCATCTGAGGGTAGGCAGCTGACTTATGTCATGGTGGTGCTAGTGGTATACAGCCATGGATCAGAGCTTCAGAGGAGGTGGAAATTCAAAGATGCCCTTATGTCTGCTGATTGTTATTGAGTAGCTCTAAATGCCTCCTTGCTCAGTGTCTGGACTCTGAACTGCTGTTCAGAGGTGCCTAACCCTTTCCATTGGCTGTGTAGGGAGCTGAGATACGCAAACCCATTTCTTTGAATCACAATCCTGGGGTTAGGCACCTGATTTTCAAGTGTACTAAATGCCTAAGTGGGGGCCTTCCTGGATCTCACCCCAAGGGAATACAGGAAAATATCAAGATTGCAGAGGTCTTTGGATGTGGAAAACATGGTAGGTGATTTTCTACTAGACACATAGGCTAAGTACAGGTGTTTAAGAAGCCTGAGATGGAAACACTTCAACTTTCAAGCTATATTCTAAGCACCCAAGTCAGTTTTCTAGGTCAGGAGGAAGAAGAACACGTGTTAGCCCTTGAGAGGGAGTTGGGGGGGGGCTTGGAGCCTACCTCCATGGGATAAGCCCAGCAGCTAGAGGGTGCTCTTGCACACCTCCCAGCATGACCCACAGATTCCCCGAGTTGCCAAAAACTCCTGAGCAGCGGGAATTGGCTGTTCGGGACATCACCGCTGCTCATCTGGACTTGATGGGGCAGAGGCTCATCATGGCATGAACCCTCATGGCCACAAGTCACCAGCTAGACATCTTGCACATGCTCATCCACTGAGACCTGTGCCCACCAATCATGTGTGTTCTGAGTTGTGTGCATGCATGTGTGCCCCAGATACTTGGGTTTTCTGTGTGTGCATGTACACATGCTCCAGACACCTGGATTCTCTGTGTAGGGGTATGTATGTGTATGTGCTCCAGATGCCTGGGATCTGTGTGGGTGTATATGAATCTGAGATGCCTGTGTTCTGTGTGTGTGTGGGTACATGTGTGTGTATGCATGTGTGCCCCAGATGCCTGCGTTTTGTGTGTGGGTGTCCTGGATTCCTGAGTTCTCTCCATGTGTGTATGCACATGTGTATGTATGTATGTCCTGGATGTCTGTATTCCTGCCCCCTGCAACTAAAGTTGGAGGCCCCAGCCATGCACAGTGTCAGGCTCTCTGCATCTACAAAGCCCTGGCCAAGTAACTCCTCACCCTCATGAACCAGGAGCCCACCCTAGATGAGTATGGGGGAGTGACCCTGCCTTGGCACTGAGCCATGGGTCTCCAGGCCTCGGCTCCTCTGGCCCTGCACTGGTGCCCACAACCCAGGCTCCCTCTCAAGCCCTCACCAAGGGCACACAACAGGGTGCAAGGGAATGCAGCCTGAGGAAGAGACTTGCCTCATTTTAATCAAAAGTTGAAGCTGACAAACAAGAACTGTGGACTGCTGCCCACTCTGGAACTTGGAACCTTCTTCTCAATTAATATTGAGAGGTTGGGGAATGATCGTGGCTGCACTACATTATTATGATGGTGTGTGGGGGAGGAGGGTGGTCGGGGGGCTCAGCTTAACAAAACATGAAACCTTGGGACAGCAGGGGGAATGGTGCCTGCGAAACTGCCACCCCTTGGTTTAATTAAATATTGCAGCTCCCAAACTTAGTGTGTATAATAATGAAAAACTGGAAGGTTGCCCACTCTGGAACTTGGATACAAGCCCAGGGGGCTGCCTGTCCTCACAGAGGCTGTGCTGCCCCCCAGAGCAGGACCTGGGCCCAGAGTGGCCTGGTTTGGTGGGCCACCCCCACCCCATGCACATTCTGAGTGCTCTCATGCCCTTCCAGGCCTGGCCTGGAACTTCTTTGGAGCCATGTGCCTACATCAGCAACTGCCAGCAGCCAGAGGTAGAAAGCCAGGGGCATGCTTTAGAGAGCAGCACTGGGGTACAAATGGGGGACCAGGCTGCCCAAGAGCCAATGTTAGGGCTGGCATTGACTCAGCATGCCTTCCAGGGCCAACTCTCTACCTCCAGTTGCTGGCAGTGAGTGCCAGCCCTGGCACTGGGTCTTGGGCAGTCTGGTTCCCCACTCCTACCCCAGTGCTGCTTCCTGGAGCAGACCCCCTTGGAATCACTCCTGGGTCCTTGGACCATGAGTCAGTGGCTCCCACATGCCATGTCTCCTGTTCTGGGGCTCCCTCCACCCCCCAGCATCTCCCAATCAATGCATAGTGTGGAGCATTCCCCCATGGCCACCATTCAGCCCCGCCCCATGGGACTCCTGGGCATGTTCCCTCAGGGAGGAGTCCCTATAATGGGGTTCTCCATGCCAGCAGGGGGGCTGGGAGGCATTCCTTCCCATTGCTCCTGCCTGGGAGGGCAACAGTTTCCCCACAGGAGGTGGCACAGACACCACTCAGGGGTGTCATAGCTGGATTGCAAGTGGTCTTTGACCCTGTGCATAAGCTCCTTATCCTGGCACCGTGACTCTCTCAGATGTGTAGTGGTGAGGCAGACTTGCTTCACACAGTAAGTGGCCATGTGGAGACCTTGTTCTTGGACCTTCACATCACATTCCTGGGCCTGTTCAAGTGCCACAGCTGTGCATTTTCAAGCAGTTGCCAACCTGTCCATTCCAACCCCCAACACTGAGGGCCCCGTTTGGTCCTCATTTTGCCAGTGCTGTCTATGCACATGTCTCCAGTACTCTGCAGGTGCCCAGCTGACCATCCTGGATCCAGCATGACAGGATCCATCCTGGATCCATGACAAGGCCTCCCATGAACAAATGTGGAGTCATAAGACAAGGGAGAAACCTAGGGGCCTGAGTCCCCTGTCTGGATCCCGTCCCCTCACCTGGGGCTGGAAGCCATGCAGTTGCTCACAACCTAGCACTGACCATAGAAAAATCTGGACACCTGGGTTCCATCTCCGGGCTGTGGGAGCCAGGAGGGTTGGACCAGATGTCAGGGACTGGAGGGATAGCCCTCCTCTGATTCTCTGGGAAGAGAGGGAGGGAGGCAGTAGTAGGGTATTTGCTAGGGAAACTTCCCATTTCTTGCTGCGCCTTTCCTGCAGCAGTGCTTATAAGTAGGTGCTCTGCCAAATGGAGGCTTGAGGCATGCCAGTGAAACCCAGAGTTCTGACTCTTGTAGCGCCCCAGCAGTGGGGTTTCAAAAAAAAAACTTTCAATGTCTTTTGGGGTCCATTTAGGTCCCAGTTTGCATTAGGTTGATCCACATAAATATGCTGACCGCTCTCAGGAAAGCAACATGACCTTGAGGGATGAGGTGGCCAGTTGTCAATTAACCAGATTTATGTTCCCACTCAATGTAACAGACTGGTAAACTCCCAGCAACGGTAGGAAGTACTGACCCTGGCACCTCAGCTTCATTCTAGGCCAGCGGCATAGTGGGGATTGGGGTTTGAAAGCAGTGGAGATTGAAGGCAGCAGCTTTGCTGCCTTGAGAGCCCAGGGCAGGGCTGGCCTGGCACTCAAGCAGACTGCAGGAGCTCTGGCTGAGGCTAGAATACCACCTGGGAGTAAAGGGGGAGCAGGGTGCTGCTCCGCGTGGGTTGTCGGCAGAATGCAACCTAACATGAATGACAATGGGATCTGGTGCGGATGTTCATTATAGTGCTCTGACCTACAGCGCTGAAGTCCACTACCACATCCGTCCAGGGTTATGTCAGAGCAGGATCTGCCATTTTACAGGGCTCTATTTGCATTTATACACACACATCTGTCTACTCTTGCACCAGAGATCTGGCGTGTCGGGGCAGACTCAATTAATCGAGTCTGCTCTGCGTGTGAGTTGACGTGCCTGGCACTGCATCGCATACATTTGTATGAATGGCAAAATGTGCATCGGTGTTGAGAAAATGGTGCTGCACTTTTGAACTAAAACACCTTCGATGTGTTTTAGTTTAAATGTGTGCCACCACCATTTTCTTAGCACTGACATGCATTTTGCCATTTATACAAATGTATGTGCCATAGCGCTGGGCACTTTTAAAAGTGTCCAGTGCTGTCGCACAAGCATGTATACAAATGCCTTATGTGCCCTGACTGTCTGTTCAGTTATAGCCATAGAGCACTTTCTGTGCACTTACTGCACAAAATGTGTGACTTCTTTACCTGGCCATAGGCGGTGGAGGGAGACAAGTAGTGGTTTGTCATGCTAAGGTGATGTTTTTGTAAGCACAAACATATTCACATGTGTTCTGGGCAGAGCGATGTCTAAAGATAAGTGACACAGAGAAGTTGATGGAGTTGAAGTTGTCAACGCATGGAATGACCAACATACAGAAGGGAATTCAGTAGAAACAGAACTGAGCTATAGCAGTTAAAATTATTTGGCAGAGGTGAAAATATGAAAGTTTGCAGAATATGGAAATATGATGCACAAGTTATATATATTTTTAAAAATATCTTTATCTATCTTTCTAACAACTTCTAACAGAAAATACTTAAAACTGGAAATTTAAAAGCAAAAATCTGGTTCACTCATAACTATTTATATTATTTGTTTAGCTTTTGCATTTCATTCGGCTTGGACAATATAGTAGCATAAATCACTTTCACTGTTATTGATTTATGTACATTAGCCCAGTCTTTCTGAGTATGGGGAAAGTGATCATTTAGCACTAAAAATATTTGTTCTTCTTATTCATATTAGATTTTGCAAAATATATTTATGGAAACCTACATTTTAGTTTTGGGTTCTTTCAGCTAGTTTTGAGCCTTTCTATATGCTTACGGTATATACATCATTCCTCATCTACACAATTCCCACTCCAGTATCAAACACCTACCATATTTCCAACCAATAATCCTTTCCCCTGCCTCATGCCCAACTTGATCTTTTTACCTCCATCTCAACATTAACATTATCTTTAACTTTGTGGTCCCAAATGGTTATTCTCAATTTCTCTCTCTCTGGCTGCCCCACCATCTACCTACCTATTTTTCTATTTGATTTAATGAACTTTAAAATATTTCTTCAAACACTGATATCACAGGTTTAAAAATAGATAAACAGAAACAGTGGTTCAGGTGCTACAAATAAAGATGCTTAGAGATTGTTTTGTTAATAATTCAGAAGATGTGCCTATGACCAGAGGAAGCCCCTGATCATAAGCATACCAGTGCCTCAGGGTCGCAGGGTGTCCTCAGTAGGGGTGTGAAGGACCTGCACACACATACACATGCTCATGTGTGTGGCCTGGGAGTGGGCGGAGCTGCCACGGGTGGGCATGCAGGTGGGCGGAGCTGCCACGCACAAAGGGGGAAATAGCCCACCCCTGGGCAGCTGTCACCACACTCTGCTCCCAGTAGCCCCTGCAGCGCTGAGTTGGGAGGTGCTGTTGATTGCCAATTTAGGGTCACAGCAAAAAAAGGTTGGGAACCACTGTGTTAGAGTAAATGTGTCATTGTTTCAATTGGAAGTGAAAAGAATGCAATCTGATTAAGTTCCTGCCCAGTGAATGATTTTAAAAGAAAAGTAATACCAAAATCTTGATTTTTGGTTTAGTTTCCAGATTATGTAAACTGACTGCGTCAACACAGATTAAAGCATCAGATGGTTATGTGCTAGATCAGACTGCACATTGTAAATATTTTTCTGCAGATATGTGAATCAAGTAGAAGAATGAAGGATTTTGCAAATTATCAAATCATTTATCATTATCTATTTTGCAATCTCAGCTAATAAGATGCGTTATATTTAATGCCATTCAAATGAAAACATAGACACTGGAACCATAAGATCAGACTCATAATATTCAAGTCTGTGGATCTGACAACCTCCGAAGCCTGGAATGTTTTTAATACATATGCAAATGTCATAGGCTCGTATCCATCTTTTGCATTCCATAATAAGCAGTGCAGATTTGTGATGTAGCATCTGTGAAATCAGAATCCAGTATCCTATCCTAATCCCTGCAGTTTTCTAAGTCAGCCAAGCCTTCCCAGACAATGAAAATGATATTCATTTATTGCTTAAATATGTTCATAGTTTGGCACCAGCAATTTCATGTTCATTTTTATCCAAAACGGGCAGCAAGTTTACTCTTTGTCTGACCCACTGTAATCAGGTTTAAATTAACAGACCAAAAACTGACTATGAGAGAGAAGTTTTGGAGTTCCAACCTAAATAGATATAATAAGCTACCTGTTTGTTAAAGAGATGCTATAATAAAATTCAGCTTTTCCCCCAGAAGTTCAAAGTTTGCTTCTGCAAAAATAAAATTCCCAAAAGTCTGAAAAATAAAGTTCCCAAATTTTAATGAAAAGGGAACAGCTAAATTATGTACTAAGAACAACATTTGGAAATCTCTCTAAGAGTGTTAGACATTCAATTACCTTATGCAGCTTTGCAAATTTTAACTTAAATGGATAGTGTTGCTGTACCTAATATTTGTCCATATTAAGAAAACTGTTATTTCAGGCTCCTTATTCATTGGGTACAGGATGATAATCAGCATTGATTAGTCAATGAAAAATCAGTTTCTCAGTTTTTCTTCCTATATCATCATGAAGGGTAGTTTCCCTTGGCAAAGTTTTAAAAATCCTTATATAAACCTAAGATACTGCTTCTTTTGTACTTGTATTGACAGGAATACAGTTTTCAATATGGAAAGTACTCTATTAGAATCCTCTCTATTTTTCTTTGGATAAATATATTAATCTCTTTATAAACACCACAGATATTGAAAACACTGGCAATTTTATTTTTCCCAATCTAAATTACCCACTCAATATATTATAGAAAGCTATAAGCACCTGCTTTTTCTTAGTCTTCAAATTTCCCCTTTACTAACTGACTGAAATCTTATTTTCACCTGTTGGTGAAAGATGTGGATGGAAATAGATGGATTCCTGTAAGATGGAATCCCTGAGAAGGGTGAAGGAGCCCAAGTCCTGCTGGCCAGCCCAGCCCTGTTGAACAGCCTTAATGGTGAAAGGGATCTAAATAAGATGACTGCCTGCCACAGGTGTAGGCAGTGATTGGCAGGCATAGGGTGGAAGTACTGGATCAGGTGACCCAGGGAGAGGCTCAAAAGCCCAGGGCCATAGGACCTGCTGGATATAGAGCATTAGCAGATAGCTAGTTTGGACAGTTTAGAGGCATTGGCTGCCTGGGGCAAGGACTGTGCACCACAGGTGAGTGGAAGAGATGCTACATGGCATGCAGTCTGAGATAAGTATTTTGTACCTTACACATTTGTGTTGCTCTGGGGTGAAAGTGAACCCTTACAGGGGAGTTTGTGCTTGGCAAACTCAGTGCTTGTGAATGGATGCTCATACTTTAATTTATGTGTGCATCAGAGGTTCAAAGTGGCTGAAAGGGGTGGATTGGAGATCACTGATGTGCACTCAGTTTACAATGCTTTTAGAGGGCCAGTGTTTGGGATGTTGTGTGTGAGCAGCAGCCCAAATACAATACAACAAGGCTGACAGCGGCATGTCAGAGGACTAGGTATCTGGTTGCGAGACTGGTGGGGTGGGTGTGTAAACTCCATGCCCACAAGAAGGTTTACCTAGGGGCTAAGTGGCCCAGAACCTGCAAAGAGCTGTGCTGGAGCTGGGACCTGAGAAGCTAGGGTCCTAGTGCGGTGGACCCTGGACTGTGGGACCTCGCCAGAGTAGAAGTGAGCTGAGGCCCAGAAGATCCTAAATTCAGACAGGGACCCACCCCAAACCTTGTATGTGCTTCATGGGGTAGTCTCCCTATGAACCTATAACATCAAGTCATGGCAGGTGAGATAACTGTGAGTGGGCAGAACCCAGAGAGCCTGGAAGCCAGGTTGAGGAGGTTGGAGCCCAGTGGCAAGCTGGGCTGGGAAACTTGGTAGCACCAGCCCAGAACTGCCAACATTACAATGGGATGAATGAGCCTCTGTCACAAACCGATTGCAATCAAAATTGTAAATAGTCAAAAAAATAAGACAGACAACACAATTCTTACCTTACTTCACAGCACCATCAGTATTATTTTCATTGTGCTGATAGTGTCTTAAAGTAAAGAGGCAAGACAGTGATTCAAGGGTTAGATCTGGGTTGTTTTCATATTCAGCTACACTTCAGCATGTCTAAAATAAATACTTTGACCTTGAGGTTATTGAAATTGATAGGGTTTAGTACCTAGATATTGAATAGGGAGAGCTAAAGAGAGCCAAAGTATGACCCAGAGACCACAGATTTGTAGCAGGAAGGTACCAAGATTCAGTCATTAGGAAATGCTGTTCACTGAGTTGTATCTGATCTCCTGCACCTCTGCAGAGCTTAAGCAGCATGCACCCATCCCAGTCTATGTTTACATGGCTTAAAGAATGGCTATACACACCTGTACTAGGGAACCCCTTCCCCTATTATGTATTGTAATGGATTGTGTAAGCTAAATGTAATGAACTGTAATGTAGCTGTGCGGCAGCAGGGGAAGTAGCTCTGCTAACTGAATGTGAACTGCTGAACTTTGCTAATTGCATGTAATTACAACTCTCAGGGACCCTTCAGACAGAGGAGGCAGGAAGCAGGAGCAGAACTTGGGAACCAGTACAGATTCAGTAGTAGAGGGGAAAGGAGTGGCCAGAGACCCTGGATGAATGATGGAGCCCAGATTGTTGCACTGTAGCAGCAGGACATGAATGTGCAGACAGCAATTGAATACTGTCAGGACTCAAGGCTGGCCTGGGGCACTTTTGGAGTTGTGGGAGGGTACAAGGTTCTTCGACAGTGTGTACTTCCACACTAGTGCATGTTTATTTAGTTACCTGTTCTTGAGTGAATACACCACAGTGTTACTGCATGTTTGCTGTTATTCAGCTTCTAAGTGTCTGCACTGTAATGTTAATGTTTGCTTACTTGTACTTGTTTATTTCTTCCTAGCATGTTGGCTTGTTATCTTAATCCATAGCATTTTCTGTATAAAATTGAGAAACTCCCTTTTGGCTTCCTGTGCCAGTTCCTGGGGTTGCAGGGCTTATTACAGCATAAAGGGCCCTATATTTTTAAAGATACCAGTTCAGGGTGAAGGCTATGCCTCCCTCAGGGAGTATATAAGAGGCCTGACCACAGGAGCCAAGCAGGGAGTAAGGAAGTAGCATAGAGATAGGAGCTCTGCTAGTGGAAATACTGGTCAGACCCAGAACCACAAGAAGGTAGGCCTTGAAGGCAATCCAGACTCTGACAGACAGCAGTGTGGGTAGGCAGACAATTATTAGTTATCTCACCCTGTGGTCTCACCTTCTATATCTTGTTCTAATAGTTACACGTCCTCAACACAGTTGGGGAATCAGGCGTTTGGGAGAGTAAGCCAAGTTCCTCTCTACCAGAGTGCAGTAGTATGCCCAAGGGCTACAGGCCAAGGGCCATCACCGCACCCATAATGACCTCAGTGGGTTTGGCACATGCCCTATGTAAATGACTTAAAGCAAGTTACCTTCATGTAATCTCTTCTTTTGTAGCCACTGGGATAAAATGCACATTTGTAAGTGTGGTGTAAGGTAGTTTAGATCAGGGTAATGCATATTAACACAAGGAGCATGGCCCTAGATCCTTTGACTCCTGTGTGGTGGCCACAACCAGAGGTATTACTATCATGAGCAATAAATATATGCTCTTGGAGACATCCAGGCAATTGTCTAGCAGTTAAGATTAGCTAATGCAAAGCTTGCAAGTTTGCAACCTGCAAGTGGAATTTGTCTGTCACAATTTAACCAAAGCGTTGAATCTAACTGTTTGCACTGACCATGAGACTGACTGGGCCTCAAACATAAGCAAACTACAAAATTAGCTGATCTAACAGGTTTTTTAAAAGTCAGCCATAATAAGATCTGACCACCTAATATAATTAGCACATTCCAAGGAATAAGAAACCAAGGGGTTGAGCTTGGGCAGAGTAATGCTAATTTCAAACCTCAAAGTACTGTGGTATAATTTGCTTATTGGGTGAACCCAAGTTTGAGCGGTAACCTTTCATGATAATTTCTAACACATTTTAATCCCACAGGGTAACAGCTATAGGGCAAGATTGTGAGTGGCTCTAAAGCCAACATATTAGCATAAGTGTGCCTGTCTCCTCTCGATGGTTCACTCCTGCACCGCCTTGGCCTGAGCAACTGACCTTGCTCACCAGGGAACCTCATGCAGACCCCAGAGGGTACCTCGGTTACCTTCAGGGTGACCCCCAAACTCGCCTGCCACACCTTTGGATGGTCCTTCAGTGGAGGGGGTCCCCTTTGAGGATGCCTCCAGAGTTGTCATGCGTGCCGGCAGACATCCACGGGGCTCCAACCTCCCCTACATCCCGGCCATATGCCAACCTTCAAGACGAGCCTCAGGATCTTTTGCGGCTATCTCCTGCTGATGTCTTTTCTGGCCCCCATGTCCTCTCTTGCAGACAAGCAATCTGGGCTCTGTCAGGACCCAGAGGGTCTGGTAACACTCGGCCTTTGGGTTTGTCCCCCTCGACACCCTGAGCCTTCTATGGCTGATGCTGTTGGCCCTCACTGCATTCTCACGTAGTTCGTTTCCCATCCTTGGATGAAATCCCTGCTACCCCAGCCTGGTACGGAGGGCTCCGCTAACCTGCTCTCAGCAGGGAACTAGAAATAGATCAGCCCAAAAAGGGAAACACAAGCAATGCCCCCACCACTGTAAAACCCCTTGCCTCAAAATGACCTGACGTGAAACCAAAAAAAAAAAAATGAAACTAACATGACTACCAGAGAAGCGTGACAAAGGAAGAACAAAAAGAAGAGAAGCACCCTTGGGGAGAGTCCCATACTCCCCAAACCCCTAACGCCCCTAGGCTAGCGCATCCTCTGGGTCAGGGTCAATGCCTTCACCCCAGCCGGGGTCTCTCTGCTCCCCTCCAGGACCCACCTCCACCCTGGAGCCATGGTACGAATTGCCTTTGATGGGAGTTCCCACACCAGTCATACAGGATTGATAAGAGGAAGCTCTGTCTGTCCGGTGCTCTCCCCTGCAGCTGCTTGTATAATAAAGATCTCTGACAACTTTGTGACCAAACAATAGAGTGAAGCCTGCAATAGGAGAAAAGGTGCAGTGGGGACTGAATGTGGAGAAGTGGAGTTAGGGTGTTAGTGGAAAAGCAAGTACCAACAAATAAGACAGATAGATTCACACAAGGAAATAACTATATATCTAGAAATACAAGGATAAAGAGATTAATGTTTGCAGCTCTGACTTGTTCCTACAGATGGACTTGAAGCAACATCAATAAAAGTCTTATCAGCAGTTCAGTTCCTCTTTCCAGAAATTAAAACAAAAACACAGATAAACATTGAAAAGATGAAGGATCATATTTGTGGGAGTCCAGTGGGAAAAATAATGCAGCAGGGAAACCAGCATGGATTTGTAGCCGGTAGATCATGCCTGACCAATCTAGTTTTGTTTTATGACAGGGTCACAAAATGTTTAGACACAGGAGTAGAGGTGGATGTCACTTTCCTGGACTTTAGCAAGGCCTTCAATATGGTATCTCATCCTATTCTGATAAATAAAGAGGCTGTGACAGATGTTTACACAGTCCGGTGGGTGGCAAATTGGCTTAGTGGTTGCACCCAGAGAGCGGTAGTAGACAGGTCGGTACTGACCTGGAAGGATGTGGATAGTGGGGTCCCACAGGGTTCGGTCCTTGGACCTGTACTCTTCAATATCTTCATCAGTGACTTGGCTGTGGGTGTAAAGTGTACTCTGTCCAAGTTTGTGGACGATACTAAATTGTGGGGTAAGATGGACAGTTCGGAGGGTAGGGAACAATTGCAGGCAGACCTGAACAGGTTAGAAAAGTGGGTAGTACACAATAGGATTCTGTACAAGGACACATGTAGAGGCTGCACCTAGGGTGCAAAAATATCCAGCACATATACTAGCTGGGAAGTCACCCTCTCAGTAGCACAGAAGTGGAAAGGGATTTCAGTCTTAGTGGACTCCATGATGAACATGCAAACCCTACTCTGTGTGGCCTCCCTTCCACTTCATGCCCCCCTCACTGGGGACACTTCCAACCCCTCACCGGGGCCATCAGGGTCTTACACCACATGGGACTCAAGCATCTGTAAACATGCTTGGCCCCCTTCATATCCCTACTGCCAGGTTGTGGAGGCTGGGGCTAGAAGGCATCCCATACTTGCCTTTCAGTAGGGAGACTACTGGTGTGGCATTTCCTGTGGACCCCCTCACCTCAGGCAGCCCCACCACAACATCCTACCTTAGCAGGGTGTAGTTTTTGGTCATTCCCCAGGACCAGAAGCCTCCTGCCATCCCCGTAGTTCCTGTCCTGTACCTCGAAAGATATTATGTGAGCAACAGCTCCAGCCAGGCAATGTTTCCTCTCCAGCTGTTTGCAGCAAACTTCTGGCTCCTCTGCTCAGGCCTGCTCATATTGCTAGCACCTGAGCCCTCTTCCCTGATCAGGTGGCCACCTTATGGCCATGTGACCCCTGAATCAGAATGCAACCATCTGCAGGTTGCTCTGATGCTTGATCTAAGGCCTTCAAGTGACAAGCACGAAAGGTGCTCTGCCAGACTAGCCTTAATAATGTTTCAGATAGAAATTCCACAGCCACTGTAGGTAACCCATTTCAGTGCCTCACAGGTTTCTATCCTGCAGTTATACACTGAGGTGGTCAAATGTTGATTGGTGGTAATGCTAGCTCGAGTTTGGAGGAGTCCCTACTGGAAGTAGGGGTGTGTTGGAGAGATTGGTGTGGGGAGGGGGAGCAGGAATATGAAGCTGGGAGGTGCAGTGTTAGTGGGATAGGGGTGGGCAATGAAATGGGAGGTGGAAAGGAAAAGGGGATGGAGGAAGGGTGGTCAAATGAAGGAAGTCCACCACTGAAGGATAAAATGATGTTAAAAAAAATTAAAGAGAAATAAAGTGGAAATAAATTAAAGATGGTCTCATGTTTTAATAAATAGGGATTTGGGATTAGGGTGTAGAGGGTGAGGTGCTAGTCATGCTTCCTTGGGTGGCTGGGATCTGGGAGCAATAAGGGAAAGCACTTCTGGAGGAGCTCTTGCTCCTGCCCTGGGAGGGAAGCCCTGTTCATGGGGACCCACTCTTGCCATCCACCTTGTTCACTCTCCAGCCCCATCTAGACCCCACTCCCAGACTAGGTCATGTTCTGAGACCTGACTGGCCAGCCTCCATGCTGCCAGGGGCAGCCATGGAAAAATTGCAGTTAGCTGCTAATAAACACAGTTAACTGGTAGTAACTACAAGGTATCTAGTGGCTCAGTGTGCAGAGCTTGCAGGAGTGGGGCCAGGGTTGGGGGGGCTCTCTTAGGTTGACCAGGGCTCTCCTCTGTTCCCTGGGACTTGGGAGGTGGGATGGAGGGAGAGGAGGAAGTAAGTGGCCACATCCTGAATGACCGTACACTACAGTATGATGGGGTCCTTTGGGATAAATATCAAATGATGCCTTCAAAGCCTTGCTTTGTTGTGCTGTCTCCCCTCTGCCAAGCCAGGATGAGGCTCACAGAGGAAAATGGACACTAGGCTCTTCATGTGGGCTATTTTTGGCTTGGCTTGGCTTGGCTTGGCTTGGCTGACTGGGATGGCTGGGGGTGGAGGCTGGAGGGGAGAGCCAAAATGCACTGATTTGTCAATGAACAATGGTTGGCAATTCAGATTCCCTGGCCAGGCAGAGACACAGGTCTGACCAAGCTGACATCCAGCTAGTTTTGCATCTTTGAAATGGCAGTTTGCAAAGTTGCAACAATCATTGCCCTGGATAAACTTTTCAGACAGAAGAAGCATGGTTGTCATCTGCTGCTAACCCTAGTGGCTTCTGTGGGAATGAGGCATAGGATTACTGCATCCAAACTGCGGCTCTGTGTGCCCTTGATCCCACTGAGGTTCTGGGTTTTACCTATGAGCTTGAACTGATGGGAGCAGCTTGTGTTCATACTTAAAACTAGGCTCAGGGTTTAAGAGCTCCAGCAGCCACCTAAAATTAACATGACCCCCTGCAGTCAGAGAATAATTTATAATTGTCCTCTGTATAACCACCCTTCAGGTACTTGAAGACACTTATTAAATTCCTCCTCAGTCCTCTCTTCTCCAGGCTAAATATTTTTAGTTCCTTAAACTTTTCCTTAGAAGTAATGTTTCCTAGACAGCTAATGTTGCTCTCTACTGTACTCTAATTTGTTCACATCTTTCTTGAATTTTGGTGCTCAAACTGGACACTACTCCAGGTAGAGGTGTGATGCCATTGTTTCCACTTCATACATTCGTATCAAGAAAGACAAGTAGCTCAGTTAATATTGGAATATATTTGATCCTAACAGTAGCTAGCAGTTGTCAGGAATTGGCATGTGAAATCAGTTAAAGGATTATTGCTACATAGAAAATATATTTTAACTCTTTAGACCATGGACTCGTCAGTAAAAAGAATGATACTTTTACTGGGGTGAATTTTGAAAGGCTGTACTTTATTGCAGTGAAAAAAATAAGTCATTAACATGATTCCTAAATACACTATGACCTTTTTTCTTTTAAATTGGAAGGATAATACAATAGTATAATAAATACAATTATATTCAAGCATAGATTTAAACCTAAGCTTACAAAAGCTTTGAAACCACTTTTCTATAGACAGGGTACCTTGAAATTTGATTTTCATGTTTCACTCAGCTATGGGTAAGTGCAGATTTGTAACTGGAAAAGAAAATTGTGCCCAAGCCTTTTGCAGTACTGGAAAGTTTTAGAAAACTTCACATGGTCTTCGTATAACCAAAATATTTATTTACTTGTGAACTTATTTTGTTTCCTCATGTATTTGTACCTCAGAAAACATATCCACAAATGACAATATGACAGATCCTAGTTTATTTTTAAGGCATAACAATCCCTAAAATTGAGTTGCCTTGCTCCAGGAATGTGATCCATATTGACAAGTTGGGCATATAGACTTTCCTTGCCATGAATGGGGAGACGTAGGTGCCTCCTAGGGGCAATCCAGATTGTCCAGCCACTTGGGAGAGAGGTACCTACAGCTAGCTAATAAGCATAGGCACAGAGTGTTAACTAGGGGCGTGCAAAGCAGGTAGTATTTGATTTGGATTCAGATTTGGCCTGATTCAGGGGATGGTGATTGGATTTGCTGATTCAGATCACTGTCTTGATTAGATTCAGCTGAACCTGAAGATTCAATTCTGATTTGGAGAATCAGCGATTTGGCCATAGACACAGCTTTATATGTTTTTTTCTATGTACCTTGAGGTACCAGGAGCAGCTTGTGAACACTGCGATGGTGGGGCAGATGAAGCAGCCTACAGGAGTGCAGGGGGGTCCCCTGTGTGCTCAGCGGCAGACCCAGAAGTGGATCAGAAGTACTTCTGGTCCACTTCTGGATCTACCGCCAAGAGTGTGGGGGACCCCACCTGCACCCTCCCAGCTTGGCGGTTGGCCGTGGGGGGCCCCAGTCACCGAGCCGGAAGGCTGGGGGGGATCCCCTGCACGCTCCACAGTGGACCCAGAATTGGACCGGAAGTACTTCTGGTCCACTTCCAGGTCCACCATGGAGCATGTGGGGGCCCCTCTGATGCTCCCATGGGATGCTCCATCCAACCCACCATCTCAGCGTTCATGGTACCTCGAGTTACATAGAAAAAAATATAAAACTCTGTCTATGGCTGAATTGTGGAATCCCTTTGAATCATTTTGGAGGCTTCTGATTTGATTCAGAGGGATTAATGGGTTTCCTGATTTGACTCAGCTTCAGAGATTCAGCCACTGAATCTCTCCTCCAAATTGAATCGGTGACTGAAGCTTTGCACAGTGCTAGTGTTAATCTTTGAGGAAAAGCAGGGCTTAAGTCAATCAGGGATGCGAAGGAGGTGCTTCCATCAAATCAGGACCCAGATCACTGAAAAGGGAGACATCTACTTGACCCAGAGCACCCTAACTGGCAATAGTTCAGAGTTCAGTATAAAAGCAAACCCAATTGTACTTCAACATGGGTGATGGCAGTGCTGCACAATGACCCAGTGGTGAGAGCACATGCTACAAAGTTAAAACTTGGGTTATAAGTCCACCTCATCCTAAGGATACCTACTTTTTGATGAAATAACATTTCTGGTATTTTTAAAATAATATTAATACTCTCCTAATATTCCTAGAATCATAGAAAAAAGATGCCTGGAAGGACCCTCAGCAGATCTTCTGAGTGCAAGGCTTATGGGACAGGAAGGAGCATAATTGTAGCCTAATGGTTATAGCACTCCCCTTAAAGGGCACTCTGGGTTATTAGGGTCTCCTGCTTATCACTAATAGCAGTCAACACTTTGTTCCTATGACAGACTATGATTTTGTTGTAATATTTCTGGCTTACATGTTTTCATCGTGTAATAATATTGCATGCCTCTTTCCTTGAGTGTCTTGCACAAAGGGGAAATATGTAGTTAAGGGAGACTAAAGCCAGACATGTCTTGCCTACCTGAAGATATGCACTTCCATCAGCAAAGCACTGAATATCCTTGCTGACACTTCAACAAGGTGGGCTTTGTAAATATCCTTTGAAACTGACACCCAGGGGGCATCAAGGGAAGCTAGGAGATAAGCATCACTGGCTGGAGCAGATTGAAAAGCTGGAGATTCTTGAGAGATTGAGAAAAAGCACAGCTAACTAGCATTGGTGTGCTCAGAGGCTATACTTTCTGTGTTATATTTGCCTAATTAAAAACTTTTGTTGAAAAGGAGCTGTGTTCTTTGTGCATGGGACTTTGGGGTACACTCCTCTACCTTTTTAGAGAGGTAAAGTCCCTTTCTAGGAGTGGAACTGGAAGGTAGCTTCTTTATGGAGGTGCATGGATAAAGAATCAGGGGCTAAAGGATCCAGGGCTCATGCAACCTGTAACAGGGAACCCCAGCCCTGTTACTAGAAAGCAGGGTGGCCCCTTTAAGACTAAAACCTTCAGAGTACAGACTTCAGACAGAGCAAGGGTTAAAAGCCCAGCCTTGCAGGCTGGTCAGCTGACTGGGGCTATCAGGTGACTGTGAGAAGATGTAAGGCCAGAACTATATAAGCCCTGGTCTGAGCAAAGAGAGAAGGCTAAGCTGAGATGGAGGAGATCTCTAGCAAGCTAATCTGCAGCAGCTCTATTCACAATAAGCAGTTCAAAAGATTTCAGTTTTGGAAAATATAACTATAATACTAACTTGAACCAAATGACTGCATTCTAGTGGGTGTGTCTACATAAGATGCTACATTGCCATAGCAACAAGCTATAGTAATGTAGCTTGTCACTATGGTGACATTAGCATTATCGGAAGGCACTAACCATGATGCTGCCGCTGCTGCACAGTGCGGCTGTGTGAAATGGCTATGCTTTGTTTCAGTTTCAGATTTGGCCATTTCAGAGGACAGTGATTCATTTTGGTGTTTCAGATCACTTCCATTTTGATTTGGCCAAATATGTTTTGGAGTTTCGATGCTGTTTTGATGCTGATTCAGAGATTCAGATTTGCTAGGGAAAGGCAGGCACAGCCAAGCAGCTGCAGGTTCTCCTGTGGCTCTTTGAGCTGTGCCTGCCTCTGTCCTGATGTGGAGAGCTGTGGGAGAAGGCCCCATGGCTGTCCTGCCCAGCCCCAGCCCCCATCTGGCCCCAGCCTCCTGGCACTTTGAGAAAAAAAAAAAAGCCCTGTAC
Organism: Alligator sinensis; assembly: GCF_000455745.1. Taxonomy (NCBI): domain Eukaryota; kingdom Metazoa; phylum Chordata; order Crocodylia; family Alligatoridae; genus Alligator; species Alligator sinensis. The sequence continues at coordinate 939,881 of NW_005842203.1, read as the reverse complement.
TCACCGGCAGTGACAATTGCAGCAGTGGCAATTGGGGCCTCTGAGGGCTCATGGCAGAGCTCCCCTGTGGGGCAGTGTGGACCATCCCCCCGCTTGGCACCCATGTTGCAGCTGTCGAATCATGCAGCTGCAGTGCAGCTCGGTAGAGCACCGCATGCTGTCTGGGAGCTGGGGCGGCTCCACCTGTCAGCTGGAGCCTAGTACTACTCAGCCCCAGTGGCCCCAGCTCCCAGACAGCATGCAGTGTCCTGCTGAGCTGCACTTTACCCATGTCATGGGGCAGCTGTCGCACAGGTGCCAGGCGGGGGAGTAATCCCTGCTGCCCCCCACTGCCCCACACTCTGCAGAAGGACTCTGCCATGAGCCCTCAGAGGCCATGATCACTGCTGCTACTGCTGCTGAGTGCAGGGCTTTTTTAAAGTACTGGGAGGGTGGGGCTGGGTGGGGTAGACATGGGGGCTTCTCCTGTGGCTCCTCTGACTGTCCCTGCCTCTGCCCCGGTGTGGGGAGAAGCCCCCATGGCTGCCCTGCCTGGCCCCATTCCCCACCCGGCCCCAGCCTCCCAGCATTTTAAAAGGAGGGATCCGAGGCTCTGCCAAACTATTCCCAGGGGGCACTTCTGAAACATCCAAAACATTTCCAAAATATTTTGGATGGTTTCGTTTAATTTTGGAGATGTTTCAGAGCCTTCCATTTTATTTTGGATTTGGTGTTTTGGGCACCGAAACAAAATGGCTGCTGAAATGTCGCACAGCTCTACTGCACAGTAGCAATGAGCTTATTGATAATGTGCACTAGGGTTGAAAAAGACCCATGTGCTGCCAGGGCTGTGTGGTACCAATGGATACTGCCCAGTCATTTAGTACTTACAAAATAAGTACTAAATGACTGTGCACTACCAACTGGGCAGTCAGAGGCACATGTAGACATGCCCACTGTCTCCAAAGTTAGCTAGTTAGGAATATTTTAGAGGAAGTTACATCCTCCCTTAAAAAAAATGTGTGTCCAGTGTTACTAATGGAGCTAGGGGGATTTCTTTTTCAAGCATTTTTTCATATATATTGTTTATTATTTTTCCAAGATCTATTTATTCAAATACTTGCTTTTTTTACTAGCAGTAATGCAAATGACTTGTCCCAGAAGAAGACCAGAGATCAGAATGAGAAACTGAATGTCATTATCTTGTTCCTTGTTCCCCAACTGGTTTCTAGTGATCCTCAGCAGAATAATTTCCCTAGCGTGTTGACATAGCCTGCTGGCTTGTATACAGGAAAGTGTGTAAACAAAGCTTTGCTAATCCTCATCTACCTGTGCAGAGCAGGAAGGGGGACACTACTTTTTCTCTCCCAGTTTTCTGATGTAATTGGAAGTAAAGGGCGGAGGGGAAGGGGCAGGAGTGGGAGAGCTGGCTGCTTACTACTTTCTGCAGGTACATAAGACAGTTCACAATGAAGCCTAAATGTATTGATGTTCCTAATATGCTGAGGCAATGAGTTTCACCAGGTAATTAATAATTTTCATTCCATCCAGGAAAAGCACAGACCAACTGCTGAAACTTCCTTAGCCTGACGAAGGGTTTTTGAACCCGAAAGCTTGCTTAATAACTTTTCTCCAACTATTTGGGTTGGTCTAATAAAAGATATCAAATTCACCCAAGGAACCTTGTTGACCAGGTGATTACACATTGTACCTGAACAAATAATCATGAGCAGACTCTCTCTAACATAGAAAATAAACTAAACCTTGCTGTGTTTTATTATTAAAATCTTAAATTGTGATGACGATTGAGGGAGTATAGGAGGAAATAAGCCTATAAATCCATCATGATTCTGAGACTATTAAAGCCAGATTGCATTAAATTAGCCATCAGTCTACAAACATGCTTTCAGCATCAAACATTGCCTTTGAAGAACACTAAATTGCTTTATGATGTACCATCTACATAAAACCTTTTCTAATCAATACCTATAAATGATATGCATTGTCACTGAATGAATAGGCAGTCCTTCATTGGCTGCTAAGCTGTAAAATATGGTAGCATTGTATATAAATACAGAACAATTCCGTGATGTTTAATGCATTTAAGCACCAGGACTATTCAAATTGACAAAAAGATTAACTTTGCTGTTTAAAAAAATCAACATATCTTTGCTCATCTATTTTAGATTTTTTGCTTCAGTGATCTTTTTGTTGCATATTCCAGCAAACATTTTGTGTGTGAGAGTATGTATTGTGCTTGAGGAGGAGTTATATTGTTTAAAGCAATTATGAAGGAGCTTATTTTAATAATGTATTAGGCAAGAAATACATAGTAGCAGAGATATGCTGAACTGTACAGAATGAATAAATATTTCCAGAAACAAAATATTTGAATAAATAATGCATAGAGAATGTGTAAGCAACAATTAGAAATAGAATAAACAGTTAACTTTCTTGGAACTGCAAAATATCAATTACTGATATGATTTTTTTTTAAGTTTAAATTAGGGGATCCTCTTAAATAAAATAAAATACCTAAATTTATATTGAGAGATGCAACTTTAAAGAAGCCCCATCACTACCCTAGTCCAGAATAAAGAGAACTACTCATCCACACATACACTGAGTAAACTTTTCCTTCTTTTCCATTTTTTTTTGTTTTCCTTTAATATAATTATAATAAAAAGAGTGGTCTTTACTAAAAAGTCACTATTAACCTGTAGTCACCCCACAAAATTATCAGAGATACTAGAGTTATTTCCTTCTCTAAGGCTGCACACACATGTTCAGACCCCTGCTCTAACTCATAGTCTTTTACAGACACAATTCCGGCTTCATCCCAATGACCTGCCCTGAGGCCGGACAGGCCGGGGCCATCTCGGAGGGCACTATGAGTTACAGTGCTCCCATGACCAGACAGACATTTACCTGCTAGGTTGGAAAGGATTGAGCCTGTCTGTAGAAGCCTTCCAAGGAGGCTGCTGAACTGCCCCTCTCCCCAGCTCTGCCCATCCCAGCTCTGGGGCTCTCAGCAGGGATGGAGGGGAAAGCAGAAGTGAACAACACAGAGCTGCCAGCTGAGGTTTGCCTGGCCTGAGCATGGAGGATTGAACAGAGCCCCTTTGCCTCATGCTGCCCCCTCTGTCACCCACACACCCAGCAACCCTGCCTGGTGTTCCAGCTGCCTGCAGAAGGTTTGGGATTGAGAGTGTGGTTGGAGGATAGAAAGGGAAGAAAGGTTTATTGACTCAAAAAACACACAACTACACATAAATAATAATACTACAATGACAAAACATAATAATTTGCATCAGCAACCCTCTGATGCCTGATGTATTACAAGTTCCTCTTCTGAAAAGCTCAGCAAAGTCAGGCGTTCCCTATCAGCGCTGTTTGAGGGATACCAGGAAGGACCCTGGTATTCAGTCCTTGGGCTCCTCGAGATCCAGTAGCCCACAAATCCAGGCCAGTAGCTAATTCCAAATCAGTAATTTCTTTTACAGAGGTGCATTTTCCTTCTAAATGATTTCCGGATGTGCTATCCAATTTATAACTTCTGAGCTATGCTGATAACTTACAGCCATCCAGATTCTCCAACTGCAAACTTTCCTTAGGACTGACCAATAGCAGTACAAGCCTTGCATTCTTCTGATAAGGTTAATTTTTAGTATGCCACAGGGCCTACCATTACTTCTACAAGGCCTTGCTAAATTTACTAGGCCTCATTACTCTTTGACTTTAATTAGGCTCTTAACAGCAACATATAGCTTAATAGCTCAACAAATAACAGAAAAACACTTGGTCTAATTTTCACAACGTTCAGCAAGCACCTTAGACACAATTTTCAGCTGTCACACCTGGGGTCCTGGGGGAAGCTAAGCCAGACTCATGAGGCAAGGGGGCTCCATTCCACCACTCCACCCTCCCTCTCAGGCTGGGCAAGCTGGCAGCTAAGTGCTGCTCCTTTCTCCCTCTGTGATTTGCCCAGCCTGAGCAGAATGTGTGTGTCGGGGGGAGTGGAGCCACCTCACCTTGTGGTTCCAGCCTGGCTCCAGTACCCTAACTGAGGTGGGGAGGGCGGGGGAACACAACATGGGGGGAGGGACTCTGCTCCACCTGCCTCCAGCTCCAGCCAGGCAG
>NW_005842203.1:932390-935752 GCF_000455745.1 Alligator sinensis | reverse complement strand
CCCTCCCCCCACTGACAGTCATTGGGGTGGAGCTGGGTTGCCTAATCCCAGCCTACAACATGCAAAATATCAACCCTAGGGAACATAAGTTTCCCCTAAAGTATTCTAAAGCAAAAATGCTTTCATTTAATACCTCTTGAGAAGGGTTAATTTTTTGCACAGTCATTTTGAAAGTATTCTACATTTTTAGTACTGTGTCACAGCATGGCTATAAAGTGCTTTCAGGGGCCTGATTATGTGAAGAATGTAACTTTCGTAAATACCCTAAGTGTACAGAGTGCTTGGTTTTCCAAATTCCTTAACTAGCAGTCTCAGTTAAACTGGGGACATATGCTTCTTCCAGGTTACAGTGAAGTTCTGTTCTTATGAATTACAGTGAAGTGATGCTCCCAGTTATCCAAACCTTCAGTTTTAAAGAGGTATCTTAGTAAAATCTGGAAAATTCCACAGGGAGAACCAATTGATTATTGGTACCTGTTGACTTTTTAATAAAGTTCTCACTGGCGGCTCAGAATTTTAATTTGTGTAAATGAGAATACTATTTACCTCGGTAGTGGTTTCACATTAAGTCACAGCTTGGACCATTATGTATCTCAAACAGCATATAACAATCCATATTGGTAATACGTTCCATCTTCCAAGCTGGATCAAAACTGTTTGTGATTCTCTATATCATGTGGCACTTAACAGCCAACAACAGATGCCATAGTTAGTGGACCTCAACCAATTCCAATTAAATCTGAAAGAAAAACTCTTTCTTTGGAAGCAAAATAGCCTTCTTCAAGCTTGTCTTACACCCCTCCCAACTATACTATTGGTCTAATAAAAGATATCACAAGCCCCCACCCCCATGAAAAACAAAATAAACCCTTTGCTTCTCAAAAGCAGAAAATTTGGCATATAAAATTAATTGAAAGGACATAAAAGGGCTGCTAGCGGTTTTATAATGGGATTCTGAAACAAAGAATTTGAAGAAAAGAAGAAATAAATTTTATTTTTTCTTTATTATTTGCTGTACTGACATATGGAGATATTATTTCTTTAGCACTCTGAGGGCTATGTTGCAAAACTAATATTCCTGGGTGGGAACTTACAAGTGGCTTGTGAGAAGTGCTCAACAACATAAAGGAAGTATGCATAATGTAGCCTTAAATATTCCAATTTAAATTACTCATAACAAAAAATAATCAATACTGTATTTTCCATACCTGGCTTTGCCAGAAATCTTGAGTTCAATGAAGCCCTTGCACTTTTTTCCAGTGTGGGCAGCAGATGTAGGGAAGAAAGAAATCACCCTGTTTCCTCATATAGGTTGGCACAAAGGGCCACTAACAGATCCTAAATATGAAGAGAACACAAGAACCATAAACAGCAACTTAAGCCAAAGAAAGTGACAAATGTATTAATATAAACTACGCTGGTTGCATTATCATAAAGGAAAAAAAGCCAGAATTATGTTACGTTAATGCTTGAAAGATTACCAGTCATTGTTAATTACAAAGAAATCAAGTTGAACCAGAAGAGGCACGGTGAATGCTAGATATGTATAGAGAAAAGAATCTCTTTCACGTAATCAAGAACATTTTGAAACAGTGTTGAGAAACAAGTGAAAACAAAACTGTGAAATCAGTTCTGTGAAAGAGGCAGCCAATTCAAGTCTTTAATAATGGGAGTAATTACAGAGCTATGTTCTCATAGATATAGTTAAGATTGCATCAGCACTTCCATTATAACTCCATATTTCCCCAGGTTTATAACTCAACTATGACATTTTGCTATGGACTGAAACTTGGGTTTCCTATAGAATTCTTTAGACAAAATGTTTAACAATACTATACACTTATGTTTAAAAATTAGCTATAGTATGGCACGTGTGCTCCAATTTTTCCAGCAAAATTCTTCTAAAAGCAATCCATCAGGGTACTGAATGCCCCTTAAAGTCAATGGTGGTTGAGAGTGCATTGGATATGCTAGAATTTTTAGACTTAGAGCAAAGTCTTTAAGTTATGCTTAAATGCCTTCATGAATATGCATGCACTGCCTAACTTCAAGCAGGCACACTGATGTCAAGTTAGGCAAGTCTTTAACTACTTTTCTGCTTTGGTCTTTAGATATAGAAAATGTACATGGGTTGGCAACTACAGAACCAAACAGATCTTTATAAGATGTTGCCATTTGGGCCAATAATGAATAAGCTAATGCACATTTCTTTATGAATCTTTTAAATACGAGTAATAACTGGCTGAACACAACTCCATGTTAGACTGAATACATATAACCCCTTAATATGAAATATATATTCCCATTCCTAAATGTATACTTATATTAGAAAATGTCTTAGTACATCTGGTTTGGAATTTGTGAGAGCCAGAATCAGGACAAAATATTAAAATAATTTATATTTGTATAATTCTCTTAATCTTGGGCCATTTCCAAGTAGCTGACAATTTTAATACTGTTTATTTCAGTGCTTGTTTATTTTATCTCAAAAGAGTCTAGCCACATATTTACATTAAATTATTTTTGCACTTCAAGGCATCTCTGCTGGTGAGCATTCATGTTTTCCTGTAGCTAAAAATAATCAGAATGATTACATTTTCACTGATATTTCAAATAAGTAACCATTGCAAAAAATAGTTCATAGTATCTATTTCCAGTTCTTTGGTATGTTCATGTCTCTGAAAGCCTTTCATACACATATTAAGTTAATGCTTTTCATCATAAACCATATGTGCATTTATATGTATATGTGTATATAATATCAGTAGGACTTTAACAACATGATTACAACCTTTCTGAATATGGATAGGTTTATTCATATGCTTAAAGTTAAGACTATATCCAAGTGCTTTGTTGAATTGGGGTTGTAGCAGACATTCCTATTGAAGTGGTAGAGTTTTGCAACTGACTTCAGTGGAAAGAGTTGCATGTATTACTACACGTAACTTTTAATAGATAAAACATTTCAGGGAGTTTGTTTTCCTTGCCACTTTATTTGCAGAGCTCTTTACACCTGAACATTTTGGTCTCTTTCTGCAGGAGTCTTATTTTGATTACACGGTAATACTAAATGTGCTGCAGCAGTTTTATTCTTTGTATAGTGTAGATGCCTTGGTCTTTGAAATCCCTATGCTTTTCTTACTGTCTTTCTTGTTACTTTGTTGATTAGCCCAAATACATCATATATCCCAAGAATATATCATTTTGTTTCAGAAAGAAATATATTCTTGTTCTGATGTTCTGCTGAGATTTATTGTAGCATACAAGTGAACTATGGGGTTATATGCACACAGCCAGAATGTGAGTGGCCCCGCTATGAACATGCTGTGCTGGAGGAGGTAAGCAGAATAGGAAAAGGGTAG
>NW_005842203.1:918526-932380 GCF_000455745.1 Alligator sinensis | reverse complement strand
ATAATAGGGTAATCACTAACAATTAGGGCTGTGTGAAGCTTCAGCTCATGATTTGATTTGGAGAAGATTCACCCCAATTCAGAGGCCAAATCTCTGAATCCGAATCAAATTGCTAGAAGCTTAAAATTTTCTGAATCAATTCAGAAAATATTTGGAGATTCAGAGGTGGTCTTTCAGGGGAAACAAACTGAGAAGAGGGAGGGGGAGCAGGGCTGGAAGGAATGACATCTCTAGCTGGCCAGTGATTGTGATCTCTCCCTAAGTCCCCTTCCAATCACAATGTCTGAGGGAGAGACATAGAAACAACATAAAAACCTCTGTCTGCAGGCTTTCTGTGCCTTTTGTGAGATGTGTCTGCCTGGGTGAGCAACAGAGTCTGAAAGGTATTGGACTGGCTTGGCTTCCTAGTCAGTTGCCTGCTCCTTTTTGTTCCTAAAAAGGATTGGATAGGATATAGCTTAGCTTAGCTTAGAATCCCTCTACTCTACTTATCCTTATCCATTCATCTCTTTCAATTTATATTTGTTCTTTTTTTCCCAATACTTTAAAAAAAAATAAAGCTCAGTGTTTTCCCTGGCAGTATGATCCATCACTGTGCAGGGAAGCATACATTACACACACATCATAGAAGAAGCAGTCAGATATTCATAGAAGAAGAGATTATATATAGTTATTAGTTATTAATATTATTTGTTATAGTTAATTTACATACAAACTAAAGACAACACTGAAGAAGAAGTCAGATAGAGATTCAGACTGAGATTAACACACACAAAACAGAAGTCAGAGACTTAGAAGAAGAAGAAGAAATATTATTTTAGGTACACAACAAAGAACAGTACTGTAAACAAACACAACACAGAAGAAGAAGTCACACATTCAGATTCATAGCACATCACAGAAGACAACATATATAGTTATTAATAATCAATAATCTTCATCATATCAGAGTCCACTACACACAACACAGAGTAAAGAAAACACAACACAGAAGAAGTCAGACACATGCACACATTTTCCAGCACAGATGCTGGAAAGGCAGGTGTCCCATCTTCTGGCAGGGGAGGGAGAGGAACTAGAGGGGGTAGGGGGGCAGCTAGAGCTGTAAGTCCCCCCCTTCCCCCCACAAACATAGACACATCCTCTTTCCTAGCAGCCATGAGGCTTCTACTGTCAGTGGAAGCAAGGAAGTTGGAGTAGTACCTGATATCCCTGCACCTGCATGCCCTCCACTGACTCCATAAACAGGCATCAGCAGCAGAATGACCATCTCCTCCACCGCGATTTCATCTCCCAGTGTGAGCTTCCCACTGCCAGAGGAGGAGCTGGAGCTGGAACCAGGGGACCTGAGTGCCCTAGCTAAAGCAATTATGGGAACTGAGGAGGAATCTGACTTTGTTCTCCATAGCCCTTAAAGTTCCCCTAGACCCAGGTCTCCTTCTCCAGAAAGCACCTCGGAGGAAGTTGAGGTTGAGGATGAGGTTGTGGACGCTCAGGCAAGTGGCTCAGCTGAGTCAGTTCCTCCTGCTGTTGTGCCTTAGCCTGCTGAGGAGGGGGATAAGGCAGGATCCCCACCCTCAACCCAGAAGTGGGGAAGTAGTGTAGTTAGGGATCATTTTGAGGTGGGAGATGATCCCCGGTTTTTTGCTATCTGCCAGCACTGTCGAAGGCAGATCAGCCAGAGCAAGGAGGTGAAACAGTTTTCCACAACAGCAATGCTGCAGCATCTCAGGCGGTAGCACCCCCTTGCTCTTCTTCCTGCTCAGCCTGGCACCAGTGGGAGTGTGCCCAAAGGGAAGTCCCCCACTCACTCCAAAGCCCCCATCCCTGCAAAGCAGAGGCAGGCCACCCTGGAGCGGTGGGGGAAAGCCACAGACAAAGTGGTGGCACGTTCCCAAGGTGAGTGAGATCACCCAGAGCACTGGGGAGATGCTTGCTCTGGATAGCCAGCCCTTCTCCTTAGTTGAATGGCCAGGGTTCAGGTGGCTCATGGCACTCATGGCCCCACCTTACCCAGTGCTTGCATGCACCACCTATAGCAGGATGGTGGTGCCCTCCCTGTATGAGGCGTGCCCTCCCTGTATGAGGCATGAGGGAGTTCTTGAGGGAGGAGCTGCACAATTCAGGGCCACAGGTAGTCTTGCACTTCACCTCTTACATCTGGTACAACCAGGGTGGCGACCTTGCCTTCCTCTCCCACACAGGGCACTGGTGCGATCAGTCAGGCCATCAATGGGCTCTCCTCCAAGTTGAGGTGCCAGATGAGTCCCACACAGCAAGGGAGATCCTGGTGGCCATGAACCACATGGTGCAGGTGTGGCTCATTGGGCAGAGCGAACTTACCCATGGGTTCATGGTCACTGACAATGGGGCCAATATGGTCAAGGCCGTTCATGATGCCTACATTCTTGGCATCTGCTGTGTTGCACACAGGCTGCACCTCATAGGCAGAGATGCCTTGGTGGGGGACAGGACTGCCACTGATAGCGCTGTCACTACCACCCAGCTAGTTTCAAAATGCAGGAAGGTGGTGGGCTACTTCCACTGCAGCATCAAGGGGGGCAAGATGCTATGGGAGAAACAGGCAGAGATGAGCATCCCACAGCACAAAATCATGCAAGATGTGGAGACTCAGTGGAACTCCACATACCTGATGCTGGAAAGGCTGGTGGAGCAACCGAAGGCCATCCATAAGATGGCTTTGCTCGGGGAGATCAGGATCAGCAGTCCCCTTAACAGAGCTGAGTGGGATACCATCTCCCAGAGCCTGGTGATCCTCAAGCCCTTCCTTGAGACCACAGAGACCCTCAGAGCTGGTGATGCCCTCCTTAGCCAGGTGATCCCCATAGTGAGGAAACTTGAGAACCAAATGGAGAAGTTTCAGGGGATCAATGTTCCTGGCTGGAACAAGCTGCTGTCACCAGACTTACAGGCACTGGTGAGGCAGCTGAAGGACAGCATCAGGAAATGGCTGGATCCCTTGCAGTCCAGTATGGTCCACATGCTGGGGGCATGTGTGACCCATGGGTGAAGGGGAGCATGTGCACTGGCAGCACCAAAATCCTTGATTACTGGGTGCAGGTGCTGGTCAACAGTTAGGGAGGCAGAAGGGCAGAGATGAGGGGATATGGAAGAGGGGGATCTACTTTCCTGTGCCAGCACTCCCAGCACCAGCCAGTCTCCTCCACGCCAGCTGCTGACAATGTGGGCCAAGGGAATAACTTCAATGCTGGGGTCCAAATGCACCAGACTCCAGCCTCGGGCAGGTAGCACCAAGGCTTCAGTGGCTAATTATCTGGCCGAGGATGTGGAGCCACTGGATTGCAACACCTTGGCCTACTGGGCAAGCCTCAGTCAGATGTGGCAGGATCTGGCCACGTTTACCCAGCAAAACGTGTCCTGCCCACCAATGAGTGTTCTGAGTGAGAGGGTATTCAGCATTGCTGGGGATGTTGTGACACCCCACTGCACCTGCTTGGATCCTGGTTTGGTGGAGCAGCTGGTGTTCTTCCCCTGCAGCCAGAATGAGTGTCACCCTCCTCACTCCATCTTCACCTATTTCCATTTTATTGTTTTTACACCAGTTAGCGTTACTGCCTTACTCTCAAAGGTGGAGGGGGCACTCACTGCATCACCAGCCAGCAGGGGAAGAACATGTCCCTGCTGAGCTTCCATGCCAGGATGAACTTGAAGGTATGAGCTGGGGCTATGGGGAAGGAAAAGGCTCCAGGTCCCGGGCATGACCACTAAAACTGCACTCTGCCATGGCCAGGGAGGCCTGGTGGGACTGCTGGTGGCACAGCAGCCCTGTATATGCCAGGACTGAGGATCCCCTTGTGAAAGGCGAGTAGGAGGCACCATAACCTCCACTTACCATACACACGCACACAGTCCTGGCTGGGGACAGGCCTGAGGCTTGCTGGTTGCAGTGGAGTTGTGAGTCTCCAGGGTGAGCTCAGCTTATCTGCCTGGGATGCCAGCTTTTGGGTTGAAAAACCCTTTGTCAGGCTGAAGTTGGTGTGTGTGCTGTTCCTGGATGGAAGGAATAGTAAAGAGATGGAGAGGGCACTGGCTTCCTTACTATTCCTTCCATCCAGGACCAGCAGACACACAGACGAAATACAGATGCTTCCTCAGCCTGACAAAGGGGTTTTTTGAACCCAAAAGCTTGCTAAGATGTTTTTCTCTAACTATTCATTTGGCCTACTAAAAGACACCAGATTGTCTTACCTGTTGTCATTTAAAGTGGTGGACCAGACTGAGGCTGTAGGGGAGGAGGAGACCTCATTGGGGAACATTACCATGTTGTGTAGAGGCCCCAGCACCAGTAAGGGTGCACCTTAACACACGCTGGAGAAGAAGCTCCTGTAGGAGAGGAAAGAAGGGCTGTCACAGTTTGGCTAACTGAGATGCTGCTGGTACTACTGTGCTAGTTATTATGGGGTGTCACTAAGTTATTTTATACCCGTTGCCATTCAAAGTGGTGGACCAAGCTGAGGTTGTAGTGGGGGAGGAGGGCCTCATTCAAACACACTACCATGTCATGTAGATGCCCCAGCGCCAGTCAGGGTGCACCTTAACACACATACAGTGTCACCCACCCATGTCATGAGTTTTGCCTGCCAGCAGCCTGAGGTGCAGGGTCCCAGAAGCCAGAACCCCCTGCAGCTATCTCCTTGAAAGCTGGCAGGCTTTGTGGTCACAGGGGCCACCATGCCTGCAGTTTTCACCCCCCTGTGCATTAACACACACACAGTGTCACCCATGTCACGAGTTTTGCTTGCCAACAGGTTGAGGTGCAGTTTCCCAGAAATCCCTGCACCTCTTTCCTTGAAAGCTGTCAGACTTCTTGGCCTCAGCAGCTGCTAGCATGGCTACAATTTTCAACCCACTGTGGCTTAACACACACGTGACATGAGTTTTGCTTGTCAGCAGTTTGAGGTGCAGTTTCCCAGAAACCCCTGCACCTATCTCCTAGAACCTTGGCAGCCTTCATGCCCTCAGCAGGGGCTAGCATGCTTTCAGTTTTCACCCCACTGTGGCTTAACACACATACATGACAAGTTTTTCTTTCATGATTTTGAGGTACAGTGTCCCAGAAACCCCTGCACCTATCTCCTTGACACTTGGCAGGCATTGTGCCCTTAGAGAGGGCTACCATTCCAGCAAGTTACATCTGAATCAGCCAAAAAATGACAGTCATGGGTATTTCATTGATATACTCTATGGCCAAATGTCTGAATAGGTGCTGAATCTTCCAAAGCCAATTTGGCTGAATTGATTCAGAACAGCAATCCGAATCTCCAAATTGAAACTCTGACCTCCAAGTCAGCTGAATCCAAATCTGAATCCAAATTGAATACTTCCCTATTTGCACAGGCCTGCTAACAATAGTAGCTTTTGGCTCCCTGTCCTTTGGGGTTATACCTAGATAGATCCCTCAGGAGCACAATATGGAAATCGCATGCACTAAAGACTCAGCAATCCTTCATTCCAATCTCCTGCTGTGAACCAATCCTAACTTCCATCACCAAGAACTGCAGCCTCTTACAACTTGAATATCTCCCATTGACTCATATATCTGATGGTTAACCAAGAACTTCAGGCCCCTCAGATAACTCTCTGCTTCTCTTGCAATAGGCTGCTAGTTCTGCATCTCTTGCAGCAGGCACCTAGCTACAACAGTCAGCTCAAGGTGGCCATTTGGAGATTGTCAAGGCTGTTTCCAACCCAGAACTCTGATAATGATAGTCCACCCTTAAACTATTTTGGTATCATCGCAATCTGTGAAATAACAGGCTGTCGGAATAATGCTTCTATGTATGGGGTAAGATGGGAAGACTTTATTAAGTCATCAATCAATAGAAAAAAAATTGTATAACTCTACTCAATACAGGAAAATTATGTGGTTTTATGTAATAACTAGTAATGAGCACTTCAAAGACAAATGGGTAGAATTGAAGTTGGTTCTGAGTTTCTAAAATATTTGTTGTTTATTCTCTAAACCTATATGCTATAAACCTATATTTAAATAATTACACAGATTCATAATTTTAACACTATCTTGGCAATAGTTTATTCTGGTGGACATTAGACTAACTTTGCTTATAAGAATTGTCTTGAAGTGAATGCCACTATGGTATCAGGGATACAGGTTGTAGCCATATTAGAAAAAGGAAAAAGGAATCAGAACTCCGGGTAGAGATATCTTTAATTAGACCACCTAGGTACTTGCAAAAAAAAAAAATCTTTATTTACAAACGTTCAGGCGCACACACCCTTCTTCAGGCATAGGAAAATGCAAAGCATGTAAAATTTCTCTTAGGTGGAAATGAAAATTCATATTTCACAGGAGAGATGAAGGTGTTGTAAGATCTGGTTCATATAGTATCAGATATCTTTGCAACTGGTCAAGGTAAATTGTTCCCTGTGGATAATGCTATGCTTTGAGTTCCTGTTAGGGAACAGGTAAAGTTTATCTGGCCTGTCTGTATTCAGGTATTTAATTCGCATTAACTACTTCCCCCACAAAATAATAGTTTTCCAACTCAAGAATAAATAATGATTCCCAATTAATCCCCAAATAAACATTTCCCAAGAATTTGCTGGTAAAATCCAGAAAAAAGCATGCTATCTGCCACAGTGTGATAAGGAATTCTGTCATTAGCATCTTCTCTCTGTTAGATACTACTTTCCCAACTGATGCAACAACTTCATAGTCTTCACTTCATACATATTGATTTGATGATGTTATTGTCCACTGCTGTCAACTGCTACTTGTCATTTCTTTTTATAAACTACCATTAATGTCCCAAAAATACACAAAAGAAAATATGTTTTAACAACACTGAGGTGGGACAACAACACCCAAAAGCTAATAACTTCAACCTTAGGACACAACTTTCATTACCAAATTGAACTAAGTCATAGCTATTAGATTTCAGTATGAGTACTGGTAATGAAGAAGATGTTAGTTTACATTAGAGAAAGTAGCAGAATAATTGGTATGAACTAGATAATCACTAGGCCTGTGTGAAGCAGCTAGTATTCACTTTGGATTTGGATTTGGCCAATTCAGGGGGACAGTGATTCAAATCACTGTCCCAATTAGATTTGGCTGAATCAGCCAAGCCAGGCCCATCCCCCACCCCTCTCCCAGCCTGGCAATGGCTGCCCCACCTGCCCCAGCTCCAGGCACTTGTAAAAAAAAAAGCCCTGGCTCACCGGGTGCTGCCGGGCAGGGGGTGATCCCTACTGCCTCCCACTGCCCCATGCTGCATGGGGGGCTCTGCATGAGCCCCCTGACCCCCCCTCACTCCCCCAGCTCCCCCATGGGTGTCCTGTCTGGGCCAGCTCTGGCACTTTAAGGAAACAACAATGAAAAAAGCCCAGGCTCATGGGGTGCTGCCGGCAGGGGTGATCCCCTTTACCCCTCATTGCCCTGCACCACATGAAGGGCTCTGCACAAGCCCCCAAAACCCCAAGGCTGCTGCAGGAGTGGTGAGTCCTGGGGCTTTTCTCATTTTTTTTTCCTTAAAGGGCCAGAGCTGGCCCAGGTAGGGCACCCATGAGTTGGGTGGAGGAGTAGGGGGGATCGGGGTGCTTGTGGCAGAGTCCCCCTGTAACTTCCCGTGCCTTTCTTCTGAGCATCGCACGTTTGCGTTCTTTAACAATCTCGTCATGGCTTCTTGGGCTGCATGGCCAGGCTAGTGGGAGTGGCCTTGGGTTGGATCCCAAGGGGTCTTGCCTATCATGTATTTGATAATAAGGGGTTTGAAATTGGGATGATGAGGTCTGGTCCTGCCCCCCTGGTCCTCTCCCTTGGTGGTCCTCATGACTGTCTCTTCTTGGGGCTCCACCTCCCCTACACCCCGCCTAATGCCAACTGTGATGTTGCTTGTCGGGGTTGATGTTCAGGTCCTACCCAGTGCTCGGTCCCACGGGGCTGCGGTTGTTGGCCACTGGTGTCACTAGTGCCGAGCGCTCTCCATGACCCCTCTCTGCTTTTCGGTTTACATGGAGCCGGGTTCTACATGGGCTCCCGCCTCCCTTGACGCGTCATTGACCCCCTGAGTTTGGGACTTGCTGCCGGTCATTCGGGTCAGGGTCCCGTCTTCATTGCATCTGTTGACATCTGAGTCACTGAGGCGACTGGCTCTGGTCCACATCGGGTTCACTGGTGGTTCCTTGGGCCCACACTGGCCCAGCTTTCTCTTCCCAATCCCTGCCTGAGGGAGCCACCAAGCATCCTCCTCCAGGTTGTCTGACTGCTCTGACCCCTCTGGGCCAGCCGGGAATGCTCCTTCCAGTCCCCCTGGCTTCCTTTTGGCTGGATCTTTTCTGAGGGCTTCGGCTGCCCACCCAAGCAATCACCCTTGGCACGCTTTTGTAAAGTGCACCCAGGCAGATGTGGGAGCCATTCCTGGCTCCTCCCAGTTCTGACATGGGTTTTTCCTTTGATCTTTAACTGTGGCAGCTCCAGCTGTCATGGTTTCACTTTTGCCATGATCAGCTGTTGGTGCAGCATCCTGCCGCCTCTCTCTGGATCCCGGTAAGTTTTCCTTACACCCCCATACAGCATGGGGCAGTGGGGGCAGCAGGGATCGGCCCCCCACGTGGCAGCACCTGATGAGCACCAGAGCTTTTCTTTAAAGTACTGAGCTGGGGTGGGTGGGGGGGCAGCCATGGCGGGGGCTGGGGGAGCAAGCAGGGATGGTCCCCTCCCCCGGTCCCCCCTTCCCTGCCCCTAGTACTTACCAGCTTGGAGTGCCTGCAGCTCCCTGCTCTAGCCACTAGGGACTGCCTGTATCATCAAAGCTCTCTGAATTTTTACGGAAGATTCAGAGAGCTTTGAATTGATTTGGACCTTTAAATTGTTTCCCTGATTTAATTCGGATTCAAAGATTTGGCCACTGAATCGAGCCAAAACTCCTCCGAATTGAATCACCACCTGAAGCTTTGCACAGCCCTAATGATCACTTGATACCTCTAAGGTTTAATGGCTGCCATTACAAAAATGAGTGGATTTTTGTCAGACAACATCATTAACTTTTTTCTGAATTGTGAGTTAAGGTTATGAAGCAGCACCTAGTTTGATTTATTTTATTAATCAAAACTACTCATTTTATAAAGGTCTTTATATCTCAAAGTACAGGAAAACTTGAGGGCAAAGTACAGGAAAACACACACACTTTATATAGCTATATATATGACTTTAGGGCAAAGTACAGGAAAACTTATATATATATAGCTTATACTTTGCCCTAAAGTCATGTATATAAAGTTATATAAATCTATATAAAGTGTGTGTGTGTGTGTAATTTTATGTATCATTAAAAGTTTCTTTATCCAAATAAAGCATTCTAAAATTTAACTGAGCCATTTAATGTCACTCATTATATGGCATGTCAATAGGAAAATCATAGCCGATGTAATATTTTATTTTAAATAGATGGTGAAATATATATAGTTTTCCTGTACTTTGCCCTAAAGTCATACCAACATTTCTCAAAAAAATTGAGTAATTAAGAACTTTTGTTCTGTGACTGAGCAGCAAAGATAATTGAGTAATAAGCCTACATTTAGATAATACTTCTGAATCACAAAGCTTTTTGAACAGTGGAACAATAGCCGAAGTTTTTAATTCAATAGACAAATGTTCTCAGGAAAGAGAAATTTACATTAAAGAACAGGAATGTAAGAAACGTAGAGAAAGGGAAAAGTAATTGCTTCTAGTATATCTACAAGGAGATCTTCAATAAGAAAATTAATGATTTTAAAGATTTTTTTGCCTTTTACTACAAGGATACTTGGCACAGATAACTACATTTCTTCCTTCAGCTTGGAGGTCACTGTAGGCTGGGCTCAAGGGATTGGGGACTCAAGTAGTTTTCTCTTCTGTGCTCCCCATTGCAAGCCATGGACCTAGGAGGGAATGCTGCATGAAAGAGATTAACAGACCCCTAAGACGGTGGTGCTACCATAAGGAGGTTGGCTTCTTTGACCACAGTACACACTTCAGAGAGGACTGCTAGGATGACATGGAATTCACCTCACGCATAAAGTGAAGGCCCTGTTCTCAGCCAGGATGGCTGATCTACTAGACAGGGCTTTAAACTGACTTTGCTGGGAGCTGGGGAAACTCCAAGTGGATCATGCTCAGGGACTGGCACACAGGAAAGCTCCCTTGTGAAGGATACTAGCACAACTGTTTTTGAAAATGGTAACCAAACAGTTCTCCCACAGCATCTCAGGAAATTGAGGGTGTCAGTTGGGGGCCTCTGCTGCCTGTACACCAATGCCAGGAGCATGGGGAACAAGGAGGAGGAGCTAGCCCTCCTGCTGTCTAGTGGGCAATATGACCTGGTAGGGAACATGGAGACCTGGTGGGACTCCTGGCATACACAGAATAATAGGTTAATCTAGGCAATATTAACTATATATATAATTGCTATTCAAAATGTATGTTTTCATGGATAATTTGAATTATGCTGTCTTTTATTATTTTTTAATTTTGAAAAATAGTTATCGAATTCGTTTGGAACATAAATTTAATGGCAATGTAAATGGTATTTGATGCATTTTTAATTACATGGGACAAATATTGGTGGTCAGTCTTTAAGTAATGCCATTTAAATTGATTTGGCATTCAGTGTATATGTAAAAAAACCAAAACAAACAAAAACAACTAAGCAAGAAGAGAAAAGTGATAGAAGTATTTTCTTTAAAAAAAAACTTTTAACTTACAGTTTTGACTTCCAGGGGGTAGGAGCATCTGATAAAAAGAAAAAAAAAATCTACTCTAAGAAATTTGTTTGAGACTAATGGCATTATAAAGGGGAGGTTCTTTCTTTTCATGGGGCCACATTGTTCTTTGGAAAAGGAGGTATACTGACCTACTGAATTTGTGTATGGTTGTCTCTCTAATGTATTTTTCTACTTTTGTTTGGCTTCCACTAATATAGATTCTGAAGCTGTGATGGTGCCAATATTTGTAAATTAGAGCTTTTTCATAAATAAAATGAGTAGAAAAAACTTAGGATGAATCCTGAGATGCTAAAATAACTCATAAGATTAAATATTTAATTATGTTAAAAGATCAAAAGTACTAAAATGCCAACTTTGTTCCTAGTGTAACTCAGCTGCTGTCTGTGGGATGTCTGAGCTCTGTACCATGTATTTAGCTTGCCCAAATAATGACTAAAATGGGATAGGATGACAGCCAATAAGTATTTAAATTGGAGGGTACAAATACCAAGGAGAAAGTAATTGCAGAGCAAAGGTGGGCAAAATTCACCACCAGCAGAAAAATCAAAACAAAGCAATTAAAAGCAAAGTAACTATGGGAGAATCCTGACGTGTGCTCAATCCCTATTCATATTTTATCTCTTGCTGTTTAATTTCTTTGAAACTTCAATGGGAGTTTTGCCTGAGTAAATTCTAAAAAAGACCTGTAAGGCTTGGCTGCAAGTATAATGTAACACTGTAGTTGAAATTTAAAAATTGAAATAGCATAAATTATTCAAACCAACTTCTGTACCAATTATATTCCTGTCCATCCCCTTTATAGTCTGAGGGATCATAGAGGGTATAAATCAGACCACAATTTGACCCCTGGTTTCCACAGCAACCATAAATCAGCCATACTGAGTGTACATATGTCAGCATAAATTTGACTATACCTTGTACAGTATAAATACGGATGGTCCTCACCTCACCCTGAAAGGGAGAAGCTCTTCTTTGCCAGAATAGCTGACCTACTTGATTGGGCTTTAAACTAGGATCATTGAGGGACAGATGGTCAATTAACAATTCAAACCCAGGCCATGTCAACCATAGTATTAACAAGTTAAGACAGCCCAAGGAAAGGCTACATCCCAGGGCTTCCCATAGCAGCCTCAGCTACCTGTACACAAACACCAGGAGTTTGGGAAACAAGCAAGAGGAACTGGCCCTTCTTCTGAGCGACAAAGATTATGATCTCATAGGGATAATGAAGACACAGTGGAACTCCACCTAGGACTGATCCATAAGTATATAAGGCTATACCATGTACAGGAAAGACTGTGTTAGGAATAGGGGTGGGGATATAGCTCTCTACATGAAGGAGCAGGGAACTGACTGAGGCTGCATGCTCCTGATGGGTGACTTCAACCTCCCTGACATCTCGTGGGAAGAGAATGCAAACAAATTGGCCCAGCCATGTAGCTTCCTTGCTTGCATTGATGAGCTCTACCTAATGGAAGAGGTTTCATAGACATCAGGGCTGGAAGGGACCTCGGAAGATCATCGAGTCCAGCCCCCAATTTACAGGCCAACTAGGGGAGAGGCACTGCTGGATCTGGTTCTGGCCAAAGGGGATGATCTGGTGAGTGATCTGAGGATCAAGGGGAAGCTTGGTGACAGCCACCATGAACTGATCACTTTTTCTGACCAGTGCAGGCCAGGCAAATCTCTCAGTAAAACAGAAATCTTTGGGAAGGCTGACTTTCACAAACTCAGGAGACTGGTCAGTCAGGCACTAAGAGACCTTCACTCTTTACAAAGGGGAGTCCACAAGCAATAGTTGTTCCTTAAGAAACCCCCTTGGCTCAGTAGGGAACTTTTGGACCTCCTGAAACTAAAAAAAGAAGCCTACACCGGTTGGAAAATGGGAATCATAACCAAAGAGAGCTATACAACACTAGCCCACACCTGTAGAGAGTGGACCAGAAAAGCCAAGGCAGAAACTGAACTCAGGTTAGCCACAGGAATCAAGGACAACAAAAAGTCCTTCAGTTGTGTGGGAAGTCAGAGAAAGAACAAAGGCAACATTGGACCCCTGCTAAATCAAATGGGGCAGCTGACATCTGACGCTCAGGAAAATGTCAATCTCCTAAATGATTACTTTGCATTGGTCTTCCACCTGTCCAAAGGGGTGACCCTGTCAGACAGGATACAAAGCATCTGGCAGGGGGAGATGGGCCCACAATTGATGTAGGGAACACCATCCATAAGTCCACAGGTCCAGACAGAACGCACCCAAGAGTACTGAAGGAGTTTGCAGACATCATAGCACACCCTACGGTAAAGATATTTGAGAACTTGTGGGGCTCAAGAGAGGTACCAGAACATTGGAAAAGAGCCAGTGTGGTCCCATTCTTCAAAAATATCAGCAACAGGCTAACAGAAGGCAACTTTCTGAGTGCCAGCCAACATGGCTGGATGGACCAAAACCTGATGGCATTCAATGTAGAAAAGTGCAGGGTGCTCTACCTTGGAAGGAAAAACCAGCATCATACTTATAGACTCAACAGTACTACATCGCTAGCACCATGACCAAAAGAGACATAGGGGTCTTGATTGACTGCAAGATGAATATGAGCCACCAATGCAGTGCTGTAGCCAGCAAAGCAAATCAAACCCTAGCATGCATCCATTGATGCATTTCAAGCAAAACATGGGACATCATCCTCCCACTTTACTCAGCTTTAGTAGACATGTCCAGACAAGCGCGTACATGCTACTTGGCCCATCTCAAATCCCTTTGAGGAGGGGCAAGAGGCACATGTGGGAATGAAAAAAATGTTCCCCGCCCTGCAAGTTTGCAGCAAAGGGAGAAAATTAGACCCCTGGGTAGCCAGGGGTCTAAAAAAAATTAAGTTAAAAAAGCAGGGCAACTGCTGAGGCAACTGGAGGCTGGGTCCTCCACAGAGATGCTTTGGCTGCTAGAGCATCTCTGTGGTTGGCCCCTCACCCTGGTGCTGAAACATGCAGCCTGGCAGACAGCGTGCTGCAGCACCAGGGCTGCAGTGCCAGTAAGTTAGGGGCAGGGGGGGATGGAAAAGGGGGGAGGGGACCATGGGGGTCCCCACC
>NW_005842203.1:909100-918516 GCF_000455745.1 Alligator sinensis | reverse complement strand
CCCCCCACCCCATAGTTTAAAAAAAAAAACACAGCACCTGCTCCCGGCACTTACGAGCAGTTGGAGCTGCTGTTTGGCTCACTGGGGCCCCGCCTGTACAGGGACAGCCCCAGCAACCCCAGCCTGGGCCCTCCTGTGCTGTGTTGCCTGGGGGACTCTGCCAGGAGGCCCCAGAGCCCCACCATCCCTGCTTCTAAGGTGAGTAGAGGCTTTTTTCCATTTTTTTCTGGTTTATTTTTTTTAAGTGATGGTGCCTGGGATTGGGTGGGCAGCCATGGGGGTCTGGGGTTAGCCCATTCGGGGGCCATTTGGCTCCTGTTGGGGGGTCATAGTCCCTGTTGGGTGGCCATAACCCCTGTGTGGCCATATCCCTGCAACAGCCAGTGCTTGAACACTGTAGATATATCAATAAAATATTGCCCAACTGATTGCTCTCGCTCTCTCTCGCTCTCTCTTTATGGTGGTGTTTTGTTTTAATTGTGGAGGAACATGGATTTTGGAGTATTTTACAGAGTGACTTGGGAGTTTTTTTATCAGGGATTTTCCAGTTTTCCAACAGATAACACCAGAATTCCTGCTAGGGAGGCCAGTGGCAGGACCCTGCCTGCTCAGAGCTGGCACCTTGGACCCAGTTGGCTGTTGGGGACAGTTGGGGCCAGGAGGACAAGCTTTGACAGTTCGAAGCAGACCACCACACACAGAACATCTTTCAGGTGATAGCTGCCCAGATGGCTGGGCAAGAGGCACACATGGCAGTATGCCACACAGAGGCCAACCCTGCAGCCACAGTCCACTGGCAGCTGGCCCAGAGAGGCAGAAGTCTCATCCAGGTCTGGCAGGTGCTCAGCAGGTCACAGCCAGGCAGAAGCTCCCACTGCCAGACTGCTGCAGTGGGTAGATGATGCAGGGAACTCTCAGGGCTGCTTCAGCAGTCCAGCTGGCACAAGGGGTAGTGTCCCCAGGTACCAACTGGCTGGGTCCCAGAAGCTTCTGAGAGCGACTGGCCCTGAGCTACTTGCCAGGGCAGCTTTTTGTACTGCTGGGGCCAGGACAGGGTAGCTTTTTATACTGCTCAGGACAGGACAGGTCCTGGCCCTGGGCTCTAGCTCCCCCTGGCTGCAGATCCGGGAGGAGCCAAGCAGGGTTATTTTGCCCCAAGCAGCACAATTTGCTCCACAACAAAGTGCATGTCCGAGCACATGCACTGAGGCAAAAATCCCTGACTCAACTTTGCACCACTTCTATCTGAGCTGCTGCAAGCACACATGCTTGCATGTATGGACACACGCAGTGAGGCCGGAGCTAGAGTACTATGTCCAGTTTTTGGCCCCCCACTTCAGGAGGGACATGGATAAGCTTGGGAGAGTCCAAAGGAGAGCCACCTGCATGATCAAAGGCCAAGAGAGCATTGCAATTCCTATCTATTAGTTATCTTGTCATCTAGAGAAATTCACAGTCTTGAATTAGGAATCTAACCTATATAGGTCATGGGCGGGGGAAGTTGGGGCTGAAGAACAGGATTCATAACAACCAATGTGCTGAACAGGGAGAGCCATAAAATAGCCAGCAGGGAGTAATGAGGTGATCAGTGGATGCATCTACATGAGATGTTTACTGCAGATCTGACTAACTAGCTCTGCAGTAAACATCTCAGCATCTATATGTGAGCCCCTGTTAGGGCACAGGAAACTAAGAAACTCCTCATCAGGGTAGTCTTTGTAAATATTTGTAAGTACTACCTTACTGTGGTTTTTTCATGCACAGCAGTGCACATATAGATGCTGACCTGGATGGCTGGGGCACCAGGGTGCTTCATTGTGGGGGCTGCCTGCTAGCTAGCCCCACACTGAAGCACCTTCATGCTCCAGCCAGTCCTTCTGCAGCACGCTGAGCCTAGTCAGAGCAGCTCCGGGCTGGCAAGCTAACTCCCTGGGTGCCCTGATAGCTGGGGCTGCTCTGATCTGGCTCAATGTGTTGCGGTCCATGTGCATATGTAAATAGTGCTCCTGGAAGCTTCCCAGGAGCAATTAACTCTGGTGCAATAAGCTTTTCTGTGCATTCATGGCATGTGTAGATGTGCCCAATGGGGCTTAACTTGTGCCCTGTCAGAGTACCTAGATCTGGATTCTAGAATAATGCCTCCATCTATCCAGTATTCACTCTCTTGAACTCTTACATAAAGCTAGGCATCTTATTCAGTTCAGTCTTGTATTTTATTGCACAAAGCACAAGATAGATATGGTGATATCTCTTCCCCCCACCACCCTGCACATCTTTTCTTCCCCATAAGAATCTAGTCTAGTGTATGATTACTTACCTGGGACCTGGGTGACCCATAATCCCTCCCTGCTTAATTTGGAGAGATTTAGGTGAAAGTGCTTTGATCAATGTGATGACGTTTTTCCTCAGACTTTCCATTTGAAACTGTTCCACTATGTAGAAAGAAATAATTATTGGAGAATGGACTAACCTGATTCTCTCACATGAGCACTTGAACCCCAATCAGGCTAGAGAGTCAATCTCTCAGGTATAATGAATATTTAATGATTTATGTAGTATACAAAGATTTTATGGAATGCGTTCAACAGGAGAGGCTAAGAGGAAGCCACTTCAGAAAGCCCTAAGATGTAGAAGTTCTGAGTTAAAATCTTTGTTACAAAAGCCAAACTTACCTTCCAGGCAAAAGTATTATGAAGGAAAGGAGGGAGCATCCTTCTCACTGTGTGTTTTGAGAGGCTTGTGGAAGAGGCAAGTGAAGGAATCCCTAGTTAGGAAATCTGATTGGTATGAAAGCACATAAGTAGTTGGTGCCATCAGGGCTTAAGTGATATGTAGATGCTCAGCAGCACGTAGAGAAATTTACTCATGGACACTTAGATGCCTTGAGAACTAGGTGACTGCAGAGAGTGTGTTTTGTGGACTTAAATTTTGAACCTAAATGCCTACAGTGGTAATTAGGCACCTAAATCACTTTGTAAATCTAGGTTATAAGGCCCGTGGGCCAGATCTGGCCCTTAAAAACAGGTCATCTGGTCCACACGTTTTATGGGGGGACCTTCCTTCAGCTGTAGCCAACCACTTGGATGAAAGCAGTGGTGCTGGAGCCCCAGCAGCATCATGATTTCAAACTATCACTATCACTGTTCTATATACCAGATTTCAACAAGAAAAACAGAGGAGGTTCTACAGGCCCAGGGAGGGTAGTATGGAAAATACTGAATCAACAAGCACAGCAAGGAAACTAAGATTAAATTAAAAATATCTTTCATATGAAGTGACAGTGGGAACCATACAATATATAAGCACATCAGAAGGACATAAGCACACAAAGAGTGCCAGAAAATTAGCTACCATATGCCTTAATTACAGCTACACTTTCCAGCAATATTCTTCATTCTAAAGAATTTTCTTAATTAAAGAAAAAAACCTTAATTACAGAAGGGAAATATCAGAGGACCGTCAACCTCACTTGTTAGAGCAGCATGATTATTTTATTGATAAACCTTTGCTGTTTATTGCCATGCCCAATTTATGGGAGTGTTATCTCAGCTGGCACAGGAAGTGGAGTCAATCCTTTAGGTATGCTCTATTGTAAGCCACAAATGATAGAAAACTGACTAATCCCAAGCTGTTTTATAAAGACACTTATTTATATTTTTTATTTAAATAGATAGAACCTTTCATCTTCAAATTACTGAAGTAGTAGCAAATGTGTATTAAAAAGAAAACATGCCCAGACAGCAATTCTTGTGAATGAACAGAACACCTACAAATATAAAGATGACTGTCATGATTGCAATCTTGTCCTGAAGGAAGGTGATTTTTTTTTTCTTTTTGGTGTATATACATTTAGTGAGACTTGACATGGAGATAAGAATTGTTCAAAAGGCAAAGGAAACAGTATAGATATTGTTTCTTTTGGTATCTGAGGCTTGGCAGTATTGTAACCACACACTCTGTGTTCAGATCTGCTTAAAATTAATTTGCTTTACTATAATGTTGGCACTCTTTAAAACCCTCCAGGTTGGCGTAAAAACCATTAATCTTTTAATATAAGAACTGTTTGCATGTTAACCTTTGCAGTATGTCATTAGAAATATAGGGAGGAAGTCTACTCTTTATTTTATCATTGTAAATCCTGAGAAATCATTTTATATGCACTTTGTACACTGGAGCAACTGAGATGAGAGTTTAGATGAGGGGTAGGCAAAATACAGCCTGAGGGATGGATCCAGCCCACCAGGACATTTTATCTGGCCCACAGGGCCCCTCTAGCAGTTAGACAGTTATTACCACCAGTGGCTGCCTGTCTGAAAGCCAATGAGATGCACCAGTAACAGGAGTCACCAGCTGCAGCAAGCAGCTCAGGCTCTGGTTGCTATGTGACCAACCCAATCCCAACCTGACCGGCCTTGCTCCACCCCCGCCCCCACCCCCAGAAGCTTCTGGAGACTGGAAATTTCTGGCTAACAGAGGTTTCTGCCCTGGCAACCTTTTGGGTGTTCCCCAGCCCTCCCTCCACCTGAGAGTGGAAATTCAGGTAAGAACAGGTGGGTGGGGTGAATAACCAGTGATCCCCCCACTCCATGGGGCTCACAGGATTCTGGGTCCATGCTGCCACATGCTACTCCTAGCTTGAGTACCATGTGGAGTCATGGAGCCAGCCTAGCCTGATGGTGTGGGATTTTCCATGGCTCCTGGGACTCCAGCTCACCACTGGGTTGGCACGGGCTGGCTCCGTGCTGCACTGCATAGAGTCCTGGCCATGGAGTGGGACCCGTGTGTTGCCAGGATGGGATGAGGTGCCATGCCATGCTCTGTGCCATGCCATGTGGGTCCTGGCCATGCAGGGGGGCAATGGGAGTATGAAGCTTGGCTGGAAAGGGTGTGGGTGTGGGGGGTGAGTTTGGGGACAAGCTTGGCTGGAAAGGGTGTGGGTGTGGGGCTTGAGTTTGGGGCCCCCCCCATGCATTCCCTCCCATGGTGCACAGCCCCCACTGCCAGCAACAGCAGCAGGCGTGGGCTCTCGGAGTAGTTGTTCTGCTGCTTAGTGGTACACAGCTCCAGCCAATGCTGCACATGGCTACAAGAAGCGCAGCCAGGCTGGCCTGCCTCTATCATGTGAAGCTCCCTGTGGCATATGTGCAGCTCCTAGCACTCATGCACCACCAGGGGAAGCCCTGTGCAATGGAGCCAGCTGCTTTCCCTGCCACACCACTCCATATGCAGCTTCCAGGACTCTGCCAGAAATGGCAGGGAACCCCGCCCCCTATTTCCATGGCAGCAGTTGGCTCCATTGCACAAGGCTTCACCTACTGGCGCACAAGTGCTGGGAGCTGCATGTGCACTGCAGGGACCCCTGTATGATAGAGTTAGGCCAGCCTGTCTGTGCTTCTTCTTGCCATGTACATCGCTGGCTGGAGGCAGTGCCAGGAGGCAGCACCTATGGGGGCCACAAGTGCCCTGAGTGCCCAGCACTGGCTGGGGCCGCTCGGAGCGGGTGCCCAAGGTGCCCTGGGGGCCCAGCCCTGGCTGCTGCCACTGGCAGGGGCTGAGAGTCATGGCAGGGAAGTGTGCAAGGAGGTCCTCACACCCCACACATCCACACTCAGCCTCCACAACCCCCTACATATACACATACACCCCGCAACATACCCTACTTCCCCTCCACACACACATACACCAACCATGCCTCCCCCCCCACAAAATACAAGAAGAAGGCTTTATTTTTGACACTGTGCAAACACAAACCATGCCAAAAATATTTTTTGTAATAAAATTCAAATATGTTATAGTAGATATTTGACTTTTAGTATATGACATGGTTTTTTTCTGGTTCAGATGGCAACACCCCCCGCTCCCAAAAGAAGTACTTCTGGGGGCAAGGGGAGGGACTTCTAGTGGTAAAGGTCAGGGTTTAGGGGTACTTCCAGCCCCAAGAAGGCAACTAGAGGGTGGGGCACCTGTCAAGTGGCAGTACTACCCTTGTGGACCTTGACAGCTCATCAAAAACTCATTAAGTGGTCCTCCAGACAAAATAATTGCTGTCCCCCTCCTTCCCCCCCCCCCCCCTACCCATTTTAGATACTGAGGTCTCCTGCTGGTGTAAACAAGAAAACTCAAATATTGACTTCAGCATGAGCAAGATCATGACAACAGAAGTGGAGCTATGAATGTAATTTTCTGTTTGTATTGCCACTATCTTTTTCAGAATATTTACCTTCTTCAAAAGATCTAGTTAGAAACTTCCTAGTGAAATTGAATATTGTTGAAAAATGCTGATCCAGTCAACATAAAATGTTTTGCAAACATTTCAGGTTTAATGACCCTTGTGAAACCACAGGCAGCATTCCAGCTTGGCTTCCTGACAGGCTGCTGGGCAGACCAGGCAACCAAAGTCCATAGCTTAGAGGAAAACTTCTATACTGTCTGCCCTTGGGCAATGGGCCATAGCTCAGAGACAGCCCTGTCATAACAGAGTTTCCAGGCCTCCTGCTCCCAGCCCTGCACAAAAAACCCAAGAAGGCTTGAGAACGTCAGATCAAGTCAGTGCTTTCAGGACTTGCCAGGAGCCTGGAAATGCAGAGGGCTCTCAGAATTTCCAGATTTCCTGCCGAAGAGCTGAGAGGCTGGAGGCCATGATAGCACCATTAGCATCCAGGGATTGGCTCCTAGGTCTGTAGGGATCTATTGTAGGAAATAATTTTTCCTACTGGATAAGGTCCATAAATTAATTATCTACTGAGGTTTTCACCATCTCTGCAGCATTTCTGGGTACGTGATTTTACATTCTTAAAGAATAAGGACAGGCCTTAGAAGTTGTGCATTTATAAGTGACTTTGCAATTTAATCACAGCTTGCAGCTAGAGTCAAGTGCAGGTGAAGTGCTCCAAGAGGCCCGTTTTCAGAGGCAAATGTGAGTCAAAGGCCCAAGACATAACTAATGGACCATATCAGCTTGCACATCCTCAGGCAAAAAAGAAAAGGAGGCTTCTGGAATATCTACACTCGCTCACTTTTGAGCTGGTCCACCTGCTCACTGGGACCTGAAAATGGGACATTGCGGGTGGGTGCGTTGACCAGCACATTATTTGCTGTTTGGAATGTTTCATTGGTTCATTTAGCCTAGAATCTCTTAGAGTCAAGAAAAGTTTCTGGATGAAAGCTTTATCAAAATTCCTATATTCCCAGGGAAAGTTTATGCTTTGATGAAATCGGCCAAACTGGCCGAATTTTGATTAAATTCTGACAAAAGCATTTTGTGAACAATTCTCAATCAGTTCTAGACTCAACAGTACTTTGTGTACTCAGCTGAACTCAGAGATTCCTCACTCCTACTCCCAGGCTTCCCTTTTCAGGGAACAGGACTCCAGGGAAGGACTGTGGAGAAAATGATGCTGTGCCTCTACTAATCTGGATTTAATAATGGAACAGACCACTAGAGAAGAATGCAAGGAAGCCCTCCAGGAGATTTTCCAGACTCTGAAGCCCAATATCTTCTGTGTGTATGTGCATGTGTGTGTGTGTGTGTATGTGTGTGTTAATAGCCAATCCAATATTAATATTATTTTAACCTAACAAATAGCCGGTTAAGTTGTATGTCTCATGAATGCAAAACAAAAAAGCAGACAGGCCTATTGAGTAAAGTATGACCTAAGTTTCTATATTTTTAAGTGGTAGAACATTAGAATAGCAGTTTTATGAACTGTGTTAGTTGTATTCCCCTATACTACTACAGAATGTCAGCTTACGCTTCAGTTCACAAACAAGCACAATGGAAACTGTAACATTGCCCTTTCTGCTTGCTTCCAATGTGGGCTGAATACTAACGTTATAATACAATCAAACAAGGTGAAATAACTGTCCTGAGAACCCTCCGAAACATGTTACAGTGTTAGCTTGGTGGTGCTTCAGATAAGTCTCACCATTCATTGGCTTGCATCTTTCTGTAAATTGAATCTCTCCTTTCTAAAAAGAAAAAAAGAGAAAATAATAAAAAGGACAATAAAAAAAAATCTGTTTTCCTTCATTTTGATGGACGTTTAAAGAAAATATTTTAAAACATCAGCTTTTTATTTTCCTGGTGTGAAGTATTTGTTAGAGGCTCAAAATTCAATTTGCACTTTTTGTCTGCAAGCATTTTTTTTCTTGATTAGAAAAGTTCTAATATCTATTGCTTTCAGTTCAGCTCTCATGAAGCCATCCTGTAACCCAGAGAGAGCATTCACAAGTCTTCTGGGGCACAATGACTACCTCCTGAAAATATGTATATACTGTCTAACGTGAATTGGTGTGTGAATGAGACTGTCTCAGACAGTGACTTCACAAATAGGTAATGGCTTTACAATGAAGCACGAGAAGCAGCATTAGAAAGGGACAGGAGGTGTACATTCATTGTTCATTCGGTATTCATTGTTGCACCAGGGGAGATTCACCCCTAGAGGGGAAGTTCAGGAGGCATTTTCCCATTTGTCCCATGGGAATTTTGCAGAGGAAGGATGAAAATTGCTGTTGGAGTTCATGCCCACTGGTTGATACTGCTCTAGAGTGACTCTGAAAACAGTATCACCCCAATGTAAACTTTCTTTGATTAGCAACAACATTTTGATGGTGCTATAGCTTCTGGACCCTTAACGCATAGGGAGATTATAGCTCCCTTTACCTCTATAGCGCCTCCTAGCATACCCAATAAGTGAGTAATTTACAAAGAAATTCACAAAGGAACTTAGGCCTCTAAAATGGGACTTAGGAGGAATTTAGACATTTACAAACAAAAAATAATTCACAAGAGTACGCAGGCATGGTGACATCGAACATTCCCATGCCTAAACATTAATCTCCTGGATTCAAGACTGCAATTTATGAACCCTAGTTGGGACATGCTGATCACAGGAGAGCCTAGATAAGAGAATAAGAAATACCAAAGAAATGGCCAGATCTGAAATCCCACCTCTTTCCCATACCACATTAACCTGCTTTTTTGAAGCCCTGAGTTAGGTTCTGAAAGATTCAGAGCTGAAAACCCCTGCCTAGACTTCAGCAACTAAGTAGTTCCCTAATGAAAGGAGGGTAGAGGTGGTGAGGTACATCACCCCATATAACACAATCCATAGTTTTTTCCAGGTAAAAATAAATTAGAATATGCTAGGGGGCATGTGTTATTCTATTTAAGATCAAAGCACAAACAAATATAACTTCATTGGAATGAGTTAAAAATAGTCTGCAGGGCTATGAAATAGCAGCTAACAGACAGCAGAATTACAGAAGAAAGAGGCTACCTTGATTAGTGGAACATCAAGACCATTAAAAAGGAGAGAGGGTTGTTAACATCTGTGGAGTGAAGAGTTTAGAAAGAATCAGAAGAAATCAGATTTTAATGAACCATGAAACCAATTGACTCCCTCAATGCGATCGGC